>NC_090450.1:399435965-399738995 GCF_031143425.1 Pleurodeles waltl | reverse complement strand
AACGTAAAGCAAGTAGGGATACAGAGGCCTGGTTGTGATGGACACTGGGGACAGTAATACCGACTCTCCTGCCGCTTTCCATGCTTTGAGCACACTTTACAGCGACGACATGGACGATCCTTTTTGGGTGTTTTAGGTATGCGATCAGCAAAGTGTCGCTCCTGCAGCATTGCCACATCCTCCAGAACATATGAGGTGGAGGCTGCTGCTTCTTCTGTAACAGCAGTGAGGCTTTCAATTACAGACAATTGGAAGTCAAGGAAAGTCATGAGTCTTCCTGTTGTTGTCTGACGGTAAACAACATACGCATTATATGTTGCCATCTGAATCAGGTGGGTAAACAGTTTCTTGTACCAAGTGCGAGTCTTACGACACGCATTGTATGGTTGAAGAACCTGGTCGTTCTTGTCCACTCCACCCATGTACTTATTGTAATCGAGTATACAGATGGGCTTGTGGACTTCGGCCATCTGACCCCAAACCGTGATGGGAGAAGTGCTCTCATCATGAATTGTAGTGAGCACGTATACATCACGACTATCTAGGAACTTGACTGCGAGCAGTTCGTTAGAAGGCAATGCAGTGCTCTGTGATTTCTGGAGCTTCTTGCAAACAAGCTCCCGCGGGAATCCTTTGCGGTTACAACGAACTGTACTGCAGGCCACAGTGCCAGCTTTGTAGAGCTCACTGAACAGCTCTACTCCTGTATAGAAATTGTCCACATAAAGGTTATAACCTTTGTGAAGAAGTGGCTGGACAAGTTCCCATACAATCTTACCTGTGACCCCTAACACGGGAGGGCAACCTACAGGGTTTACGGTAGAATTCTTTCCTGTATACACTCTCAGGCTGTACACATAGCCAGTAGAGCTCTCACACAGCATGTACAGCTTTATGCCATAGCGAGCTCTTTTGCTCGCAATGTACTGTCTGAAAAGCAGCCGTCCTTTGTACAGGATCAAGGACTCATCGACTGCTATATTCTTTCCAGGAGTATAGATCTCTGGAAACCTGGCAGACAAATGTTCCACGACAGGCAGAATTTTGAACAACCTGTCATGATCTGGATGGTCCCGGGGCAATGCAGCAGAATTGTCATTGAAATGCAGCATGCGCTGCAGTAGCAAAAAACGATCTCTGCTCATGTATGGTGCGAAGATGGGAGTTACCCAAACCGTGCGAGTCGTCCAGTAGGACTGCAAGGTGGGTTTCTGTACTAACCCCATTTTGAGCATAAGGCCCAAAAATATCTTCAACTCCGCCAGCGAAGTGGGAGTCCACTGGCTTGCCCTAGAACGGGGCCCTAGAGTGCCTCCGCACTCCCTCAGAAATTGGTCTGCACGCAAATTTGTTTGCTGCACAACTTTCTGAAGAAAGTCAACATCCAAAAACAGATAGATGTAGTTGACTGGCAAAAAGTTAGCTGTATCGACTTTACATCCAGCGTCACCAGTAAAAGGTGGAATTTGGGGCTGAACCAAATAGGGGGGCTGCCAAGAGAGCACTCTCTCTGTGCTTGCGGCAGCAAGCACGTGCTCTCTGGGTTCGGCTAACCCAATGTGGTCCCGCTGCCCAGAATGTGCTTGCGAAGGGACAGCACGGATGTCGTCATTGTCTCCTTCAGACTCACTGGAAGAGGTGTCGTCAGATGGGACTCCGCCGACTGAAAAATCACTCCCAGAATCTGCCCCATTGTCCTCTCCCTCAGATGCTGTCTCAGTGTCTGCTGTCTCAGTCTCTGAGCCTACATCAGAACTGTCCTCCATAACCCGAGCTAGGGCTTGATCAGCAGTCATCCAACGAGACGCCATCTCTGCAACTGGCTAAACTGTCCCTCTAAATTACTAGCCTTCGTAGAAGGCAGATAGTCACAAAATTGCTTGTGGGTATGTTTGTTGTGTAAAACAGGAAATGTCGTCACCTTACCTTCGCTTCTTCTCCAATTCTGCAGATTCTCTGAAAACACTGAAAAAAACAAAAAAAGAATGTATTACTTCACCTTACCACACACCCTGTGCAACAGTCATTTTTGGTGCTCTGCCTCCCATTACCTCCTCTTCTAATTCCCTCAGTACTACCTAGCAAAAGTGCCACTCACATCTCCATAGTCCCCCTGGCATTACATTTGTTTTAAAGCGCAGGTAACGCTTGCCTTTACTAATCCACTCAGCTACTTTATGGCAACTGCCACTACAGAAAAGACATGCATGCATGCATATATATATATATATATATATATATATATATTGTGTGAACAAGATTCTCAACCCACTCCACGAGGTTCAAATTGGCATCTTTTATTGCAAGCAACAGCCACGTACGCGTTTCGACTCTCAAGGATTCTTGATCACAGTAAATGAGTCCCTCTTTTCTTTCATTGTTTATACTTGCAATAAAACATGTCAATTTGAACCTCGTGGAGTGCAGGGAGATTCTTGTTCACAAAATATTTTCGAGGTTGCTCTCCTCCATCACTGAGCACCGGCAGTGGAGTGCGCTGCGCAACAATCTTTTTAACCAATTTGTGTTGCATATATATATATATATATATATATAATAATATATATATATGTTTAGAAACAAAGTGGTTGAAGGGTTGCTGGGCGGCACACTCCACTGCCGGTGCCCAGTGATAGAGAAGACCAATCTAGAAATTATCTAATGACGAAAAATTTCACCGCACTCCACGAAGTACAAATAAACGTGTATTTTATTGCAGTCAATAACCACCAACGTGTTTCAACTCACCAAGGAGTCTTGATCACGGTCCTCGTGGAGTGCAGTGAAATTGTTCACCATTATAAACCAACACACACAAGAATAACAAGCATTTACAATGCAATGGGTCTCGCATCTGCTCGAGTTAGAGCTATTAGCGTTATAAACTCCTAACCCAACTTTTCTTGCCACATAAATTGATAATTGAAAGTTAAACTATTTCACATAAGAGAGCCGATTCACAGCGCCACGGCCACCATGAGCATCATGTGAAGAGATACACAAAAGGAAAAGAAGTTCGCTCGCAGTTAAACGTAACAGTAAAAGTGCAATTAGCCATGTACCAGGGGCGATGGCAAAGGCGGTAACAAAACCTCCCCAAGGAGGGACAAAGGTAAATCATTTTCCAATGTCATCAAAGGATTTTTGAAGGGCAAGCCCACGAACGAGTGGTAGTGATGGGCGTGAGGTGGGCGTTGTTAGAACCCCAGATACACACCAACAAGTCAGAAAAGCAGCACATGGACGCTGCAATGCTTGTCCTGAAAAAAAATAATATATATATATATATATATACCTATTTATATATATCTATATATATATATATATGTGTATACATATATACACATATATATGAGAGAGAGAGAGAGAAAGAAAACAAGACACTCATGTCACAAATCTTTTTTTTTTTTATACATGTGTGCTTGCCCTTGGCAAAGCACACATGTATAAAAAAAGAAATGGCCCCATTGATGGTCACCCTAAGGGCTGACCACCAACAATTTGATTTTTTTTGTTTTTTACCCTGGGGGATCGGCCCCCCCAGGCAAAACTACATGTTTTTTTTTCCCCCCCTGGGGTTGGCCCGTGTTCCAAGGGCCGACCCCGCCATTTTGTTTTCAAGGGTGGCCCTTTTACGAGGGGGCCGACCCCCCCAAAGAAGATCCCTGGTGCCTAGGGGTGTTTCCTGGCCGTGGATCGCAGCCGCGCTGCGATCCACGGCCAGGAAACTGTGCCAGGGAGGCATCGATGGAAAGGGGAGAGCCTCCCCTTTCCATCGATGCATCCCTGGCATCTGGGGAGGCCGTTTTGGCCTTTTTTTCCCCACCGGAGAAAGAGAGAACGCTTACCTGCTTCTCTCATTCTCCGGTGGGGAAAAACTGTGACGTCAGCGCGCCTCACGGCGCGCTGATGTCATAAGGGGGCGGAAGGGGGGTGGGATGGAGATGCGGAAGCTCTTCCGCGTCTCCTACGGTTAAAAAAAAAAAATCCTCTGGTGCATTGCACCGGAGGATTTTTAACCCCCTCCCTGGTGTCGGCCACTGGTCGTGACCTGCACCAGGGAGGGAGTGTGGGCGTCGGCCAGTGGCCGACGCCCGCACCTAACAGGTTAAGTAAGCAGACATGAAATTGCTTCCCCTGTCTGATACCACCTCTATTGGGAAGCCCACCCTGGAAAATATTCCCAGAAGGGCCTTTGCCACTGCAGGAGCTGTAGTGGTCCTTAGAGGAATTGCTTCAGGATATCTGGTGGCATGGTCCACTACCACCAAGATAAACCTATTGCCTGAAGCAGTAGGAGGGTCAAGGGGGCCAACTATGTCAACCCCTACCCTTTCAAAGGCAACCCCAACCACAGGCAGTGGAATAAGGGGTGCCTTTGGAGTGTTACCTGTCTTGCCACTGGCTTGACAGGTTTCACAGGACTTACAAAATTCCTTTGTGTCCTCTGACATTCTAGGCCAATGAAACAAGGGGACAAGCCTGTCCCAACTTTTCATTTGCCCTAAATGTCCAGCTAAGGGAATGTCGTGGGCTAGAGTTAGGAGGAACTTTCTGTATTCCTGAGGAATCACCAATATCCTGGCAGCTCCAGGTTTTGGATCCCTTGCTTCAGTATACAAAAGGTTGTCCTCCCAGTAAACTCTGTGAGAGTCACTGACAACCCCATTTGCTTGTTTGACAGCTTGGTGCCTTAGACCCTCTAGTGTGGGGCAGGTATGCTGTGCCACACTCAGCTCCTCCTGGCAGGCCCCCCTTCACCCAAAAGCTCAGCAGTGTCTGCTTCCAGCTCCTCTGGTGTAGGTTCTGCACAGGGTGGAAATTCTTGTTCCTAAGAAGTTGAATCCACTGTAGAGGGAGGGATAGTAGGTAGTGTTTTACCTTTACTAACCCTAGCTTTAGGGAGCACTTGGTCCATTCTTCCAGGATCCAAGTCACCCTGTCCTTTTTGCTTTTTGGCCTGAGCCCTGGTCAAAGCAAAAATATGCCCTGGAATGCCCAGCATTGATGCATGAGCCTCCAACTCCACTTCTGCCGAAGCTGATGTCTCTAAATTGTTCCCTAGTAGACAGTCTACAGGTAAATCTGAGGCAACCACAACTTTCTTTGGACCAGTAACCCCCCCCCCAGTTGAGATTCACAACAGCCATGGGGTGGCTAAGAGTGTTGTTAAGAGCATCAGTCACTTGGTACTGGTGACCAAGTAGGTGTTGTTCAGGGTGGACCAGTTTCTCTATTACCATGGTAACACTGGCACCTGTGTCCCTGTAGGCCTGAACCTCAACACCATTTATTAGGGGAAGTTGCTTGTACTTACCCATATTAAGGGGACAAGCAATCAAGGTGGCCAAATCAATGGCCCCCTCAGAGACTAACACAACCTCTGTGGTCTCCCTAACAAGACCAACCCCAACTAAATTACCAAAAGTGAGCCCAGCTACTCCCTTGGATTGGCTATTAGTAGGATTGCTCCCACCACCACTGCTATTACTAGGCGCACTAGGTGTAGCAGCAGGGGTTGTAGTGGTAGGAGGCTTGGTGCTTTTCTTTGGACAACTGGGATCAGTTGTCCAATGGCCTTTTATTTTACGTAAATAGCACCATGGTTTCTTTTCTTTGTTTTGATTTGAAGAGGATTTGGGCCCACCACCCCCACCAGAGTGTGTTTGTGGGCCTGATGAAGACTCATTTTTAGATTTGTCCCCACCTTTGTCAGAAGACTTACCATCCTTCTTCTTGCCATCCTTGTCACCCCCTGTATGAACTTTTCTGTTCACCCTTGTTCTGACCCATTTGTCTGCCTTCTTTCCCAATTCTTGGGGAGAGGTCAGATCAGAGTCTACCAGGTACTGGTGTAACAAATCAGACACACAATTATTAAGAATATGCTCTCTCAGGATTAAGTTATACAGGCTTTCATAGTCAGAAACTTTACTGCCATGTAACCACCCCTCCAAGGCCTTCACTGAATGGTCAACAAAGTCTACCCAGTCTTGTGAAGACTCCTTTTTGGTTTCTCTGAACTTGATCCTGTATTGTTCAGTGGTTAAGACAAAACCATCAAGGAGTGCATTCTTAAGAACTGTAAAATTATTGGCATCACTTTCCTTTACAGGAAGGAGCCTATCCCTACCCTTCCCACTGAAAGATAGCCATAGGATAGCAGCCCACTGCCTTTGAGGGACCTCCTGTACAACACAGGCCCTCTCAAGTGCAGCAAACCACTTGTTAATGTCATCCCCCTCCTTGTAAGGAGGAACTATCTTGTGCAGATTCCTAGAATCATGCTCTTTTGCAGGATGACTATTTGGAATACTGCTGCTGCCACCATGGGGTCCTAACCCCAACCTCTGTCTTTCTTTTTCTAAATCAAAGGCTTGCCTATCTAAATCCAGCTGTTGCTTCTTGAGCTTCAGCCTGGATTCTTCCACTCTCAATCTATTGAGCTCCCTTTCTAACACTCTGTCATCAGGGTGGGTGGGTTGGGCATGCCTTGACACAGAAGAATGGTGAGAATGAACAGAGGGAGACCTGTCCCTAACAGATGGCACTCTAACAACCTGGCTAACAGAAGTAACACTTCTACTGTGATGAGAAGTAACACTCTTACTGTGATGTGAAGTCACATTAGTACCAGCTATGCTAGGTGGCCTGCTAAGGGGCAGGTTGGAAAGGTTCCCTTCTAAATCCTTTACTGGGGGTGCCCCAGAATCAGAGTGGGAACCATCAGCTAATCTCTCAACAGAAGTGCCAAGTAAGGTCTTATCTTTGTTCAACAAGCATGTTAACTAATAGTTCTCTAGAGGGATTCTTCCCTACCCCTAAACCTCTTTCAACATAGAGACTCCTTGCTGCCTTCCAGCTAAGGTGGTCATATGCAGTCTTGGACAGATCCAGAGTTTGACCTGTACCAGACATTATAGAAAAGGTTTAAGGGACAGAAAAAGAAAGAAAACGTTTTCAGAACTTTTTAAAGGACAGAAAAAACTTTTAAAACTTTTTAAGAACTTTTTGAAAGTTTTAGAGGTACTTTTCAGCACTTAGCAAAGAAGTGAGAGGAGAAAAGCAAAACTTTTTGGTTAGGTGTACATACACTGAACTTGTTTTGTATATTTTTCTCTTATGAAAAGTACAATATGACAAAGTGGTAAGTAGTTGCAAAGTACTTATCCCACCGCTGCACAACCAATGTAGGAGGCTGGACTGGCTTGTAGTGAGTACCAAGGGGTACTTACACCTTGCACCAGGCCCAGGTATCCCTTATTAGTGTAGAGGGGTGTCTAGCAGCTCAGGCTGATAGAAAAGGTAGCTTAGCAGAGCAGCTTAGGCTGAACTAGGAGACGAGTGAAGCTCCTACAGTACCACTAGTGTCACTTGCACAATATCATAAGAAAACACAATACACAGATATACTAAAAATAAAGGTACTTTATTTTTATGACAATATGCCAAAGTATCTCAGTGAGTACCCTCAGTATGATGATAGCAAATATACACAAGATATATGTACACAATACCAAAATATGCAATAATAGCAATTGAAAACAGTGAAAACAATGAATAGTCACAATAGAATGCAATGGGGGCACATAGGGATAGGGGCAACACAAACCATATACTCTAGAAGTGGAATGCGAACCATGAATGGACCCCAAACCTATGTGACCTTGTAGAGGGTCGCTGGGACTGTAAGGAAACAGTGAGGGTTAGAAAAATAGCCCACCCCAAGACCCTGAAAAGTGGGTGCAAAGTGCACCTAAGTTCCCCAAAGAGCACAGAAGTAGTGATAGGGGAATTCTGCAAGGAAGAACAACACCAGCAATGCAACAACGATGGATTTCCTGACGAGAGTACCTGTGGAACAAGGGGACCAAGTCCAAGAGTCACGATCAAGTCGGGAGTGGGCAGATGCCCAGGAAATGCCAGCTGTGGGTGCAAAGAAGCTGCCACTGGATGGTAGAAGCTGTGGATTCTGCAAGACCGACAAGGGCTAGAAACTTTCCCTTTGGAGAATGGATGTCCCACGTCGCGAAGAGTCGTGCAGAGGTGTTTCTGTGCAGAAAGACCACAAACAAGCCTTGCTAGCTGCAAGGGTCGCGCTTAGGGTTTTTGGAATGCTGCTGTAGCCCAGGAGGGACCAGGATGTCGCCAATTCCGTGAGGAGACGGAAGGGGTGTCCAGCAAGACAAAGAGTCCACTCAGAAGCAAGCAGCACCCGCAGAAGGGCCAGAACAGGCACTACAAAGTGGAGTGAACCGGAGCTCACCCGAAGTCACAAAGGAGGGTCCCACGACGCCGGAGGACAACTCAGGAGGTCGTGCACTGCAGGTTAGAGTGCCGGGGACCCAGGCTTGGCTATGCACAAAGGAAATCCTGGAAGAGTGCACAGGAGCTGGAGTAGCTGCAAAACACGTGTTTCCCAGCAATGCAGTCTAGCGTGGGGAGGCAAGGACTTACCTCCACCAAACTTGGACTGAAGAGTCACTGGCCTGTGGGAGTCACTTGGACTGAGTTGCTGAGTTCAAGGGACCTCCCTCGTCGTGCTGAGAGGAGACCCAGAGGACCGGTGATGCAGTTCTTTGGTGCCTGCGGTTGCAGGGGGAAGATTCCGTTGACCCACTGGAGATTTCTTTGGAGCTTCTAGTGCAGAGAGGAGGCAGACTACCCCCACAGCATGCACCACCAGGAAAACAGTCGAGAAGGCGGCAGGATCAGCGTTACAAGGTCGCAGTAGTCGTCTTTGCTACTTTGTTGCAGTTTTGCAGGCTTCCAGCGCGGTCAGCAGTCGATTCCTTGGCAGAAGGTGAAGAGAGAGATGCAGAGGAACTCTGATGAGCTCTTGCATTCGTTATCTAAAGAATTCCCCAAAGCAGAGACCCTAAATAGCCAGAAAAGGAGGTTTGGCTACTTAGGAGAGAGGATAGGCTAGCAACACCTGAAGGAGCCTATCAGAAGGAGTCTCTGACGTCACCTGCTGGCACTGGCCACTCAGAGCAGTCCAGTGTGCCAGCAGCACCTCTGTTTCCAAGATGGCAGAGGTCTGGAGCACACTGGAGGAGCTCTGGGCACCTCCCAGGGGAGGTGCAGGTCAGGGGAGTGGTCACTCCCCTTTCCTTTGTGGGTGACAATTCCATGATCTTAGACATGTTACCTGTCCATGTCCGGAGTTACCATTGTGACGCTATACATAGGTAGTGACCTATGTATAGTGCACGCGTGAAATGGTGTCCCCGCACTCACAAAGTCTGGGGAATTTGCCCTGAACGATGTGGGGGCACCTTGGCTAGTGCCAGGGTGCCCACACACTAAGTAACTTAGCACCCAACCTTTACCAGGTGAAGGTTAGACATATAGGTGACTTATAAGTTACTTATGTGCTGTGTAAAATGGCTGTGAAATAATGTGGGCATTATTTCACTCAGGCTGCAGTGGCAGGCCTGTGTAAGAATTGTCAAAGCTCCCTATGGGTGGCAAAAGAAATGCTGCAGCCCATAGGGATCTCCTGGAACCCCAATACCCTGGGTAACTCAGTACCATATGCAAGGGAATTATATGGGTGTACCAGTATGCCAATGTGAATTGGTAAATTTAGTCACTAGCCTGTTAGTGACAAATTTGGAAAGCAGAGAGAGCATAACCACTGAGGTTCTGGTTAGCAGAGCCTCAGTGAGACAGTTAGGCATCCCACAGGGAACACATACAGGGCACATACTTATGAGCACTGGGGCCCTGCCTGGCAGGGTCCCAGTGACACATAGACTAAAACAACATTTATACAGTGAAATATGGGGTTAACATGCCAGGCAAGATGGTACTTTCCTACACAACCCCCCCCCCCCCAAATGAAGGACAATAAGACTAGCCATGACCTGATGAGTCTTCATTGTCTAAGTGGAAATATCTGGAGAGTCCATCTGCATTGGAGTGGGTACTCCCAGGTCTATGTGCCACTGTATAGTCCATTCCCTGTAGAGATATGGACCACCTCAACAATTTAGGGTTTTCACCTTTCATTTGTTTTAGCCAAAGTAGAGGTTTGTGGTCTGTCTGAACAATAAAGTGAGTGCCAAACAGGTATGGCCTCAACTTTTTCCGTACCCAGACCACAGCAAAGGCCTCCCTCTCTATGGCAGACCAATGCTTTTCTCTAGGGTTCAACCTTCTGCTGATAAAAGCAACTGGTTGATCCTGGCCCTCTGAATTCAGTTGTGATAAGACTGTCCCTATCCCTAATTCAGATGTATCAGTTTGAACAATTAATTTATTGGAATAACTTGGGCTTTTTAGGACAGGTGCAGAGCACATTGCCTGTTTGAGTTCCTCAAAAGCTTTCTGACAGCTAGCTGTCCATAATACCTTTTTAGGCATTTTCTTACTTGTGAGATCATTAAGTGGGGCTGCTATGGAACCACAGTTTTTAATGAATCTCCTGTAATACCCAGTGAGGCCTAGGAAGGCTCTCACCTGGGTCTCAGTTGTAGGTGGGACCCAATCCATGATTGTCTGGATTTTCCCGTATAGTGGGGCAATCTGTTCTCCACCTACCAGGTGTCCCAGGTAAACCACCTTTCCCTGCCCTATCTGGCACTTTGAGGCCTTGATAGTGAGGCCTGCCTTTTGCATGGCCTCCAAAACGTTCCAAAGATGGACCAGGTGCTCATCCCAGGTGGAGCTAAACACAGCAGTATCATCTAGATATGCTGCACTAAAAGCCTCCAACCCTTGCAGGACTGTGTTCACCGACCTCTGAAAAGTGGCAGGTGCATTTTTCAAACCAAAGGGCATCACTGTAAATTGTTAGTGCCCTCCTATAGTTGAAAATGCAGTCTTGGGTTTAGCATCTTCTGCCAATTTGATCTGCCAATACCCTGCAGTCAAATCAAAGGTGCTAAGATACTTCACAGATGCCAGAGTATCAATGAGCTCATCTGCCCTGGGCATAGGGTGAGCATCAGTTTTTGTTACCTGATTGAGACCTCTGTAGCCTACACAAAACCTCATATACCTTTTTCCATTTTGTGAGTGAGGTTTTGGGACACGCACCACTGGGCTACCCCAGGGTCTTTCAGAAGGTTCAATCACTCCTAGATCCAACATCTTCTGCACCTCTTGTTTTATGCAGTCCCTGACATGGTCAGTCTGCCTATAAATTTTACTCTTGACAGACAGGCTGTCACCAGTATCAATTGTGTGTTCACACTAGGATGTTGTACCTGACACAATTGAAAAGAGGTCAGAAAACTGTCCTCGGAGGTTTATGCAGTCTTTCTGTTCTGCAGTCAGACAATCTGCCAAAACTACTCCCTCCACTAAAGCATCAGTTTCAGTAGTGGAAAAGAGATCAGGGAGAGGGTCACTCTCTTCTTCCTGTCCCTCATCTGTTGCCATGAGCAGGGTGAGATCAGCCCTGTCATAGTAGGGTTTTAGGCGGTTGACATGAATCACCCTAAGGGGACTCCTGGCAGTACCAAGGTCTACCAGATAGGTAACCTCACCCTTTTTCTCAACAATTAGATGGGGTCCACTCCATTTGTTTTGGAGTGCTCTTGGGGCCACAGGCTCCAATACCCACACCTTCTGTCTTGGTTGGTACTGGATCAGAACAGCCTTATGGTCATGCCATTGCTTTTGCAGCTCCTGGCTGGCCTGGAGGTTTTTACTGGCATTTTTCATGTACTCGGCCATTCTGGATCTCAGGCCAAGTACATAGTCCACTATGTCCTGTTTAGGAGCTTTTAAAGGTTGTTCCCAACCCTCCTTCACAAGAGTGAGTGGACCTCTTACAGGGTGTCCAAAGAGGAGTTCAAAGGGGCTGAAGCCCACTCCTTTCTGGGGTACCTCCCTGTAAGCAAAATGGAGGCAAGGTAACAGGACATCCCATCTCCTCCAGAGTTTTTCAGTGAGTCCCATTACCATACCTTTGAGAGTTTTATTAAATCTCTCTACCAGTCCATTAGTCTGTAGGTGATAAGGAGTGGTGAACTTGTAGGGTAACACCACACTCCTTCCACATTGCTTTCAAGTATGCAGACATGAAGTTGTTACCCCTGTCTGATACAACCTCTTTAGGGAAACCCACCCTGGAAAAGATTCCCAGGAGGTCCTTTGCCACTGCAGGAGCTGTAGTGGTCCTTAGAGGAATTGCTTCAGGATATCTTGTGGCATGGTCCACAACCACCAAGATAAACCTATTGCCTGAAACAGTAGGAGGGTCAAGGGTGCCAACTATGTCAACCCCTACCCTTTCAAAGGGCACCCTAACCACAGGTAGTGGAATATGGGGTGCCTTTGGAGTGCCACCAGTCTTGCCACTGGCTTGGCAGGTCACACAAGACTTTCAAAAATCTTTAGTGTCCTCTGACATCCTAGGCCAGTGAAACAGGGGGACAAGTCTTTCCCATGTTTTGATCTGGCCCAAATGCCCAGCCAAAGGAATGTCATGTGCCAGAGTTAGGAGAAACTCTCTGTACTGCAGGGGAATGACCAATCTCCTGGCTGCTCCAGGTGTTGGGTCCCTTGCTTCTGTGTACAAGACGTTGTCATCCCAGTAAACTCTATGTGAGTCACTGACATCCCCATTTTGCTGCTTGACAGCTTGCTGTCTGAGACCCTCTAATGTGGGACAGGTTTGCTGTGCCACACTCAGCTCTTCCCTGGCAGGCCCCCCTCCACCCAAAAGCTCAGCAGTGTCTGCTGCCAGCTCATCTGGTGTAGGTTCTGCACAGGGAGAAAATTCTTCTTCCTCAGAAGGAGAATCATCTGTAGAGGGAGGGATAGTGGGTAGGGATTTACCCTTGCTACCCCTAGCTTTAGGGAGCACTTGGTCCATTCTTCCAGGATCCAAGTTACCCTGTCCTTTTTGCTTTTTGGTCTGAGCCCTTGTTAAAGCACAAATATGCCCAGGAATGCCCTGCATTGCTACATGAGCCTCCAACTCCACTTCTGCCCAAGCTGATGTCTCTAAATCGTTCCCTAGTAGACAGTCTACAGGTAAATCTGAGGCAACCACAACTTTCTTTGGACCAGTAACCCCCCCCCCACCCCCAGTTGAGATTCACAACAGCCATGGGGTGGCTAAGAGTGTTGTTATGAGCCTCTGTCTCTTGGTACTGCTGACCAAGTAGGTGTTGTTCAGGGTGGACCAGTTTCTCTATGACCATAGTTACACTGGCACCTGTGTCCCTGTAGGCCTGAACCTCAACACCATTTATTAGGGGAACTTGCTTGTACTTATCCATATTAAGGGGACAAGCAACCAAGGTGGCCAAATCAATTGCACCTTCAGAGACTAAAACAGCCTCTGTGGTCTCCCTAACAAGACCAACCCCAACTACATTGCCAATAGTGAGCCAGCTACACCCTTGGATTGGCTATTTGTAGGTTTCCCACCGCCACTGCTATTACTAGGGGCTCTAGAATTTGCAGCAGGGGTTGTGGTAGTTGGAGGTTTGGTGTTTTCTTTGGACAACCGGAATCAGTTGCCCAATGACCTTTGACTTTACACAAATAACACCAAGGCTTTTTAGGTTGATTATTGGAAGACCCACACCAGAGGATTTTTGTGGGCCTGATGAAGACTCAGTATTTTTACTTTTGTCCCCACCCTTGTCAGAAAACTTACCATCCTTCTTCTTGCCATCCTTGTCACCCACTGTATGAACTTTTCTGTTCACCCTTGTTCTGACCCGCTTGTCTGCCTTCTTTCCCAATTCTTGGGGAGAGATCAGATCCGAGTCCACTAGGTATTGGTGCAACAAGTCAGACACACAATTATTCAGAATATGCTCTCTCAGAATAAGATTATACAAACCACTTGTTGATGTCATCCCCTTCCTTGTAAGGGGGGACTATCTTGTGCAGATTCCTGGAATCATGCTCTCTAACAGAATTACTATCAGGAATACTGCTGCTGCCACCATTGGGTCCTAACCCCAACCTCTGTCTTTCCTTCTCAATGTCTAGGGATTCCCTATCTAATGCCAGATGTTGCTGTTTAAGCTTCAGTCTGGCCTCTTCAACCCTCAACTTTTTGAGTTCCCTTTCTAACAAGCTATCCTCAGGGTGGGTGGGTTGGGAATGCTTTGACACAGAAGACAAGTTGGAAACTACAGAGGGGGATCCGTCCCTGACTGACTGGCACTAGAAACTTGGCCTCAAGGAATAAAGGCTGCCCTACTGTGATGGGAACCTCCATTACTACCCACATTACTGGGTGTCCTGCTAAGGGGCAGACCCTGTTCCGAACCCTCCCCACCTTCCTCAAAGTGTTCCTCTGAGTCAGACTGGGAAGCTTCTATTAACCTCTCATCTGATGGGCCTGCTTGGGACTCATCATTTACAATAAGCATGTTAAACAGAAACTCTTTTGTAGGGTTCTTTCCTACAACCAAACCTCTATCTAAGCAGAGACTCCTTAGGCTCTTGTAATTCAAATTGTCATAAGTTGTATTGACAGTTTTAAGAGCTGAATCTACCACAGACACGATAGCAAAAGGTTTAGAGATAGTGAGAAGGAAGAAAAAGTTTCAGAACTTATGAAAGCACAGAGAAAAAAACGTTTTCTAACTTTTAGTAAACTTTTGGAAGTTTTAAGAAACTTTTCAGAACTTTTAAAAAGGTTTTAGGGAAGAAAAGCAAATCTTTTTGGTTAAGTGTACAGAACTGTTTTGTATATGATTCTCTTATGAAAAGTACACAATGACAAAGTGGTAAGTAGTTACAAGTACTTAAACCACTGCTGCACAACCAATGTAGGAGGCTGGCCTGGCTTGTAGTGGGTACTAGAGGTACTTACACCTTGTGCCAGGTCCAGTTATCCCTTATTAGTGTAGAATAGGTGTTTCTAGCAGCTTAGACTGATAGAAGGTAGCTATGGCAAAGCAGCTTAGGCTGAACTAGGAGACATCTAAAGCTCCTACTGTATCACTTATATCATATGCACAATATCATAAGAAAACGCAATACACAGAGTTACTAAAAGTAAAGGTACTTTATTTTTATGACAATATGCCAAAAGTATCTCAGTGAGTACCCTCAGTAAGAAGGTAAGTACTATAGGTAAGTAAGAGCAAGAAAAGTAATGCAAACAGTGTAGAATTACAATACGTTGCAATAGGATCACATAGGTATAGGGACAACACAAACCATATACTCCAAAAGTGGAATGCGAACCACAAATGGACCCCAGACCTATGTGAGCTTGTAGAGGGTCACTGGGACTGTAAGAAAACAGTGAGGGTTAGAAAAATACCCCACCCCAAGACCCTGAAAAGTAGGAGTAAAGTCCACCTACTACCACCAGAGAGCACAGAAGTCGTGATAGGGGGATTCTGCAGGAAGAACAAACACCAGCAGTGCATTGACAACAGGTTTCTGGACCTGAGTACCTGTAAGAAAAGGGGACCAAGTCCAATAGTTGCGACAGTGTCCGGGGGGGCAGGAGCCCAGGAAACCCCAGCTGAAGGTACAAGGAAGCTGCCACCGGTTGGAAGAAGCTTGGAGTTCTGCAAGAAAGAAGAAGACTAGGGACTTCTCCTTTGGAAAACGGATGCCCCACGTCACAATGAAGCTTGCAGAGGTGTTCCCATGCAGAAAGACTGCAAACAAGCCTTGCTAGCTGCAAGGGTCGCGGAAGAGGTTTTGGGTGCTGCTGAGGACCAGGAAGGACCAGGATGTCGCCTTTTGGAGGAGGAGACAGAGGGGGCGCTCAGCAACTCAGAGAGCCCTTACAGAAGCAGGCAGCAGCTGCAGAAGTACCCCAACAGGCACTTAGAAGAAAAGTGAACCAGAGTCCATGCGAAGTCACAAAAGGGAGTCCCACGATGCCGGAGGACAACTCAGAAGGTTGTGCACTACAGGACGGAGTGTTGGGGACCCAGGCTGGGCTGTGCACGAAGGAAATCCTGGAAGAGTGCACAGGAGCAGCTGCAAATCACGCAGTACACAGGTTTGCTGTCTGACGTGGGGAGGCAAGGACTTACCTCCACCACATTTGGACAGAAGGGCCACTGGACTGTGGGAGACACTTGGACCCAGCTCCTGTGTTCCAGGGACCACGCTCGTCAGGATGAGAGGGGACCCAGAGGACCGGTGATGAAGTCTTTTGGTGCCTGCGTTAGCAGGGGGAAGATTCCGTCGACCCACGGGAGATTTCATCTTGGCTTCCAGTGCAGGGTGAAGGCAGACAGCCCTCAGAGCATGCACCACCAGGAAACAGTCAGGAAAGCCGGCAGGATGAGGCGCTACAATGTTGCTGGTAGGTGTCTTGCTACTTTGTTGTGGTTTTTCAGGCGTCCTGGAGCAGTCAGCTGTCGATCCTTGGCAGAAGTCAAAGAGGGAAGTGCGGAGGAACTCTGGTGAGCTCTTGCATTCGTTATCTGAGGACTAGCCCAGAGGAGAGACCCTAAATAGCCAGAAAAGGAGGTTTGGCTACCAAGAAAGGAGGTTTGGCTACCAAGAGAGGTAAGAACCTATCAGGAGGGGTCTCTGACGTCACCTGCTGGCACTGGTCACTCAGAGCAGTCCAGTGTGCCCCCAACACCTCTGAATCCAAGATGGCAGAGGTCTGGGAGACACTGGAGGAGCTCTGGGCACCTCCCCTGGGAGTTACTGGTCAGGGGAGTGGTCACTCCCCTTTCCTTTGTCCAGTTTTGCGCCAGAACAGGGCTGGGGGATTCCTGAACCGGTGTAGACTGGCTTATGCAGAGATGGGCACCATCTGTGCCCATCAAAGTATTTCCAGAGTCTGGGGGAGGCTACTTCTCCCCAGCCCTTCACACCTATTTCCAAAGGGAGAGGGTGTAACACCCTCTCTCAGAGGAAATACTTTGTTCTGCCTTCCTGGGCCGGGCTGCCCAGACCCCAGGAGGGCAGAATCCTGTCTGAGGGGTTGGCAGCAGCTGCAGTGGAAACCCTGGAAAGGCAGTTTGGCAGTACCCGGATTCTTGTGCTAGAGACCTGGGGGATCATGGAATTGTCCCCCCCCCCCCCCAATACCAGAATGGTATTGGGGTGACAATTCCATGATCTTAGACATGTTACATGGCCATGTTCGGAGTTACCATGGTGACGCTACACATAGGTAGTGACCTATGTGCAGTACACGCGTGTAATGGTGTCCCCACACTCACAAAGTTCGGGGGATTTGCCCTGAACGATGTGGGGGCACCTTGGCTAGTGCCAGGGTGCCCACACACTAAGTAACTTTGCACCTAACCTTACGCTCCCAGCGACCCTCTACACACTACACTAGGCCTGGGGTCCATACGTGGTTGGCATTCCACTTTTGGAGTATATGGTTTGTGTTGCCCCTAGGCCTATTTCTCCCTATTGCATTCTATTGTGTTCTACACTTTAACTGTTTACTTACCTGATTTGGATTGTGAGTGTATATTTTGTGTATATTACTTACCTCCCAAGGGAGTATATCCTCTGAGATACTTTTGGCATATTGTCACTAAAATAAAGTACCTTTATTTTTAGTAACTCTGAGTATTGTGTTTTCTTATGATATAGTGCTAAGTGATATAAGTGGTACAGTAGGAGCTTTGCATGTCTCCTAGTTCAGCCTAAGCTGCTCTGCTATGGCTACCTCTATCAGCCTAAGCTGGTAGAACACCATTAATCTACTATTAAGGGATAACTGGACCTGGCACAAGGTGTAAGTACCACAAGGTACCCACTATAAGCCAGGCCAGCCTCCTACAATGAGCACCTAAATAAACACTGTTGGAACAAATACCAATCTGGAGTCTGTCAAATGATTCTAATATGTATTAGTGCAACAGTATCAAATCATTGCAAATCAAAAGTACAGTGAAATATACTTTAGGATGTCCTCTGGTGGGCAGCAGTACACATAGCAGGAACCAGAGTGAGGCAGAGAGATCTGAAAATGGAGATGCCCAAGGGTACAGTCAGTGACCATAGACATAGGGAAGCAGGCTGCCTTGTACAATGTTCAACAGATAACTGAAATGTTCAGTGAAGTTACCGTGTCTTACCCGTGTGTCACTGGAACTACTACTGAATAATATTGGTTCTGTTGTCAACATCTTCTTCCTCTGCCTCCTCTTTCTCACCGTCTACAGGCTCCACTGCTGCCGCAAGACCATTTCCAGGCTCATCCTCCTGCAGAAAAGGCACCTGGCGTCTCAAGGCCAGGTTGTGCAACATGCAACATGCCACTATGAGCTGGCACACCTTCTTGGGTGAGTAGTACAGGGATCCACCTGTCAGATGCCTTCAGGAGGCCGAAGGTTCTTTCTATAATCTTCCTGTATGCCCATGTGCCTCATTGTAACGTTCCTCTTCTCTTGTCCTGGCATTCCTCACAGGGGTCAGTAGCCATAAGAGGTTGGGGTAACCAGAGTCACCTGCAAATATAGAGGGACAACTATTAGACACACACTAACCCTTAGGGACAACCCCATACCCAGATACCTACTCATACTGTGTGGGGACCTTTGGCTCACCTATTAGCCACACCCGGTGCCTCTGGAGTTGGCCCATCACATATGGGATGCTGCTATTCCTCAAGATATAGGCGTCATGCACAGAGCCAGGAAATTCGGCATTCACATTGGAGATGTATTGGTCCACCAAACACACCATCTGCACATTCATTGAGTGATAGCTTTTTCTATTCCTGTAAATTTGTTCATTTCTCCTGGGGGGGGACAAATGCCACATGTGTACCATCAATAGAACCAATGATGTTGGGGATATGTCACAGGGCTTAAAAGTCAGCTTTCATTGTGGCCAAATCCTCCACCTGGGGGAGCACAGGTGCTGACCCTGGGGGTCTTTGACAGGTGAAGCAGCCACTGCCGCAAGAGGTGGGAGGACCTGCGCCGCTGGGCAAAGAAGACAGCGGAGGCCCAGCTGGGGCTGATCTCCCAATGAGGAAGGGGTGCCCGTCGCACCATTACCCCCCTGATGTTCTGGAGTTGGATGGGCGCTTGAAGGCATCACAGCAACCACGAGGGGGTGAGTACAGAATTTGAAACCTGACTTTGCGCGCTTTAGGAGGTACCTGGGTGGGGGATGTGGGCTGTGGGTGCCCCTAGGCCAGGGAGAACATGACAGGGTAGGTACCTTGTTGGGCAGGCTCAGAATCCCTCCTACCCCAATAGTGTTGGCGGCCATCTACTCCTGGGCAGGGTCCTGTGGGTTTCAGGTGTGCAGCTAATGGCGTTAGGCATTGAACCTCATGGGCTGGTGACTGTCTTAGTAAATGGTTGGGCATGGCCTAGTGCATAGGGCTGCTCCCTGTGTGTTGTGTATGCCAACTGTAGTGGTGTTGCTGGCATTGACCAAGTGTATCCTCTGTCCCCCCCCTTTTTGTTTTGTCACCATGTCCTTGTGTGCATTAGCATCATCTGGCGGAGGAGCAGAGGCACAGGTGATGGAGGAAGCTGCATCCCACATGGCCCATGAGACCGAATCCTCCGAGGGTGAGGGCACCAGTGGGACAGAGGGCGAGGGGAGCACCACAACGGGGACAGGAGGGGAGACCACAGACAGCGACTCCTCCTCCGATAGCAGCTCCCTGGCGGTGGCGGACACCTCTGTGCTCACCCCAACAACAGGTGCAGCCGCCACCCTCCCACCAGCACCGCCCTCCAAGATGCCCCTCAGCATGTTTCCCGTGCCCTCTCACCCAGGAGGGTGGGCATCTCCTTTGCCCCAGGCACCTCAGGCCCTGCCCCAGTCAGCCCTGCTGCTCTCAGTGAGGAGGCTATTGACCTCCTGAGATCCCTCTCTTTAGGGCAGTCAACCATACTGAATGCCATCCAGGGTGTAGCAGGGCATTTGCAACAAACAAATGTATACCTGGAGGGCATTCACTCTGGCATGGCGGCCCAACAGAGAGCATTCCAGGCTCTGGCCTCAGCACTGATGGCAGCCCTTGTCCCAGTGTCTAGCCTCCCCTCCAACTTCCTCTACCCAAACCCAATCACCTCAACCCCAGCCTTTCCTAGGCACACCTTCAGACCAGCATTCACCCAAATCAACACACAAAGGTGTCTCAGGAAAACATAAGTACCACAAGTCATCTCACAGGCACTTACACAATCACCATACCCATGCAGACACACCAACATCCACTGCCTCCACTGTGTCCCCCTCCTCCTCTTCGTCCACCTTCCTCCCACTATCATCTCCACTCACACCTGCATGCACTACATCCTCATCCACTACCTCCATCACCAGCACACCAGTCACAACACACCCCTCACTGGCAGTCACCACCCCCACAACCATGTACACGTCCCCTGTGTCCTCTCTCAGTGTGTCTGTGACCCTTCCTCCCAAAGTACACAAACACAAGCACTCACCCGCCCAACAGCCATCCACCTCACAACAGCATCCAGCCCATGTACCTTCACCCAAACTCAGCAGAAAGACACCTCATACAACCACTCCCTCTTCCTCCACTCCCAAACCCTCTCCATCTTCCCGCCCCAGTGTGTCTAAAAAACTTTTCCTACCCCCCTGCGTTCCCCTTGGGCAAGGGTGTCCAGAACCCAGGCCAGCACCTCAGCCACCAAGTCGGCATCCGCTGTGGTACCTGCAACTTCCAGGGGCCTCAAGCGGGCACCCGTCTGGCCAGCCAGTGTGCCACCGACCCCTGCAAAGGACCATACCATACCGCCACCTGACAAGGTGAAGAAGGGGACAGCATGCACGAAGGGCATGGAGCACGACCCACCCAGCAAGGCCTCCTCCAAAACTGCAGCTGCCAGAGCTAAGGTCCCAACAGCAGCTGCCAAGGTGAAGAAGGGGCAGAAAAGCCAAGGCAAGGCACCTCAGGCATCGGAGCCTACAGGTGGGGGCCTGTCGGCCACCATCAGAGCCGACAGCCCTGCCACCTCCCCCGCGGGCAGCACCACCAGCATCCCCGCCGCTAGCACCGCCACCTGCACCGCCACCTGCACTGCCTCTGCCATCACTACTGTCAGGAGCAACATCCCCAGTGGCCAGCCGTCAGAGGCTGCAGGAGAAGGGCTGGTGCCTCTCTCCACCACTGGCAGCACCGGCACCTGTACCATGGCCAGCACCGCCAGCATCCCCACCGCTAGCACCACCGCAAGCATAGCCACCTGCATCACTGACAGTAGGACCACTAACAGCAGCAGCAGCCCCAGTGTGTGTCCGTCCGGTGCTGCAGGAGACAGGCTGGAGCCTCCCACCACCACTGGCAGCACCCCCACCAGCACCGGAACAACCACCAGTTTGCAGCCTTAGTCGCCACAGGATGGAGTCTGGCCCTGCCTCCATGGACTTTTCTGCTACCTGTCCCCTGCAAATCTCGTGCCTCAGACACCCAGGTGAGAGGATGTGAACTGTCACACCCCATGTGCTGCATCACTGGACACCAAGCCCCCTCCAGACCCAGTGGAGAAAGACATCCACTCACTCAATCCTTGGCAGGAAGAAGCAGACTGGGCACAATGCCCCCTAAAGGACCTGTGGAGAAAGGCATCCTCTCACCCAATCCTAGTCAGGATGAAGCAGACTGGGCATGATGCCCTCTCCAGAACCTGTGGAGAAAGGCATCCTCTCACCCAATCCTAGTCAGGATGAAGCAGACTGGGCACAATGCCCCCTCCAGAACCGGTGGAGACAGGCATCCACTTGAGAGACTGTGGCCTTGCACTCCCCAGGACCATGCAGTGGGAAAACCACCCACTTGAGAGACTGCTGCTTTGCACTCCCCAGGACAAAGCAGTGGGCAAACCACCCACTAGAGAGACTGTGGCTTTGCACTCAGCAGGACAAAGCAGTGGGCAAACCACCCACTAGAGATACTGTGGCTTTGCACTCACGAGAACCAAGCAGTGGGCAAACCACCCACTTGAGAGACTGTGGCTTTGTACTCCCCAGGACCAAGCAGTGGGCAAACCACCCACTTGAGAGACTTGAGAGACTGTGGCTTTGTACTCCCTAGGACCAAGCATTGGGCAAACCACCCACTTGAGAGACTGAGGCTTTGCACTCCCCAGGACCAAGCAGTGGGCAAACCAATCCACTTGAGAGACTGTGGCTTTGCACTCCCCAGGACCACGCAGTGGGCATGGAGCCCCCTCGAGGAGCAGTGGCATTATTCCATCTTCTGGCTGAGGTGTCCCCCGCTTCCCCATCCCCCTGAGGTGCCTGTGTGTTTTCGACCTGATGCCCCTGCAGTGTTCTCTCCGTATTGAGGCAGGAGTCAAGTGTGGGCTTGGCCAATGATTTTTGGCCCAGTGGCCACGGGCATTTGCAAAGGACAATGTGCAACCTTATGTACATATTGTATATTTTTGAAAATACTGCTTTTTGAATTGTTATGTGTATCTGACTATTTCTAAAATATCACTGTTCCTCTCAATTCCTTTTGTCCTTGCGTTCTTCCAGGGGGTTGCGGGGCGTAAATGTAATGTTGCTGCATGTGTTTGTGTGTATGGTGTTGTGGGTGAGGGTGGGTGGGGGTGTTGCGTGTGTGTGTGTCACTCTCTTTTTCCTCCCTCCCTCCCCTGTGTGCTAGGTGCAGTACTCACCGTGGTCGTCGCCACCGCCTTTGATATTCCTGGTGTATCAGGAGGTACACCAGCATGGGGAGGACCTGTAACTCGGGCTCCATGGTGTCCTAGTTCTTCGTTGGGTGTCGAGAGGTGAGTGGCTTCCCTTCCAAACACTGTTTCCGCCGTGCTTTTGATGTCGTTGGTGCCGCCCGGAAAATCTGGCAGATTGGCAGGTTGTAATGGGGTGGGCGGTACATTGTCTTCCATCTGTCTGTTGGCTGTGACCGCCGCGGTGTTGGTTGCTACAGACGGGGCGATCGGAGTGTTAAAGTGGCTGTCTATGATGGCAGTTTCTGCCGTGGTCGTGATCCCATTTTTTTACTGCCGGCCTGTTGGCGGTATTACCGCCGCTTTAACACCGACTGCCAGGGTTGTAATGAGGGGCTATTTCTCTTTGTATGTTTTTAGCTACTGATTTTTAACATGTTTTTAAATGTGATTTTTTTAATCTAGTTTTTATGCTTTTAACTTTTAGTCCAGAGAGTTTTTTAGCATTGGGATTCGTTCACCTCCAGTGGCGTCAAGACTATGGCGTCATACTTGTTACGGGAATGGGGAGGGCGTAGTGAATCCTAGTTTGTTTTACTGGGATACAGGAGTTAGCTTAGCCTTTGGCTTGCAGACTCGTGCCCCCTCACCTAGTGACTTTTACCCTACTTAGCTTGCTTTGTTTTAGCTCATTTATTTAATTAAATCTTTTAAGATGGCTGCCTTGTTTTTAGTTAGGCCCATGTTTTAGTTTGCGTTATCAGTGGCACCGCGATTAGGAGTCAATATCAAGCGACAAAGATAAACAAACTGTAGATGTTCACATTAGGTACTTTCCCTCTTTACGCTTTCGAGAGAATTGTTTATATAAATTACCGTCCCAAGCATGTCTTTTTATCTGTTGTTTGGGAACAGACCTACGTCAGGGGTCCAAACAGATCTGTATAAATACTCCTCCCTTAAACAGATAGTCAGAGGGATTCCGACCAGATGCCATCCCTGCTATTGATGCTGCATGTTGCTTTGACGCTCACCCAGTCTTCGTGTCCCTACAGCGTATGAGCTAGAGACCTCATTCCAAGGTAACGAGGGTTGGGGGCTCTTCTCATGGCCATGGCATTGGCAGATTAGGTTTATCACACCTAGCTCTCTTTTAGGTTAAAGGTTAGGCTCACTATGCTAGGGTATTAGATCATATCCCATACTTTGTGTCTTCTCATGATATTGCAAGATGGTGGGGGTCTTTGTTTTAATGACTCTTGTTTTACCATTCTGTTTCTTGCACTTTTCATTATCCTAATCATTGCAGCCCATGCAACTTATCGCAGATTGCAGTTTTGCTAAATAAAACCTATTGAAACCTTACCACATCTTCTTGCCTGTGTTTGGTTGAGACATGTTGTTCATGTGAGAAAGGGGTAATCTCTGTTTAACCACGACACTCCCTGAGATGTCACATGCGTAAAGGCTGCCACAAATCACCTTTGACTGTTTGGGTTTCTGGTGAGGTGCTGCTTGTGAGCCGGGACAGTTGGACCGACAGTTGCGACTTGTTGTAGGAACGGCATAGTCACCTACAAACATAAGTACTGTCATCATTAAACCAGCAGTCTTGCTTAGAGCAAAAGTCCTACTACAACACTCTTCTGTGTCAACATATAAAATAGATCTGGTTCTCCGAGCCAAACTACTAACACCATTAGTGTGCTGAGTGTCCTGATTTCTGAATTTGTTTCCTCACATTTTGTTGTTGTAGCAGGAGATGTTAATGTGTCCCTGGAGCCTAATACCTTCTTCTCCGAGCTAACTCAGGTAGAGGATTCTATATGGGGAATTCCAGCTTTTTCATCACTAAGAAAACAACCTAAATCTAGCACCAGGGCTGTGCAGGTCATTGATTTTATGACTATGCACGGTCTTCGTCTAGGAAACAGGCGCTTTCCTTCAGATTCCCAATCCAATCCAATGTTTTTTTAGAGGGTCTTATAGCAGTTCCATTACCTTTGTGCTTATTGATGTAAGAATTTGGTACAAATTCAAAGATCTTAGGGTGGGAGAGCAACCCAATAGTGATCACTCCCCTATTCTGGTAGAGTGTGATAGGTGGTTCTCTATAAAACAAAAATACCCAGCGAGAGCATGATGGTATGCTTCCCATAACAGTGACAAATAATAAATGTGACATAAAATGAGAGACTTTAATAAATTCCAATGAGTTAGTGGATAAAATGCACAGCCTAGTTTCCACCCACCAACTACATGCCACAGTTTGCACTTTCACATCTAACCAGATTATGGCCACCCACTAGAACTGTTCTCTTCTCTAAAAGATTTATTTTCCAGAGTCAGCAAGGGAAATGAGCAGCAGAGAGGAGGCAATTGTAGTTGGTTCAATAAAGTATGTAGGATTGTCAAGGGTAGACTCTTTGAAGTAATAAGATCAAAAGATAGAGAAAAGATCATTTTGTTTAGGCGTAACTATGCTCTAGTAATAAAGACTGGCAAGATTAAATGGGAGGAGGCAACCTGACAAGAATTTTTACTAGCAGCCAAAAGAAACATCTCCAAGCGGTTTTGGTCCATGATTGTCCAAAAAGGGCAAAATGAAAATCCCAGACCTGATTGCCATATTTCCACTGATAACTGGATTTTACCGAACTTTACAGACAGGAGACTGCGCCTTCTGTAGGGACAAAGAGTATTTTGAAGCAAATATGTTAATTAGAGATATTAAAAAGTGTTTATGCATTTTGAATAACAATAATAGCATGTAGAAATAAATAACGTAGAAATTAATGTGCACGTTTGAAAATGTGCCCTCGGAGAGTGGTCACCAAGATTCACAAATGTACCAATAAAATGAATAACATGTATGGAATATAGAAAATGTATTGAAACAATGTAGTGGTGTGTCATATTGAGATATATAACGTGTGTTTTGCATTATATTGTAGAGTTAACTTAGTCGAAGTTGTGGTCTAGTTTTGCCAGGCCTCATGCAGAAGCTGAATTATTAGCGCAATGTAGAGAAGCTACTGTGCTGAACTGACCCTAAACTCCTTACTGTTTACTAAAATCTGCTCAGCAAAAATCCTATGCGTGAACCGACGGACAGGAAATGATGGAATCATAAATGTATCAAGTACTGTGTAAAGCAGACAAGATGTGCTTTCCGAGGACTTCAACAATAGAGACACTGACTGGAGAAGAAGATGCAACATTTTTGATACCCGACGAGCCGGATTATGAGGACATCGTACAGGGAACTATTGGTTAGAGTCATAACTGGAGAATTAACCGACCAATTGTAGGAAGGTAGCCTCTTTCTAGCCTTGTTACCCCCACTTTTGGCATGTTTGTGAGTATATGTCAGGGTGTTTTTACTGTCTCACTGGATCCTGCTAGCCAGTGCCCAGTGCTCATAAGTTTGTGGCCTGTATGTGTTCCCTGTGTGGTGCCTAACTGTATCACTGAGGCTCTGCTAATCAGAACCTCAGTGTTTATGCTCTCTCTGCTTTTAAAATTGTCGCTGCAGGCTAGTGACTAATTTTACCAATTCTTATTGGCACACTGGAACACCCTTATAATTTCCTAGTATATGGTACCTAGGTACCCAGGGTATTGGGGTTCCAGGAGATCCCTATGGGCTGCAGCATTTATTTTGCCACCCATAGGGGGCTCAGACAACTCTTACACAGGCCTGCCACTGCAGCCTGAGTGAACTAACGTCCACGTTATTTCACAGCCATTTTACACTGCACCTAAGTAACTTCTAAGTCACCTATATGTCTAACTCTCACTTAGTGAAGGTTAGGTGCCAAGTTATTTAGTGTGAGGGCACCCTGGCACTAGCCAGGGTGACCCCACATTGTTCAGGGCAAATTCCCCGGACTTTGTGAGTGCGGGGACACCATTACACGCGTACACTACATATAGGTCAATACCTATATGTAGCGTCACAAAGGTAACTCTGAACAGGGCCAAGTAACATGTCTAGGATCATGGAATTGTCACCCCAATACCATTCTGGCGTTGGGGGGACAATTCCATTCTTCCCCGGAGCTCCAGCATAGAGCCCAGGTACTGCCAAACTAACTCTCTGGGGTTTTATCTGCAGCTACCGCTGCTGCCAACCCTCAGACAGGTTTCTGCCCCGCCTGGGGCCTGGGCAGTCCAGTCCCAGGAAGGCAGAACAAAGTATTTCCTCTGAGAGAGAGTGCTACACCCTCTCCCTTTAGAAATAGGTGTGAAAGGCCTGGGAGGGGTAGCCTCTCCTGGCCTCTGGAAATGCTTTGATGGGCACATATGGTGCCCTCCTTGCATAAGCCAGTCTACACCGGTTCAAGGATCCCCCCAGCCATGCTCTGGCACGAAACTGGACAAAGAAAAGGGGAGTGACCACTCCCCTGACCAGCACCTTCCAAGGGGAGGTACCCATAGCTCCTCCAGTGTGTCCCAGACCTCTGCCATCTTGGATGCAGAGGTATGAGGGCACAGTGGACACCTCTGAGAGGCCAGTGCCAGCAGGTGACGTCAGAGACCCCTCCTGATAGGTGCTTACCTTTCTCTGTAGCCAATCCTCCTCCTCTGAGGGTTATTTAGGGTCTCTCCTGTGGGTCTCTCATCAGATAACAAATGCAAGAGCTCACCAGAGTTCCTCTGCACTTCTCTCTTCGACTTCTGCCAAGGATCAACCGCTGACTGCTCCAGGACGCCTACAAAACCGCAACAAAGTAGCAAGAAGACTGCCAGCAACATTGTAGCACCTCATCCTGCCGGCATTCTCAACTGTTTCCTGGTGGTGCATGCTCTGAGGGCTGTTTGCCTTCACCCTGTACTGGAAGCCAAGAAGAAATCTCCCGTGGGTCAACGGAATCTCCTAACGCAGGCACCAAACTTCTGCAACACCGGTCCTCTGGGTCCCCTCTCAGCTTGACGAGCGTGGTACCTGGAACACAGGAGCTGGATCCAAGTGTCCCCAATAGTCCAGTGGCCCGTCTGTCCAAATATGGTGGAGGTAAGTCCTTGCCTCCCCACGCCAGACAGTAATCCTGTGTACTGCGTGAACTGCAGCTGATAGGGCTTCTGTGCACTTTTGAAAGACTTCCTTTGTGCACAGCCTAGCCCAGGCCCCCAGCACTCCGTCCTGCATTGCCCAACTCGCGGACTCCGACTTCGAGGGACCCTCTTCTGTTGTGCTGACTCGACCGTCATGCTCAGATCTTTTGAACGCCTGTTCAGGTGCTTCTGCAGGTGCTGCCTGCTTCTGCGTGAGCTCTCTGTGTTGCTGAGTGCCCCCTCTGTCTCCTCCTCCAAGGGGCAACCTCCTGGTCCTTCCTGGGCCCTGGCAGCACCCAAAACCCTCAGCCACGACTCTTGCAGCTAGAAAGGCTTGTTTGCAGTCTTTCTGCTTAGAAACAACTTTGCATCCTCCAGCCCGCCTTGGGAGATCTTCTGACCAAAGGAGAAGTTCCTGGCACCTTCCGTTGTTGCAGAATCTTTGGCTTCTTCCACCGGGAGGCAGCCCTTTTGCACCTTCATCCGGGGTTTAGTGGGCTCCTGCCCCCCCCCCCTGGACACTTGAGTGACTCTTGGACTTGGTCCCCCTTCCTTTGCAGGTCCTCAGGTCCAGGAATCCATCTTCAGTGCTTTGCAGTCAGCTGTTGTCTTTGCAGAATCCCCTATCTCGACATTACTGTCTTTCTGGGGTAGTAGGGGAACTTTACTCCTACTTTTCAGGGTCTTGGGATGGGGTATCTTGGACACCTTTAGTATTTTCTTATACTCCCAGCGACCCTCTACACACTACACTAGGCCTGGGGTCCATTCGTGGTTCGCATTCCACTTTTGGAGTATATGATTTGTGTTGCCCCTAGGCCTATTGTCTCCTATTGCATTCTATTGTGTTCTACAGAATTTGCACTACTTTTCTAACTGTTTACTTACCTGGTTTTGGTTTGTGTGTATGTTTTGTGTATATTACTTACCTCCTAAGGGAGTATATACTCTGAGATACTTTTGGCATATTGTCAATAAAATAAAGTACCTTTATTTTCATTAACTGTATTGTGTTTTCTTGTGAAATAGGGCCAGATGTATCATCACGGCCCTTTGCGAGTCGGAAATAGCGATTTTTAAGAAATCGTTATTTCCAACTCGCAAAGTGCCATGTATCACATTTGCGATTTGCAAATTGCGATACCGGCCCCATTCGCAGCCCATATCTGCGAATTTTTTGCACTTCCAAAATTGCGACTTCTGAACCAGAAATCGCAATTTTGGAAATGCAAAAGCCCAGGGTGCTGGGGGCCTAAGGCCCCCTCTGATGCACCCCAAAAATGTTTTGGGGGACATGTAAGGTGCACATATGCCAAAAGGGCATGTGTGCTTTACATGTTCAATTTAAAAATGCATTTTTACATTTTGCACCAGGTTACCACCTGGTTTCTTTTCACGGTATTTTGCATGTGCAAAATGCCATTCTGCGAAAAATCGCAATTTGCGATATTTTGCAGCATCTCCTTGCGATGTGGATTTTGTGAATCGCAAATTGCGACTCGCAAAACCAGGTCGCAACGCAGGAAGTCGCAATTTTTGTGATTTATTATTTGTGGTCTGCGAATGCCTTTCATGCATCGCAGACCACTTTTTTGCACTCACAAACGGCCGAATTTTGCAAAAAAAATTCATACATCTGGCCCATAGTGCTATATGATATAAGTGGTATAGAAGCAGCTTTGCATGTCTCCTAGTTCAGCCTACGCTGCTCTGCTATAGCTACCTCTATCAGCCTAAGCTGCTAGAACACCTCTAATCTACTAATAAGGGATAACTGTACCTGGCACAAGGTGTAAGTACCACAAGGTACCCACTATAAGCCAGACCAGCCTCCTACACCAATTAGGAATTGGGGGATAGTCTGGGAAACTTTGATATAATGCTGTGACAAAGGGGGAAAACTTCAGAACTGATGGAGAGAATGGATGTTAAAGGTTAGGCATGTATATTCGTTGAGATTCGAGATTCTGTCATTGGGCTCATGCTCTTGAGAGACTGATGTGATGCTGATCGATTCATGACCTGAAGACGAAGTCTGACTTTGTTGCTGATCCATATTGTGGAGAAGTAGCTATGACAATGTGACTGAATTAACTTTTGTACCTTTTCTTTCTAAATACCAAATGCGCTGTCTAAATAGTTTTTCTCTTTCGCTAGATGTTTTCCAAATTTATATTCTAAACTGTTTTCGCATGAAGTCCCACATGCTACTGCTAATCAGGGTTAGGTAGGGTTCCTCTTCTGAGACATTGACATAAACTGTGACAAATGATTGACGGACTGTTTTGCTGAACTCTGCTACTCATGTTAACATATTCATCGTTATCGGCTTATGTTGAGGCATTAGAATGCCTGTTTTCTTCTCAAGTTCTGACTAGATTATGTTATTGGTGGTCACTAATGAATTAATCTTGAGTAAATTTGAATAAAGTTTGAATTAACTTCATGACTTAGGCCCTCATTAAAACCCTGGCGGTCAAAGACCGCCAGGGTTGAAGTGGCGATCATACTGCCAACATGCTGGCGGTACAAATTGTCATATTTTGACGCCACAGTCACACCGCCAGGACTGGCGGTTTTCCGCCATGGTTGTCCCGGCGGTTTGAATCTGCCAGGGCAGCGCTGCTTGCAGCGCTATTTTGACTCCCCTTCCCTCCAGCCTGTCCATGTCGGTAGAGACCGCCATGGAAAGGCTGTCGGGAAGGGGAGTCGCGGGGCCCCTGGGGGCCCCTGCACTACCCATGCACTTGGCATGTGCAGTGCCGGGGCCCCCAGGCACAGCCCCGTCCCGATTTTCACTGTCTGCCTGGCAGAGAGTAAAAAGCGCGACGGGTGCTGCTGCACCCCCCCGAACCGCCACATTGCCGACATCTCCAATAGGAGCTGGCTGCGATGTTAAGGCCGACATCCCAGCTGGGCCGCCTGGCGGCAACCCTGTTCCACCCGCCGGCCCAGCGGGGATGTCCAAATGCGGCCGGTGGCTTTCCGGCTGCATGGGCGGCCGACTGGCGGTACAACCTTGGGGGTCCGCCTCGTCCGACCGCCAAGGTTGTAATGAGGGCCTTAGTATTGTAACCAATAAGGAAATAAAATTGCTAAAACGTATATTGAGTTGTGGTTATTCATGAAGGTTGACATTATTAACTGCTGACCAATGTTTCGTTATAGGTTATTGGTTTTGTGTATTGATTATTGGTGCACATTGGTTACTCCATAACCATGATACTCCATGCGAATCAAAAGGTTAATTGGCCTATGCCCGTCCCCTTTTAAGTTTACTTACTAAGGACCAGGTGCGCAAGCAAGTGCAATAGTGATTGTTGGCCCAGGCGCAGATACGCTTACACCTTTTTACTTTAAGGGAAACTGAGATAGCTATCAAAGCCCAAAAATCGTGAAAGGTGCCTGGCCTAGATAGAATTCCATCTGTTTTGTTTAAATCTGACCTTAAATTCTGGGGCCCTTATATCAGTAGTGTGTCCAATGCAGTCTTGGCAGATTGCATTCCCCCTCGCTATTGGAAAGGCACAATAATTGTCCCAATCCATAAAAAAGGGGATAGGTCAGTCCCGGGAAACTATAGACCAATAAGTGTCCTAGACAACTTGCAGAAGATATTTTTCTATCAGGTCCTGGGTAGGCTTAAGGATTTGTTTGAGGAAAATGATGTCCTAACCCACCTTCTGGCGCGTTTTAGGCAGAAGAGTAGTACAGTAGACCAGGTCTTCCACTTTCTTACAATTAAATGGAAAACTGTTGACCTGGATGCTGGAAGACTTTTTGTTGCCTTTGTGGACCTCAAATCCACCTTGGATCTGGTCCCCGAGATAAATTATGGGAGATCCTGGGTAGGGCTGGAATCCCAGGACCTCTGCTAAAGCTGATTCAAGAGTTATATTCTGAAAGATATGCCAGAATGAGGTGGGGTACGAATGATGAACTCACGGGGGAACTCCCACTACACAAAGGAGTGAGACAGGGATGTGTGTTGGCTCCCGCACTTTTCTTACTCTTCTTAAATGCTTGCATACCCTACCTATATGATTGTGAAAACAATGCCCCAAAAAGGTGGGGTGAAGACCCCATGCTTATTGTTTGTGAATGACACTTTCGCAAACCACCCTAGGACTTGTCAGGCTCCTTGAGAAATTCTCAGGATTTTATAGGGAGTTTGGTCTACAAATTAATGCTACCAAGACCAAATACATCGTGTCTGGCTATTCAAAACATAGAGTGAAGAAAATGATATCGCTGAGTGACAACATTTTAGAAAGAGTTTCTGACTTTGACTATCTGGGAGTCAGGATGGTGGATTTGAATAAATGGCCAGCTCACTTGTTAAAATGCGCTATGTCCCTGAAACAACATGCAGGGGGCATCTTGAGATTCACCGGTAGAGCTCCCAGTTTTCCTATTACACCAGCAATGGAAATTTATAAAAGCCAAGCTAGATGAGGAGCACTGTATGGTGCAGAGTTATGGGGACATGGAAAACCACAAGACTTAGAGAGAACTGAGAACTTTTTTCTCAAGGCATTGTTAAAACTCCCTCTGGGTTTCCCCACACTCCCTATTCGAATGGACTTGAATTTACACTCTATTGTAGACATAGCCGCCATGAGGCCACTACAGTATTGGATTAGATTATGGTCTACAGACATTCTAGACCCGTATAGAACATGGCTAAAAGCGGTGTTAGCCGCCCAACAAATTGAAAAAATTCCATGGTGCAGATATGTGAAAAATGCCTTTTCCAAACATGGCCTAGACCTGTATTGGTCAGATCCTCTTCATCTCACAAAGAGTGCTACAAAGACCTTAAAGGCCGCATACTGGGCGAGCTTGCAAGTTGCAGAGCTAGCTTCAGTTCCGTCCGCTGGTCTGAAGGACAGTTACTTATTAGCTAAGTGTCATTATGAATTTGAGCTTTATCTAGAAATGATTTCAACACCTTGAGTACGTGCACTTTATATCAGATTTAGATGGAAGCAAACCGAAAGTCAAACAGATCTTTGCCCGATGGGATGCATGACCAAAGAGAACATTTCCCACGTTCCATTCCACTGTCTGGCATATAAAAAGCAGAGGGCTCGTTGGATTAGACCACTCTGCAAATCCCTGTGTATTAGGGATCTGCATTCGGCCCTTAGGATTGGCATACGAGTCCGAGAGGGTCGTGACATGAGCGTTGGCAAAGTTCTTAGAGGCAATCTGGCACATAAGAGTTAAATCTCTAACCATAAATGTAAAAATCTCACAAGTAGCTTACAGTTGTGTCCTGATTTACATTATTTTTAATTTATGCACATATACATGTTTATCGAACGGGAGATTTTAAACATTAGGGCATAATGCCTTGTGATTTGAAATGAGATGATAGGTTGGGAACTTTTCTCATGGGTAATGAACACAACTTCTTGTATATATTGACTTTGGTAACATGAGACACAGTGTGGTTGATAAGGCCCATGTCATCCTTTCTATCAAGAATTGTATTTGTAATTTTGTGTTAATTTTGTTTTATCGTGTTGTGTATATATTGCATCTCTTATTCACATTTTAGATTTTACGTAATCCTTTATTACATGTCTTTGGACCAGTTCCTTTGAATTTTTCTAGAGAATGTTATGTTTTTATTTTTATTTTATTATTATACTGAAGATCTTGTGCTTAACTTGCTTTTAGGGCATTTTGCCAAAAACAAACCTGAAATTTAATTGAATTGGATTAAATCAAAATGAAATAAACAGAGCGAAGCAGGAAATAATATTATCAGTTCAAACATCTTTATTGGACATGTGACAGCAATACAGAATATTTGTGAAGTAACGTTCACCATAATACCACATCATTGCATTAATTAGACAATCAATATAAAAAGGACTCAGGTATTAAAGTTTCAGTTCTTCAAGCTTTACCAACCCAAACAAAACAGAATAATTACACTGAGTTCAAGGGGTTCAACCAGGGAAGAAAGGGAAGAGGGCAAAACATTTAGTCCACGAACGATTAAATAGAGGTACCGCCAGTGACCCCTTCATCATATTATACTGGGATAACCTTATGTAGTTACCTCATTTCATAAGTAGAATATTATATGAGTCGAGTGTAGTGTGAAATAAATATACATTTACATATATAGTTATGCCCTGTTAAGAAACAAGACAAGCAAGAACCACTGTGTTGTACTTCTGGTTGAGATGTGCTTTCTCCTAAGGGACAAGATCAATGAAAATATTGTGGTTTTCCTCATCACAAAAACAAAGTCTTGCCAGAAACCACCGGGCAGGCCCAGTCAGGTCATACCAGGCTCAGGGCATTTTCCCAGTGGGCTGTCGGTTGAGGACCGTTTTAACTGCGAGAATGGGCTAGTTCTCCTGCCTGCAGCACTGCAGCACATTGCAGAGCAAACAAAACAAAACAAATTAATTTAAAGCAGACTATCTTCAAAGCCATTTGTTTTTGCATTTGGTTGGTTGCTGTATTCTGTAGGATTGCCAGAAGCAGGACTGACATTCAGGGTTTTCGAGGGAAGGCGGTGATGGGTTTGCTGGATCTTGGCTCAGAGAGTCTAGTACATACTGATTCAGACACAAGTTCAAGACAGTATATTTCTTTATCAGTGGCCAGAACAACTCATTTCACTTTAGTATATTAAATGATACTATTGCATTGAGTGACAACTCCTAGAAGTGATTCTAATAATGAGCTTAGAAACATTCATGCCACTTCTCACTGCACTGGCAACAATGCTATTAGTGAACCAAGAGGCAAGTTGGTTGTCTTTTGTCCTCTATATGTGGCCTAAGGTGCTACTATAGATGGAGGAACATTACATTTTTTTGTTTTTGTGCAGTGCACATACTGAACTCGTGTATTTAAAGGTGCTCTCATGTGAGGATTAATGAAAAACAGGCACTGTGAAAAAAGTGGAAGCCAGGATTGATGCAAGGTTTCCTGGCTTTACATTGTGCAATTCGGCCACTACATGCTTATCTCTTTTTTTATTGCATTTTTTTTTTAAGTTTCCTACAGCAAGAACTCTGCACAGAGACGTTCAAGTACTTATCATAATCATCAGTTACAGTACACAAGGTCAGATTTCATTTTTTTTGGGACTGGAAGATTACATGATTTTTCCAGAAAAACAGGATGTTGAGTTAACAGTCTTTCTCTCCAACTTTAAATCAAAGCTTAAAACTTTGGCCCTCATTATAACATTGGTGGTAAATTCCACCAACCTACATACATACAGCCGTGGAGGCGAACATCCGTCTGCCAAATTGTGACAAACACACACAAAACTGACAGAAATCATTCACAACCACAAATCCACCAGAGCCAACGAACATGATAAGCCGGTGGAACTAGCACCCATACTGTTACGCCACCAAAACAACGGCCTCCAAATAATGATCCACGAATAACCATAACGGACATTTAATGTCCGTAAACCATTGACGGTGCACACCGCCGCCGCTGAAATGGCCACCCAAAAACAAAAAGAGACAACATTGGCCAGAACAAAAATCCCACACCTGACACATATACACACACCCCACACACACAGCACCAGCACTATAAAACACCCCCCTCACATCACCCACAATCCTTTGCAAACATAAGAAGACCGCTACACCTTGCCATGCCAATCCCAGAGACAACTGCACACACACACCACAACTACCCATTCATCCTTCACGCAACACACACCCCACCACATCACTCAACACCCTCTGCACAACACACACACCACACAACATCCATGTTCCCACAAAGACACCCCTGTTTCAATGATGAGGAGTTGCAGGTCATGGTGAAGGAAAGAGTCAGAGTAGAGCCACAGCTGTTTGGAGCACAGGCACAGCAGATCTTAATTGCCAGGAAGATGGAGCTACGGCGGAGGATCGTGGACAGGGTGAACACCATGGAACAATATCCAAGCACAAGGGACGACATTCAGAAGAGGTGGAATGACCTACGGGGAAAGGTGCGTTCCACTGCAGCAAGGCAACGCTGGTGAGTCAACGTTAACAACCTACCACCACCCCATTCCTGCATGCCAACTCACCCCCTCACCCTGACTCCCTTCACCCCACTCCATCCCACACAGTGCATCACCCCAATTACCACACCTAAATTTCTACCTCAGCATGCCATACCCGCTGCAAGCGCATCCCTCCCAGCTCTGCATGCACACCCGCCACCAATGCATGGACAGCATGGGGAGCTACCAATCCCACAATACATAACCATACACCAGCAAAGGTGGGAGGACAACACCAATAACATTGGAAAAACTGAAAATGCAGAATATGTCATAGAAAATTACCCTAACACATCATCCCCACAGGTTCCTATGTCAGCGGTGAAGAGGTTCCACGGCAACCCAGTCCCCTACCAGAAGATGCCCTCAGTGATGACAGCAAATCTGGAGGTCTTGATCTGGAAGAAGTCCCTGGCCCATATGGGACTACTGGTCAGTCGGCTACCACATCCCACAGCCAGTCCACCACACCCCCCCCTCCGATTTAAAAACCAAAGCAGCCATCCAACACCCCCAAACCTCTGACCCCACGACACATCAATCAGCAGTGTGCCCAAATGTACAGGGACCAGAGTTGACACCGCACCGGCAAGACAATGAAGGTCTTGGTGTCAGTGGGAGTGGGCACACCATTCAAGGGACACAGGCACAGGGTGCCAGGGACATTCAGACGATAGCTGTGCACCAGGGGGAGTATAGCCCCAGGGAACAGACTGCCCAGGAGGCACTCACAAATGTCCTGGGGGCATACCAACAATCCCAGGACAGGATGGGTCAGGTGCTCAACATCATGCAGGAGAACCAGTGGCTGCCGGGAGAACACCATCAGGAGGTCCTGCAACAATTGCAGGCCTTGAATACCCCCATGGCCTCCATTGCAGGGGTGCTGAGTGACATGGCAAACATCATGCGGGAGTACACAGCACACTAGCGGGCCCCTACCACTAGCCAGTGTACTGACCAGCCCTCCAAATCTGCTGCAACTAGTGGACAGGAGGCCCTGCCACAGGATTTGCAGGCCACCGGCATCCCTCCCCCTGCAGAAGGCGAACCACCCAGCAAAGGTTCCCTGGAACCCAGACAGACACCAGAGACTGTTGCCAAGACCTAGACCATGGCCAGGAAATTAGCCTATCCAGAATGTCCCCCTTGTGTTCCACTGAGTCACCTTTTTCACTTTGGACTGCCATTGTTCCTCTTCCTACGGCCCCTTGGATACTGGACCTGTGCTACAAACAAACTGGGCCAATACTCTGAACGTTTTCCTCAATCATCACCCCACTCTATTGCACTATCCCTTGGTGCAATGTATTGAACTGTATTGAACTGCATGATCCTGTGCAAATGTCCTGTAATGTGTGAATCCATCCAACAAATGTGTCTCAGTAGTGTGTAGTCATCACATCAGTACACTGTTGTATCCACCCCAACATCTGCAATGAGAGAAGGCATAGGTGACAGTCAATTGGGATGCAAAGGTAGTGACTGGCATAATACCACAGCCACACAGCACATTACTAAAATGGAGACATGTATAGATCAACAGTCTTAACCGAGTGTCATTAGAAGTACTGCTAAATGATGTGTGTCCTTTTGTCCACATCCTCCTCCTCTTCCTCCTCCTCACTGTCCTCAGTGTCCACTGCTGCCATAGGTGCATTATCACCTCCCTCCTCCTGCAGATAGGGCACATGGCGCCTGAGGGTCAAATTGTGCAGCATGCAGCAGACCTTCTCAGGGAAGTAGCATAGGGATCCACCTGTCAAATGGAGGCACCTGAACCTGGCTTTCAGGAGACCAAAGGTTCATTCCACAATCCTCCTGGTATGCCCATGGGTATCATTGTACCGATTTTCAGCCCCTGTTCTCAGATTCCTGACAGAGGTCAACAGACACGACAGGTTGAAGTGAAGGACACACATTAACCATGCACAATGGCATACACTGGGTGGGGACTCATGCTCACCTATGAGCCACTCTCTGTGCCTCTGTAGTCATTCCATCACCTGTGCGACGCTGCTATTCCTCTAGTCATAGCCATCATGCACAGATCCAGGATACTTGGCAGTGAAGTGGAAGATGTACTGGGCAGCAAGGCACACCATTTGGACATTGAGAGAGTGGAAACTCTTCCTATTCCTGTTCACCTGTTCATTTGCCCTGGGAGAGACTAAGGCAATATGGGTCCCATCAATGGCCCCAATCACATGTGATATGCGTCCCATTGCATAGAATTCAGCCTTCACAGTGGGAAAACCATCATCTTGGAGGAATGCAATGTAGCTGCACATATGTTTCAGAAAGACAGCCAAAACCCTTCGAAGCACTGTGAAATTCCTGCAGCCAAGCCCACAGTCACCTGGAAGGAACATGGTGCTAGAAAATGGAGTACTAACAGTACCTTCACAAGAGGGGCAATTGCTGTGGTGCTACAGATAGTGGGTGTCAGATCAGGCTCCAATTGTGCACACAGCTCTGTATTTGTGGCCCTGTCCATAGGAATAGGTGAGTATTGTGTATCTGTCCTCCAGTGTAGCCAAGTCAACAAGGGGTCTGTACACGGGTTCTTGCCTCCTCCTCTTATTCCTCTGCAGTTGTTGGTATCTAAGTGAGCCAAAAGTTAAATGGGTGTGACAACAGGATCCATGGACACACAACATCGGAGTACATAGAGCATGTGTACATGTAGGTCACTAGAATTGTCTAAGTGTGTACAGTCGACACCAATGATGCAAAGATAAATTACAAACATGAGTGCTAGCAGTGGGAAATAGCAGCCGCCTGTCCTGTATGCAGGTACAGATGGAAGTGACCTCACTCCACCAGAGTTAGGAGTCATGGAGGAAGGAGGTCTGCACAGCTGTGCAATTCCTTATTGGCTAACATGGGGCTCTCTGGAGTACAGGAACCAATGATCATCCACACCGGCGGTGACGGTGTTCACCGCTGCGGACGTGACTACCATTTTATTTTTACTACTTCATTTGAGTCCTGACTTTGCACTGGGCGACATTTGCACTGCATGTGCTGCTCTGATCTGTGTCTGGAACCTGACATGGCCCGTGCTACAGGGGAAAGGGCCCAGCCTTAAAGTCAGAGGCGGTGGAGAACCTCCTGGATGGGGTCCTACCCCTGAATGGGCAGTTGTATGGGCCTCCAGACCAACAGGTGAATACATCATTGGCCCGTTGCATGTGACATGGCTACATGGAGATGCATGTGTGTGCTAGCAGTGTGTCATTTGATGGGGTATGGTTGTAGGCAATGTGAATGCAGAGGTACGGGTCATGTATGTGCTTGATGAGGGGCAAATGCAGTATGTAGGCCATTTGTGTAACAGGCTGGATTGTATGGTTCATGGTGTCCTTGTGTCTGTTTCCTCTGAAGGTCAGCACCTATCAGAAGAACAGGTTGTGGGGTGCCATTGCCAAGGACGTGTGGACCCTGGGGGTCCATAGCCGGTGGAGAACCCACTGCAGGAAACGGTGGGAGGACCTGAGATGCTGGGTCCGGAAGACAGCGGAGGCTCTGCTGGGGATGGCCTCCCAGTGAGGGAGGGGTGCCTGTCGGAGCCTGACCACCCTAATGGCCCGCATACTGGGGGTGGCAAATCCTGAGCTGGATGGGCACTTGAGGAAAGCACAGCAGTCACAAGGGAATGAGTACAGTGTGTGTGGCATTCATTATTTCTTGCCTGCCAAGGGGCTTAAATGCACGGTTCTAGTCAGTGGATGCCCCGATATGCCGGTGTAGACGCTCCTGCTTGGTCGTGCTTACCTATGTTGGGTGGTATGCATTTTTGGTATTGCTATGTAGCTAGCTTGTCATGGCAGACAGGGCTTAGTTTTTCCCAGTTAGTGTGCAGATGGTAGTGTTTGGGTTCCTTCCTGCTATAGTACCTAGGGAATGGTTTATTACTGTGGTCCATACTGCCCAATCTTAGTCCTAGTGAGTGATTTTGATGTGTATGCCATCTGTGCCGTTGGTGCTGTGTTTGACCCTGTGCTCTCTTTCTTCCCCTGCTTCTTTTGTCATCCTGTCCATGTGTGAATTAGAATCATCTGGCGAAGGAACAGGGGCATCGGTGGGTGAGGGAGCTGCAGCCCACGGGACCCAGCAGGCAGAGTACACCAACTCCGAGGGGACCAGTGGGTTGGAGGGGGAGGGGAGCACCATGGGGGAGACTGGAGTAATGACTACAGACTTTTATTCCACCTTCACTGAAGCTCCCTTGTGGTGGTGAACCCCTTTGGGACCACCCCAGCTACGTCATTTTCCGCAACCCCCATGCCAGCACCGCACTCCCAGTAACCCTCCACCCAGTTGCCCATGCATTCACCCAGGCAGGTGAGAGACTCCTTCGCCCCAGGCACCTCAGGCCCTGCCCCAGTCAGACCTGCTGCCCTCAGTGAGGAGGCTATTGACCTCCTGATATCCATCTCTGTAGGGCAGTCAACCATAGTGAATGCCATCCGGGGGCTGGCATCCCAAATGCAGCAATGCACGCCTTCCTGGAGGGCATTCATGGTGTCTTGGCGGCCCTACAGAGTTTGTTTAAGGTTCTGGCCTCCTCTCTGATGGCAGCCAATGTCCCTGTTTCTTCTGTTCCCCTCCAACTACCTATTCCCAGTCCCTGTGTCCTCTCCCCCAACCCATCCCACGCACACATTCTGACAAGCATGCACTAAAAACAACAGACAGGACTCACACCGACAAACACAGGCACCACACTTTAGTCCACAAGCACACACACAGCCAACACACAGATGCACACACAACAACAGCCAATGCATCCACTGTCTCCCCCTCCTCCTCTACCCTCACAGTCACATCAGCACTCCTACCTGCATGTACTGCATCAAAAGTCCCAGATCCTGCCACCTGTACAGCTTTGACCACAGTCACCACAACAGCAGACCCACAGACATGCACCCTACATGCCACATGCGCAGTCACCACCACCACCATCACCACCTCATGCAGCCACCCACCTCACTTGCAGACAACATCCATTCAAGCGTCCTATTTGTTTTCCCCACCCTGTCTGCCCCCCTCCAAAGTCACATAAACGCTCCCACTGAGACCCCCAACAGCCATCCACCTCACACACGCACATTGTCCATGCACCTGCACCCAAACCCAGCACACCTCCTCCTCCAACAACCACTCCCTCTACCTCCACTCCCATCCCTCCTCCCATCCCCCACCCTATTGGTCCTAAGAAGCTTTTCCTTTCCCGCCTTGACCTCTTCCCTCCCTCACCCCCATCCTGCCTATAAAAGAAAGGTCCCACCCCACTCCCCCAGCCCAGTACCTCCACCTCCTGTTCTACTCCTGTTCCTCCCCTTAAGGCTGCAACTGCCACTAAGGGGCACAAGAGTGGCACTCCGGCCCCGCCCCAAGCCCACTCCTCCACCCCCTAAACAGAAGAGGGAAGACCCACCCCCTCCCAAACCCAAGCCCAAGGAACCCCCTACAAACCCCCCACCCTAGAGGAGCCTGCCTACCATCTCAATGATGCCCCTGCCCAGTGGAGTGCCAATGATGTCAGGATTCAAGTTGGGCCCTTGGATGCTGCCCTGTGGCCAGATGTGGACTTTGGACTGGACAATGGGCCTGCTTGTACATATGTACATTATCATTATTTAAATTTCCACTCATTATCCAAAACGATTACAATGGTTGGACCAGAGTTGTCTTTGTTCCTGGGTTCCGTTGCTGTCGATTTGCACTGCAGAGTGTTCTGAGCGTTTGGTGTGTGTTGTGTGTGTGTGTCACTCTCCCCTCCCTCCCTTGTGTGCTAGGTGGCTATACTCACCGTCATTGTCTTCGTTGCCGTTGGTGCTCCTGGACTGCCATGGCGTGGTACAGCATCGGCAAGACTTCTGGTTCCACGTTGGGCGTGGACTCCTCTGTATCCCTGGAGGTGAGTGCCTCCTTTTATGTGATGTGTTTCCTCCAGGCTTTTGGTGGCTGTGCTAACACCTCGGAAATCCTGGCGGTGTGCTATGTCATAATATGGGGGGCGGATCCTTGTCTTCCACTAGCCTGTATGTGGCTACTGCCATCATCAGTGTTCGTACCTCACTGGTGGTTTGGGTGGTCATTGGCTGTCTATAGGAGGAATCACCCCCATGATCATTATTCAGTGGTCATTACAGCCAGCTTGGCGACGGTACTACCGCCATCGCTGGCGTGGCGGTCAGCTGACCGCCAATGTCATAATGAGGTCCTTTGTGTTTAATTCTTTGAGTGCTAAATCATGGCATTGAGTTAAATATATTCCAGCTATACATGCTTCATAAGGATTAGTGGTAGTACTGTTTGTGGGGGGTGATGTTTTATTGCAGAAGTTAAAATTAAAACTAGAGCAACACCCTTAAACTCTGGTTAGTGCTTGTAGTGGCCAGAGTCATAGGCTGAGCTCGCTAACTTTGCTGGCTATGCTGGCTATTCTTGCTCACTATGTGCAGTATGAAGGATGATGTGACAAAATTTGCCAGGTCTGCTTTCGGTTCCCAGTCCAGCACTGCAGCAGGAAGGTCTTCATGCCAAGGCAAATCATAGTTTTTCAGACAATCTGCAAATCTTGTCTGCGAAGCAAGGTTGATGGCCTGAGTTCTTGACTAATATGGACTTTCGTCCCATTCACTGACCAACTCCTCTTCTTGGTAGCAGTCTTGGTCAGAGTTGGACAGCTCATCCATCAATGTTATTGTGTTTCATTCCCCCCCCCACATCTTTGATTGGCCAGCCAAAGGACCACATGTCTGATACCATATCCTTCATGTTATCTTTCCAGGCCACCTATCGCACAAAGCATTGCACCTTAATTTACAATCACTTTCAGCCTACATAGCACAGAAACCCTAGTACATGTACTTTTATGACCTTAGATTATTTTTCCAAGTGCACTTCCTTAAGTTTCAGGTTGTAAATTGAAGCAAACACACAAACTATAACTGAGTTTATTGCTGGAGGAAATCACTGCATTCCCTCAGTTTGACATCAGTTGCTCTGTTTCATGGCTCCCTCGTCGTTTTCCATAGAGGATTTACGGTTCTTAATTCCTTCAACTTCTTCCAGAGAGGCCACCCTTGTTTTAGAGTAATGTGAGGTAAGATGCAGACATTTTACATCACTCCTGGTCATTGTCTCTCCCCCTGAGGGGCTGATTTCTGCCTTGTCTAACAGTTATGGTTCCCTCTGGTGTACCCTGAAGGAGAGTTCTCCTGTTCACCTTCATGTAAAGGTGATCTAAACTACCCAACCTGCGGGTTCTGCTCTCTCCATCAACCCTATTTGTACGGTCTTTGCTTATGTAGGGCGACTCTCCAGCACGGAGTAACAGCCAACTGCCCCAAGACAGAGGCCACAGTGAAGTTCACCCAAAGTGTGGGTGTTCCGGATTCTGCCAAGCCCCTCTGAAAATAACAGTTTAAGAAGGACTTTCTGTCTACTAAAGGTATTGAACTCAGATCGCAAGTTTCTAAGAATAATTCCATACTACATACACCGATGACACTCAGCTGATCCTCTCCCTCACCAAGGACCCGCCACTGTCAAAACCAACCTTCACGAATTAATGAAGGCCATCGCCAAATGGATGAAGAACAGCTGCCTGAAACTGAACTCTGACAAGACTGAGGTCCTCATCCTCGGCTCCACCCCCTCTGCCTGGGCCGACTCCTGGTGGCCTGCTACACTGGGAACCGCACCAACACCCACCGACCACACACGCAACCTGGGATTCATCCTGGACACATCGCTATCAATGACCCAGCAAGTCAACGCCGTCTCTTCCTCCTGCTTCAACACCATCTGCATGCTTCGGAAGTTCTACAGATGGATCCCCACCGGAACCAGAAGGATGGTCACCCAAGCCCTCGTAAGCAGCAGACTGGAGTACGGCAATGATCTCTACGCAGGCACCATGGCCAAGCTCTAGAAAAGACTGCAACGCATACAGAACTCCTTTGCACGCCTCATCCTGGACATCCCCCGCCACAGCCACATCACAGCCCACCGGAGAGACCTGTACTGGCTCCCCGTCAACAAGAGAATCAAGTTCAATGTCCTCACCCACGCTCACAAAGCACTGCACAATGCCGGACCAGAATACCTCAACAGAAAACTCACCTTCTACACCCGACCCGCCAGCTTCGCTCCACTGACCTTGCCCTCGCCACCGTTCCACGCATCCATAGAATGACCGCTGGTGGCAGATCATTCTCGCACTTCACTGCCAAGACGTGGAACACCCTTTCTATCTGCTTGCGACAGATACAGGGCCTGCTAAACTTCAGGAGACACCTCAAGACCTGGCTGATCAAGCAGTAGCAGCACCCCCTTTTCCCCTCAGCACCTTGAGACCATCACAGGTGAATAGTGCACTTTACAAATGCTATGAATGATTAATTAATTGCTAGCCAATCAGTCGAAAGTTTTTTTTACTTTATAGATGCATAGGTGCATTTACTGTATAGATCCATCTCAAAATTAGAACCATGAGCACAGGAGCACAAAAAGTAGGAATGGGTGAAATTTCAATTTCACCAAAATAATTTGTGTAATTTAGGGAAGTTTGTATTATGCTTGTTAAGTAAAATTCCCGAAATCATGCCATGACACCAAATCACAAAATTGCTCTGCCTTTGCTTCAAAGTTATATCACAGGAGCGCTGGAACGATACAAATGATGAAAACATGAGTCTCTGCTATTTGTGATATGTGTACTTTTGTTCTATCTTTAGCACATAATGCATTTGAGGACGCATTTTCCACTAAAATACAGTGTTAGTGCTATATTTAAAGTTTGCTTAATTACGTTTAACTGTGCTTATGTTTTCCTGAAATTTCACTTAAGTTAAAGCAAATTACACAAATTTAAGACACCCCTCACAAAAAGTAGTTATGTATAAATAATGCTTTTAAGTCATTTAAAGTACACCTGAACCAATATTTCTGGGGATCAACAACTGTCAAATCTCTTGAATATGATCTTGATTGGAACGTTACATGTCTTTCCCAGAAATTCATATTGAAACCTGTACTTAGCGTAGTTTTCCACGCAGCTTCCTGGGAATTTTTGTGAATCCAAGAAATTCATAAATCTGCACTTGCGAGTAGATATTTAAGGATCTCCCTGGATATCGGGACCAGTGATTGGTAAATAATCAGGGCCTCATTTACAATATTATGAAGCTGTGCAGTGCCACAAGGCTTCCTGCTGCGCTGCGCTGCCCTGTGTCAAAAGAAAAGGACAAGAATGTGCTGTATCTATGAGATATGGCACATTCCTGTACTCTTCCACTGCACTGGTGCACAATTGGCTGCCATGCGCCATGGTGCAAGGGTGTCTTGTAGGAAAGTACCATCTTGCCTGGCATGTTACCCCCATTTTTCACTGTATATATGTTGTTTTAGTTGTATGTGTCACTGGGAACCTGGTAACCCAGGGCCCCAGTGCTCATAAGTGTGCCTGAATGTGTTACCTGTGTAGTGACTAACTGTCTCACTGAGGCTCTGCTAATCAGAACCTCAGTGGTTATGCTCTCTCATTTCTTTCCAAATTGTCACTAACAGGCTAGTGACCATTTTTACCAATTTACATTGGCTTACTGGAACACCCTTATAATTCCCTAGTATATGGTACTGAGGTACCCAGGGTATTGGGGTTCCAGGAGATCCCTATGGGCTGCAGCATTTCTTTTGCCACCCATAGGGAGCTCTGACAATTCTTACACAGGCCTGTCACTGCAGCCTGAGTGAAATAACGTCCACGTTATTTCACAGCCATTTTACACTGCACTTAAGTAACTTATAAGTCACCTATATGTCTAACCTTTACCTGGTAAAGGTTAGGTGCAAAGTTACTTAGTGTGAGGGCACCCTGGCACTAGCCAAGGTGCCCCCACATTGTTCAGAGCCAATTCCCTGAACTTTGTGAGTGCGGGGACACCATTACACGCGTGCACTACATATAGGTCACTACCTATATGTAGCTTCACAATGGTAACTCCGAATATGGCCATGTATCATGTCTATGATCATGGAATTGCCCCCTCTATGCCATCCTGGCATAGTTGGCACAATCCCATGATCCCAGTGGTCTGTAGCACAGACCCTGGTACTGCCAAACTGCCCTTCCTGGGGTTTCACTGCAGCTGCTGCTGCTGCCAACCCCTCAGACAGGCATCTGCCCTCCTGGGGTCCAGCTAGGCCTGGCCCAGGATGGCAGAACAAAGAACTTCCTCTGAGAGAGGGTGTGACACCCTCTCCCTTTGGAAAATGGTGTGAAGGCAGGGGAGGAGTAGCCTCCCCCAGCCTCTGGAAATGCTTTGTTGGGCACAGAGGTGCCCAATTCTGCATAAGCCAGTCTACACCGGTTCAGGGGACCCCTTAGCCCTGCTCTGGCGCGAAACTGGACAAAGGAAAGGGGAGTGACCACTCCCCTGACCTGCACCTCCCCTGGGAGGTGTCCAGAGCTCCTCCAGTGTGCTCCAGACCTCTGCCATCTTGGAAACAGAGGTGCTTCTGGCACACTGGACTGCTCTGAGTGGCCAGTGCCACCAGGTGACGTCAGAGACTCCTTGTGATAGGCTCCTTCAGGTGTTGCTAGCCTATCCTCTCTCCTAGGTAGCCAAACCCTCTTTTCTGGCTATTTAGGGTCTCTGTCTCTGGGGAAACTTTAGATAACGAATGCAAGCGCTCATCCGAGTTCCTCTGCATCTCTCTCTTCACCTTCTGCCAAGGAATCGACTGCTGACCGCGCTGGAAGCCTGCAAACCTGCAACATAGTAGCAAAGACAACTACTGCAACTCTGTAACGCTGATCCTGCCGCCTTCTCGACTGTTTTCCTGCTTGTGCATGCTGTGGGGGTAGCCTGCCTCCTCTCTGCACCAGAAGCTCCGAAGAAATCTCCTGTGGGTCGACGGAATCTTCCCCCTGCAACCGCAGGCACCAAAAAGCTGCATTACCGGTCCCTTGGGTCTCCTCTCAGCACGATGAGCGAGGTCCCTCGAATCCAGCGACTCTGTCCAAGTGACCCCCACAGTCCAGTGATTCTTCAGTCCAAGTTTGGTGGAGGTAAGTCCTTGCCTCACCTCGCTTGGCTGCATTGCTGGGAACCGCGACTTTTGCAGCTACTCCGGCCCCTGTGCACTTCCGGCAGAAATCCTTCATGCACAGCCAAGCCTGGGTCCACGGCACTCTAACCTGCATTGCACGACTTTCTAAGTTGGTCTCCGGCGACGTGGGACTCCTTTGTGTAACTTCGGGTGAACACCGTTTCACGCATCCTCGTAGTGCCTGTTTCTGGCACTTCTCCGGGTGCTACCTGCTGCTGAGAGGGCTCCTTGCCTTGCTCGACGTCCTCTCTCTCTCCTGGTCCAATTTGCGACCTCCTGGTCTCTCCAGGGCCACAGCAGCGTCCAAAAACGCTAACCGCACGATTTGCAGATAGCAAGGCTTGTTGGCGTTCTTTCGGCGGGAAAACACTTCTGCACGACTCTCCACGGCGAGAGGGATCCATCCACCAAAGGGGAAGTCTCTAGCCCTTTTTGTTCCTGCAGCAACCTCAGCTTCTTCTGTCCAGTAGAAGCTTCTTTGCACCCGCAGCTGGCATTTCCTGGGCATTTGCCCATGTCCGACTTGCTTGTGACTTTTGGACTTGGTCCCCTTGTTCCACAGGTACCCTAGATTGGAAATCCACAGTTGTTGCATTGTTGGTTTGTGTCCTTCCTGCATTATTCCTCTAACACGACTTCTTTGTCCTTAGGGGAACTTTAGTGCTCTTTGCACTCACTTTTCAGGGTCTTGGGGAGGGTTATTTTCCTAACTCTCACTATTTTCTAATAGTCCCAGCGACCCTCTACAAGGTCACATAGGTTTGGGGTCCATTCGTGGTTCGCATTCCACTTTTGGAGTATATGGTTTGTGTTGCCCCTATCCCTATGTTTCCCCATTGCATCCTATTGTAACTATACATTGTTTGCACTGTTTTCTAAGACTATACTGCATATTTTTGCTATTGTGTATATATATCTTGTGTATATTTCCTATCCTCTCACGGAGGGTACACTCTAAGATACTTTGGCATATTGTCATAAAAATAAAGTACCTTTATTTTTAGTATAACTGTGTATTGTGTTTTCTTATGATATTGTGCATATGACACTAAGTGGTACTGTACTAGCTTCACACGTCTCCTAGTTCAGCCTAAGCTGCTCTGCTAAGCTACCATTATCTATCAGCCTAAGCTGCTAGACACCCTATACACTAATAAGGGATAACTGGGCCTGGTGCAAGGTGCAAGTACCCCTTGGTACTCACTACAAACCAGTCCAGCCTCCTACATTGGTTGTGCAGCGGTGGGATAAGTGCTTTGAGACTACTTACCACTCTTGTCATTGTACTTTTCATAAGAGAAAAATATACAAAACAAGGTCAGTGTATATACACATAGCCAAAAAGTTTTGCATTTCCTCTTTTCACTCTTTTCTAAGTGCTGAAAAGTACTTCTAACTTTCTAAAAAGTTCTAAAAAGTTTAAAAAGTTTTTTTTCTCTGTCTTTCTAAAAGCTCTGACAAACTTTTTATCTTTTACTATAATTTTAACTCTCTCTAAAAATGTCTGGCACAGGCCAAAATGTTGATCTGTCCAAACTTGCATATGATCACCTTAGCTGGAAAGGAGCAAGGAGTCTCTGCATAGAGAGAGGTTTGAGTGTAGGGAAGAATCCTTCCTTAGAACTGTTAATTAACATGCTTAGAGTACAGGATAAGGCCACAAGTGCCCCATCTGTTGAAAAAGTAGCTAATGGTTCTCAATCTGATCCAGGGACTCCCCCAGGAAAAGATTCAGGAAAGAAACTTCCTAGCCTGCCCATTACTAGACAGTCTAGCATAGTTGGTAATGATGATGAGCCACACCATATAAATAGTGTTGTCTCACATCATAGCAAAAGCATTTATTCTCACCATACTGCTAGTGATGTTTCTGTGTTAGGGTGGCTTCTGTAAGGGACAGGTCTCCTTCTGTCCATTCTCACCATACTTCTGTTTCAAGGCATGTCCCTCCCACCCACCCTGATGACAGATTTTTAGAAAGGGAGCTCAATAGATTGAGAGTGGAACAAACCAGACTGAAGCTCAAGAAGCAACAACTGGATTTGGATAGACAGACTTTAGAAGTAGAGAAGGAGAGACAGAAACTGGGTTTAGAAACCCATGGTGGCAGCAGCAGTATTCCCCATAGTCATCCTGCAAAAGAGCATGATTCCAGGAATCTGCACAAGATAGTTCCCCCTTACAAGGAGGGGGATGACATTAACAAGTGGTTTGCTGCACTTGAGAGGGCCTGTGTTGTACAGGATGTCCCTCAAAGGCAGTGGGCTGCTATCCTATGGCTATCATTTAGTGGAAAAGGTAGGGATAGGCTCCTTACTGTGAAAGAAAATGATGCTAATAATTTCCAAGTTCTTAAGAATGCACTCCTGGATTGTTATGGCTTAACCACTGAACAATACAGGATAAAGTTCAGAGAGACCAAAAAGGAGTCTTCACAAGACTGGGTTGATTTCATTGACCATTCAGTGAAGGCCTTGGAGGGGTGGTTACATGGCAGTAAAGTTACTGATTATGACAGCCTGTATAACTTGATCCTGAGAGAGCATATTCTTAATAATTGTGTGTCTGATTTGTTGCACCAGTACTTGGTGGACTCTGATCTGACCTCTCCCCAAGAATTGGGAAAGAAGGCAGACAAATGGGTCAGAACAAGGGTGAACAGAAAAGTTCATACAGGGGGTGACAAAGATGGCAACAAAAATAAGGATGGTAAGTCTTCTGACAAGGGTGGGGACAAATCTAAAAATGAGTCATCAGGCCCACAAAAACACTCTGGTGGGGGTGGTGGGCCCAAATCCTCTTTTAATCAGAACAAGGAAAAGAAACCATGGTGATTTTTATGTAAAATAAAAGGCCATTGGACAACAGATCCCAGTTGTCCAAAGAAAGGCACCAAGCCTCCTACCACTACAACCCCTACTGCTACACCTAGTGTCCCTACTAATAGCAGTGGTGGTGGGAGCAAACCTACTAATAGCCAATCCAAGGGAGTAGCTGGGCTCACTATTGGTAACTTAGTTGGGGTTGGCCTTGTTAGGGAGGCCACAGAGGCTGTGTTAGTCTCTGAGGGGGCTATTGATTTAGTCACCTTAGTTGCTTGTCCCCTTAATATGGATAAGTACAAGCAGCTACCCCTAATAAATGGTGTTGAGGTTCAGGCCTACAGGGACACTGGTGCCAGTGTGATGACTATGGTCATAGAGAAACTGGTCCACCCTGAACAACACCTACTTGGTCACCAGTACCAAGTAACCGATGCTCACAACAACACACTTAGCCACCCCATGGCTGTTGTAAATCTCAACTGAGGGGGGGGGGTTACTGGTCCAAAGAAAGTTGTGGTAGCTTCAGATTTACCTGTAGACTGTCTATTAGGGAATGATTTGGAGACATCAGCTTGGTCAGATGTGGAGTTGGAGGCCCATGCAGCAATGCTGGGCATCCCAGGGCATATTTTTGCTTTGACAAGGGCTCAGGCCAAAAAGCAAAAAGGACAGGGAAGCTTGGATCCTGGAACAATGGACCAAGCACTCCCTAAAGCTAGGGCTAGTAGAAGCAAACCACTTCCTACTATCCCTCCCTCTACAGTGGATTCTACTTCTGAGGAAGAAGAATTCCCTCCCTGTGCAGAACCTACACCAGAGGAGCTGGAAGCAGACACTGCTGAGCTTTTGGGTGAAGGGGGGGCCTGCCAGAGAGGAGCTGAGTGTGGCACAGCAAACCTGTCCCACATTAGAGGGTCTCAGACAGCAAGCTGTCAAACAAGCTAATGGGGATGTCAGTGACTCTCACAGAGTTTACTGGGAGGACAACCTCTTGTACACTGAGCATAGGGATCCTAAACCTGGAGCTGCCAGGAGATTAGTGATTCCTCAGGAGTACAGAAAGTTCCTCCTAACCCTGGCACATGACATTCGCCTAGCTGGGCACCTGGGTCAAATAAAAACTTGGGACAGACTGGTTCCATTGTTTCATTGGCCTAGGATGTCTGAGGACACAAAGGAATTTTGTAAGTCCTGTGAAACCTGTCAAGCCAGTGGCAAGACAGGTGGCACCCCAAAGGCACCCCTTATTCCACTGCCTGTGGTTGGGGTTCCCTTTGAAAGGGTAGGGGTTGACATAGTTGGCCCCCTTGACCCTCCTACTGCTTCAGGCAATAGATTTATCTTGGTGGTAGTGGACCATGCCACAAGATATCCTGAAGCTATTCCTTTAAGGACCACTACAGCACCTGCAGTGGCAAAGGCCCTCCTGGGAATATTTTCCAGGGTTGGCTTCCCAAAGGAAGTAGTATCAGACAGGGGAAGCAATTTCATGTCTGCAAACTTAAAGGCCATGTGGAAGGAGTGTGGTGTAACTTACAAGTTCACAACACCCTATCATCCACAAACAAATGGACTGGTGGAGAGATTTAATAAAACTCTCAAAGGCATGATTATGGGTCTCCCTGAAAAACTCCGCAGGAGATGGGATATCCTTCTACCATGCCTCCTTTTTGCCTACAGGGAGGTACCCCAGAAAGGAGTGGGCTTCAGCCCCTTTGAACTTCTTTTTGGACACCCTGTTAGGGGTCCACTCACACTTGTAAAGGAGGGTTGGGAACAACCTTTAAAAGCTCCTAAGCAGGATATTGTGGATTATGTACTTGGCCTCAGATCAAGGATGGCTGAGTACATGAAAAAGGCCAGTAAAAACCTTCAGGCCAGCCAAAAGCTCCAGAAGCAATGGCATGATCAGAAGGCTGTTTTGGTTCAGTACCAACCAGGGCAGAAAGTGTGGGTCTTGGAGCCTGTGGCCCCAAGAGCACTCCAAGATAAATGGAGTGGACCCCACACAATTGTTGAAAAGAAGGGAGAAGTCACCTATTTAGTTGACTTAGGCACTGCCAGGAGTCCCCTTAGGGTGCTCCATGTCAACCGCCTGAAACCCTACTATGACAGGGCTGATCTCACCCTGTTCATGGCAACTAATGAGGGACAGGAAGAAGACAGTGATCCTCTACCTGATCTCTTCTCTTCCACAGAACAAGATGCTCTTGTGGAAGGTGTAGTTTTGGCTGATTGTCTTACTGCTGAGCAGAAAGACAATTGCATAAATCTCCTAGATCAATTCTCTGAACTCTTCTCTACTGTGCCAGGTACCACTTCTTGGTGTGAGCACACTATAGATACTGGAGACAGCTTGCCTGTCAAAAGTAAGATCTGTAGGCAGCCTGACCATGTCAGAGACTGCATAAAGCAAGAGGTCCAGAAAATGTTAGAACTAGGAGTGGTTGAGCACTCTGACAGTTCATGGGCTTCTCCTGTGGTACTGGTACCAAAACCCCATTCCAAAGATGGAAAGAAGGAAATGCGGTTTTGTGTAGACTATAGAGGTCTCAACTTGGTAACCAAAACTGATGCTCACCCTATACCCAGGGCAGATGAGCTCATAGATACACTGGCATCTGCCAAGTATCTAAGCACTTTTGATTTGACTGCAGGGTATTGGCAGATCAAATTATCAGAAGATGCTAAACCTAAGACTGCATTTTCGACCATTGGAGGACATTACCAGTTTACTGTAATGCCTTTTGGTTTGAAAAATGCACCTGCCACTTTTCAGAGGTTGGTGAACACAGTCCTGCAAGGGCTGGAAGCTTTCAGTGCAGCATATTTGGACGATATAGCTGTCTTTAGCTGGGATGATCACCTGGTCCACCTATGGAAAGTTTTGGAGGCCCTGCAAAAGGCAGGCCTCACTATCAAGGCTCCAAAGTGCCAGATAGGGCAGGGTAAGGTGGTTTATCTGGGACACCTTGTTGGTGGGGAACAGATTGCACCACTTCAGGGGAAAATCCAAACAATTAATGATTGGGTTCCCCCTACCACTCAGACTCAGGTGAGAGCCTTCCTAGGCCTCACTGGGTATTACAGGAGGTTCATTAAGAACTATGGCTCCATTGCAGCCCCTCTTAATGACCTCACATCCAAGAAAATGCCTAAAAAGGTATTATGGACAGCAAACTGTCAGAAAGCTTTTGAGGAGCTGAAGCAGGCCATGTGCTCTGCACCTGTCCTGAAAAGCCCTTGTTACTCTAAAAAATTCTATGTCCAAACTGATGCATCTGAATTAGGAGTAGGGGCAGTCCTATCACAACTTAATTCTGAGGGCCAGGATCAACCTGTTGCTTTTATTAGTAGAAGGTTGACCCCTAGAGAAAAGCGTTGGTCTGCCATTGAGAGGGAGGCCTTTGCTGTGGTCTGGGCTCTGAAGAAGTTGAGGCCATACCTGTTTGGCACTCACTTCATTGTTCAAACAGACCACAAACCTCTACTTTGGCTAAAACAAATGAAAGGTGAAAATCCTAAATTGTTGAGGTGGTCCATATCCCTACAGGGAATGGACTATACAGTGGAACATAGACCTGGGAGTAGCCACTCCAATGCAGATGGACTCTCCAGATATTTCCACTTAGACAATGAAGACTCATCAGGTCATGGCTAGTCTTATTGTCCTTCGTTTGGGGGGGGGTTGTGTAGGAAAGTACCATCTTGCCTGGCATGTTACCCCCATTTTTCACTGTATATATGTTGTTTTAGTTGTATGTGTCACTGGGACCCTGGTAACCCAGGGCCCCAGTGCTCATAAGTGTGCCTGAATGTGTTACCTGTGTAGTGACTAACTGTCTCACTGAGGCTCTGCTAATCAGAACCTCAGTCGTTATGCTCTCTCATTTCTTTCCAAATTGTCACTAACAGGCTAATGACCATTTTTACCAATTTACATTGGCTTACTGGAACACCCTTATAATTCCCTAGTATATGGTACTGAGGTACCCAGGGTATTGGGGTTCCAGGAGATCCCTATGGGCTGCAGCATTTCTTTTGCCACCCATAGGGAGCTCTGACAATTCTTACACAGGCCTGCCACTGCAGCCTGAGTGAAATAACGTCCACGTTATTTCACAGCCATTTTACACTGCACTTAAGTAACTTATAAGTCACCTATATGTCTAACCTTTACCTGGTAAAGGTTAGGTGCAAAGTTACTTAGTGTGTGGGCACCCTGGCACTAGCCAAGGTGCCCCCACATTGTTCAGAGCCAATTCCCTGAACTTTGTGAGTGCGGGGACACCATTACACGCGTGCACTACATATAGGTCACTACCTATATGTAGCTTCACAATGGTAACTCCGAATATGGCCATGTAACATGTCTATGATCATGGAATTGCCCCCTCTATGCCATCCTGGCATAGTTGGCACAATCCCATGATCCCAGTGGTCTGTAGCACAGACCCTGGTACTGCCAAACTGCCCTTCCTGGGGTTTCACTGCAGCTGCTGCTGCTGCCAACCCCTCAGACAGGCATCTGCCCTCCTGGGGTCCAGCCAGGCCTGGCCCAGGATGGCAGAACAAAGAACTTCCTCTGAGAGAGGGTGTGACACCCTCTCCCTTTGGAAAATGGTGTGAAGGCAGGGGAGGAGTAGCCTCCCCCAGCCTCTGGAAATGCTTTCTTGGGCACAGAGGTGCCCAATTCTGCATAAGCCAGTCTACACCGGTTCAGGGGACCCCTTAGCCCTGCTCTGGCGCGAAACTGGACAAAGGAAAGGGGAGTGACCACTCCCCTGACCTGCACCTCCCCTTGGAGGTGTCCAGAGCTCCTCCAGTGTGCTCCAGACCTCTGCCATCTTAGAAACAGAGGTGCTGCTGGCACACTGGACTGCTCTGAGTGGCCAGTGCCACCAGGTGACGTCAGAGACTCCTTGTGATAGGCTCCTTCAGGTGTTGCTAGCCTATCCTCTCTCCTAGGTAGCCAAACCCTCTTTTCTGGCTATTTAGGGTCTCTGTCTCTGGGGAAACTTTAGATAACGAATGCAAGAGCTCATCCGAGTTCCTCTGCATCTCTCTCTTCACCTTCTGCCAAGGAATCGACTGCTGACTGCGCTGGAATCCTGCAAACCTGCAACATAGTAGCAAAGACGACTACTGCAACTCTGTAACGCTGATCCTGCCGCCTTCTCGACTGTTTTCCTGCTTGTGCATGCTGCGGGGGTAGCCTGCCTCCTCTCTGCACCAGAAGCTCCGAAGAAATCTCCCGTGGGTCGACGGAATCTTCCCCCTGCAACCGCAGGCACCAAAAAGCTGCATTACCGGTCCCTTGGGTCTCCTCTCAGCACGACGAGCGAGGTCCCTCGAATCCAGCGACTCTGTCCAAGTGACCCCCTCAGTCCAGTGACTCTTCAGTCCAAGTTTGGTGGAGGTAAGTCCTTGCCTCACCTCGCTGGGCTGCATTGCTGGGAACCGCGACTTTTGCAGCTACTCCGGCCCCTGTGCACTTCCGGCGGAAATCCTTCGTGTACAGCCAAGCCTGGGTCCACGGCACTCTAACCTGCATTGCACGACTTTCTAAGTTGGTCTCCGGCGACGTGGGACTCCTTTGTGTAACTTCGGGTGAGCACCGTTTCACGCATCCTCGTAGTGCCTGTTTCTGGCACTTCTCCGGGTGCTACCTGCTGCTGAGAGGGCTCCTTGCCTTGCTCGACGTCCCCTCTCTCTCCTGGTCCAATTTGCGACCTCCTGGTCCCTCCAGGGCCACAGCAGCGTCCAAAAACGCTAACCACACGATTTGCAGCTAGCAAGGCTTGTTGGCGTTCTTTTGGCAGGAAAACACTTCTGCTCGACTCTCCACGGCGAGCGGGATCCGTCCACCAAAGGGGAAGTCTCTAGCCCTTTTCGTTCTTGCAGAAACCTCAGCTTCTTCTGTCCAGTAGAAGCTTCTTTGCACCCACAGCTGGCATTTCCTGGGCATCTGCCCATCTCCGACTTGCTTGTGACTTTTGGACTTGGTCCCCTTGTTCCACAGGTACCCTAGATTGGAAATCCACAGTTGTTGCATTGTTGGTTTGTGTCTTTCCTGCATTATTCCTCTAACACGACTTCTTTGTCCTTAGGGGAACTTTAGTGCACTTTGCACTCACTTTTCAGGGTCTTGGGGAGGGTTATTTTCCTAACTCTCACTATTTTCTAATAGTCCCAGCGACCCTCTACAAGGTCACATAGGTTTGGGGTCCATTTGTGGTTCGCATTCCACTTTTGGAGTATATGGTTTGTGTTGCCCCTATCCCTATGTTTCCCCATTGCATCCTATTGTAACTATACATTGTTTGCACTGTTTTCTAAGACTATACTGCATATTTTTGCTATTGTGTATATATATCTTGTGTATATTTCCTATCCTCTCACTGAGGGTACACTCTAAGATACTTTGGCATATTGTCATAAAAATAAAGTACCTTTATTTTTAGTATAACTGTGTATTGTGTTTTCTTATGATATTGTGCATATGACACTAAGTGGTACTGTAGTAGCTTCACACGTCTCCTAGTTCAGCCTAAGCTGCTCTGCTAAGCTACCATTATCTATCAGCCTAAGCTGCTAGACACCCTATACACTAATAAGGGATAACTGGGCCTGGTGCAAGGTGCAAGTACCCCTTGGTACTCACTACAAACCAGTCCAGCCTCCTACATGTCTGCATTGTAGGAATGATCAATGGAGGAGTTTTCCTTCTTCTATGCATGCTGCAGAATACAGCACACATAGAAATAGGAAAACAACACGGGGAAATAAAGATATTTCTCCTCATTACCCCTTCCTTGGGGAGGTGTAGGCTTCTGATGCATTCACAGGTTTACAAATCTTTGTAAAACTGGGAATGCTTTAAAATTCATGGGTGTTGTGGGGGAACCCCCATCGCAACACCCATAGAAAACTTCTTGGAAGCAGAGTAAAATGTTTAATTTTAGAGTTTGGAGCAGTGCACAATTTGCATCTGTGTTTGCAGTGCTTGGCGCCGGCACTTATTACTTGACAGCCCGCCACATGGTGACACTATCTGCCTATTTTCATTTTCATATGAAGGTCATCAGCTTTAACATTTCAATATGTACTGAAACATAATAATAGAATCACATACAGACAATTGGTACTGGTGTTCTGCAGCATTGGCAGGGTCCGTGGGTGATGCATGATGCAGTTTCATCATAAGCAATACCTCAGATGTCACTGTTTTTCTTCATCATCATCATAGCTTACTTTATTCGGTGCAAAAAGACCATAAAAGACATAAAATAAATAAATAACACACAGATTTCACAGTCATAAAAATTTCTAAAAGCATTGTTAATACATTTTCCGAACACCAATAGCAGCATGCATAAAATTTAGCACAGCCTGGATTATGTCCATATTTCCCAAATCATGTAAGTGGGAGTAAGCAAGTTGGCTAGTTCTAATACTGTTAGACTGAAATAGCGGACGTAAAAATCTTTTTCTTGGAGCAGTATATAAAGTGCAAAAAAGCATAAAATGTAATGTACTTTGAGACGTCTTTCCATTACAGCAACAAGGAGGGAGGTTCTTAAACCAGGTTCCAGTAACTGGGAATGCTACCACATAATGTAAAGTGTTTAAACGTAGTCTTGTGAGTAAAAACCTTTGTCGTTCATGATTAGTGATGGTCAGATACAGCTTTGGTTGAAGTTGTTGTGTCTCATAGCTTGTCCATAGTTTCACTGAACTAGAGCCTGGGTCCATGTCCTGATTTTTCTGTCAGAATATGTCTTTAACCTTCTTAATGTCCTGTCTTGTTAAAGTATCTGGTTTAAGGAAAAAATCTCCTAGTCCTAATGATAGGAGAGAGAGATAAACATATCTAAGACAGGGTATATCTAGATATCGTGACAGAAGGAGACAGTCCTGTATCACCTTTCTACATAGAAGCGCTTCAGGCTTAGTCCAGATTTTTACCCACAATATAAGAGGTTGAAGTTTTATATAGCTAGATATGTATCTTAAACCTACTTCTTTATGACAGAACTTTACTGGTGTAGATTGGTGGACTGATAGTTGTCTTCTTAGAAATTTATTTTCTATAATCTGGAGCCCTGTACATTCTGTAAGCCCCCAGACCCCAGCTCCAAATGTCGCGACAGAGAGGCATTTAGAAGTGAAGACAGTCATCATTTCCTTAACAGGTTTATGCCGAAGACTTCTTGCAAACCTAAAAACGGCTTCAATGTTTTTTTTAAATTGTGTTGAGCGTATATTAACTAAAAACTTCCAGTTAAAATCAACATCAATAGGTACCCCCAGATACGTAAAATGTGGGACCTTAAGTATCTCATGCCCATTTAAAGTACATTTTTTCGTTTTTGCTAGTTTAGGACCGCACTTCATAACAAATGACTTAGGGCCAGATGTAGCAAATTTGGAAATTGCGACTTGCAATTTGCGAGTCGGAGCAACTCGCAAATTGCAAGTCGCAATTTCCAATGCAGAACGGTGTCTCAGACACTGTCTGCGACTCGCTATGGGGTCGCAATGACCCACCTCATTAATATTAATGAGGTGGGTCGCAAATTGCGGCCCCATAGCGAGTCTAGGCACTCGCAAACATGGAGGCCTGCTGTCGTCAGCAGACCTCCATGTTCGTGACTGCTTTATCAATAAAGCAGTTTTTTTTTTTCAGTGTAGCCCTTTTTCCTTAAAGGAAAACAAGCTGCACTTAAAAAAAAAACGAAACCTTTAGTTTAGGTATTTTTTCAGGGCAGGTAGTGGTCCCTTGGACCAATACCTGCCCTGAAAAAATAATTTTGGGTCCATTCACAAAGTGGAAGGGGTCCCATGGGGACCCCTTCCAATTTGCGAGTGGGTTACCATCCACTTGAACTGGATGGTAACTGCGATACCCTTTGCGACCGCATATGCGGTCGCTAATGGTATTGCATTCCACTCCGAATCGCAAATAGGAAGGGAACACCCCTTCCTATTTGCGATTCTGAAATGCATATTGCGAGTTGGTCCTGACTCGCAATATGCATTTCTGCATAGGGAAATGCGTTTAGCGAGTCGCAAACAGCAATTTTTGCCGTTTGCGACTCGCTAAACGTTTCCTGCATCTGGCCCTTAGTTCTGTTAATTTTAAGACCAAGGTTCCTCATAAAGGTATTAAAAGCATTCAATAAAATCTGGAGGCCATTTGCTGTCCTTGAGATTAATACTGCATCATCTGCATATAAAAGTACAGGAATTGGAGAGTTATTAATAACTGCGGAGTCTTTCCCTAATTCGCAAAGGAATTTCTCCAGCCCATTTATATATAGGAGAAAGAGGAAAGGGGCAAGAACACATCCCTGCCTGACCCCTTTTTGTGAGGGGAATGTCTCTGTCAGGGCTCTCTCCCGGGAGTAACGGACCCGTGCCTCTGTGCAGGCATGAAGTTTACTAAGTAATATAGCTATGTCTTTATCCACGCCCATACCCAGCATTACCTTCCACAATTTCTCCCTGCTGACTGTATCGAAAGCACAGGAGAGATCCATAAATGCTAAGTGTATACAGCCCCTTTTGGCTTTGGTATATTTCTGGACTATAAGTGTCAAATTAAGAGTTTGTTTGACTGTGCCCAGCCCTGGGCGAAAGCCAAATTGTATTTCTGAGAGGGAGTGAGTATCAGTTGCCCATTCTTCTAGCTTATTTAAAATTACTCGGCCTAAAATTTTGACTGAACTGTCCAGCAAAGAGATTGGGCGATAGCACAGGGAGTCTGCCCTATCTCCCTTCTTGAAAATCGGGATGATGATTGCTTCTTTTCAAGAGTCTACTAGAGGGCCCACCACGGCCGATCTCATGACATTGGTTAGCAGTGGACCCCAGAAGTCTGGGAGTGCTTTATATAAGTCAGCAGGAATTCTGTCTGGACCCGGGGCTTTCTCAAAAGGACTATCTTGAATTGCTTGTTTAACGTCATCCCCGCTTATGATATTACTAAAAGCCAGACTTAGCTGATCATTTCCTGCAGGTTTTAGGCAATTTAGCATTTTTGATTGGGTGTTTGTCTCTATGGCGAAAGTTTTTTTTAAATAGTCCACCCAGGTCTTGGCTGGGATGACAGTGTCCATGGGCGTCTCATATTTATCGCTCAATAGTGGAGAGTTAACCACACGCCAGAATGCAGTTGTATCTTTGGTTTTGCTTGCAGCCATCAATTCCTCCCACGCAGATTCACTTAGTTCAACTTTCCTTTTGGCAAGAACTTCTTTATAGTTTTTCCTGGCAATCTTAATTGCTTGTAGATCTTTGGGGGATGCATTTACTGTTTTTTTTAGCTTGCTTAGGGATGTGGTACATGCGTGGTTAAACCATCTTGGGCCGTGGGCTTTATTAGCTCGTTGAGACTGTAGTTTCTCCGCCATATATTTTGTCAGAGAGGAGAATGCACGAATAATGTCCTGTGGGGGCTTATTTTCATCCAGGGATGTCATAACGTCTGGCCATTTATTCAAAAATAAGTCTCTAAAAAAACGATTACTGTTTATCTTCCCCCATTTAATTGTAAGCCCATTTTGGGATGAGAGCTTCATAGCAGGGTGTCGCTTCCCTCTTCTTGAATCATTTGTCAGGTCTAAATCAATCACAATGGACAAGGGATTGTGATCACTAAAACAGGTCGGGGTAACCCTGAGTTGTCCTGTAATAGGGGACAATTCTCTAGAGTAAATAATATAGTCAATAGTGGCGTGAGTGTCCCATCTTACAAATGTTGGTATCCCTCTAGTAGCGGGTGTGGGAAAGGAAAGAGAGTTTACTGTTATCAAAGAATTAAGAGCGTTCCCGTACGGGGAATGTTTGAAGTGTTGAATAGGATTGTCATTCTCGTCCAGGAGACCACAGCAGTCAAGGAACTCTGGCTCTCAGAGGTGGGCATTAAAATCACCCACCCAGACTATTCTTATGTCCTTTTTACTGGATACTGTTACCTTATGTATTAAGGTCTCTAAACTACTGACCACGCTAATGTCCGAGTTATCAAAGGTGTTGTTATAGTAGTTGATCAGTAGTATATCGAATGGTTCTTCTAGTTTCAGAGATAGGGCCAGAAAAAAAGGCGATATGCCTACAACACGTACTTCCATCCCTCCAGCCTCCACAGATAAGAAGATGGCCAGACCGCCCTTAGCTCTACCTGCAAGGGCCTTGGTTGCAGGGACATAGTATGTGATATATGTGGTGATTCTGTGAGCCAGGTCTCCTGACAACAAATAATGAGGTTTCCCATCACTAAATCTATCCAATCAGGGTTTCCAATTTTTGATTTTAGACCTGCAACATTCCATGAAATAATCCCTAGGGGTGTCATACCCTGTATATCACGTATACCAGGGACTCCTTTAGATTCTAAGGGGGACTGTGGGGGAACGTTTGTCTCCAGAGGGCCTTGCATGGATGGCTCAGTTAGTGATAGTCAATCTAGCTGCTCTAGTGAGGTCAGGGTCTCATACCTATTAGATAATGTCAGAGCAGTGTCAGAGGGGTTAGAGAGTCCAAGGTTGCTGGGATTCTGATTCCCAGAGTAGGTTGAATCAGAATAACATGGGTTTGGTAACGGAGGAATAAACTTAGTCAAACGTTGGACTCTTATAGGCCCTACAGATGATCTCATAATTGAGAGTGGTGATACAATGCATTGACAGTCCAGGGGGTCCTAAAGTTTATTATAATACAGTCCCCAGGTGATGTTTTAGGAGATGGGCCAACCCAAGGTACCCTTCTTACAGTTAGAATGTCCCTGTGGAAATCAACCCGCCCTCCTGTGTGTTTTCCTATCCAATGAGTCACCTTATTCAGCAGTGACATATGGGACTCGGGGAGGGTGCTTTCCAATATAGGGGCATTTTCCAAGATTAAAACATAGGGGGCACATGCCAGTGGTATCCTTGGACAGGCTACCTGGGTACTTATAGTCTTCTGGCCCAGCCAGCCTTCCTGTTTGTTTGTGCCCCACTGAGACTGTAGGTTTGTAGAATCCTGTAAAGCCTCTACGTTCAGGGGTTTTTGGGTTGGGTTCTGGGCAGGAGATATTCTAGAGTTCAGATGGTGATAAGTGGGTGGAGCTGGCAAGCATTCAGGAATGGAATGAATGTTCTGAGATTCCGCCTTCAGTGGTTTAGGTTTTATGTTCGTTATAGATTCAACCTTCTGCTCGAGAATGGCCACTCTCTCCAGAACTGATGAGCATAACTTTTTAATGTCTCTGAGTTGTTCTTCAATTTGCAAAAAACAAGTTTTAATTGGATCTGAATTTTTACAGTCTTTTGGTTGTTTCCCTATAGGTCGTTTTATTTTTTGGGTTTTAGAAGGACATTTGCTCTTGGTCTTCTTAGTTCCTGATAAGGACTCTCCAAAGCCTTCCCTATCTACAGGAGATCCCACTTGGAATATGGGGGTTACTGCCGTAGGGGGGGGAATTATTGGCCTGCTTTTTTTTTAGGGTGGACTCTCTGGGGTTGTAGGAGTAATTAAATCAATTAAGTCAATTTCTGTTATTACACAAGGGTTTCTTTTCTTAGTCTTACTCAGCAGCGGTGGTGACGGCGGATTCCCCCCCCCCCCCAGTCTTTCCTGCTTTCTCAAGAGACGACTCTAAAGTAGCTTCTACCCTCCCTATCTCTGTCTCAATGGCACCCATTACAGACGTTAGGTAACTTGTTATGAGCCTAGGTGGGGGGGCCTCCTGAGTGGGTTCCCTTCCCCGTTGTCTCCCTTACGTTTTCCCATTTTGACATGCTAGTCCCTTTTATCCAAGATAGGGCACCGCAAATTTCTTTTAACGGATAAATCAGACTCAGATCCCCTGCCTGGGGGAAAGATAGAACCAAATTATACTCAGACCCTACTTGGTTCAAGTGTCCAGTCACAGCCTTTTACCACACCGAGTCCCCTGCAGTTGTGGAGTGGTAGGCCTGACTTACGCCTTGCGCGTAATTCCCCTATGTCAGTCCTTACGTGAGGGGGGCGCGTCCTTCAATTTAGAAGTCAGTACTCCTTAGCAACGGCACCATAAACGCGCTTCCTGGAGACCCTCTTTGTTTTAGAGAATAATCACTGGCACAGTACCTTTAGGTAGTCATGTACATTTGGGCTCTCTGGTCCAGACGTCTTTGGATGGATGTCAGGGGGGTGGCCCTGCCCAGCCTCTTCCTGGCAATAACGGGCAAGGACGGGCCCGCCATTGGCCCGGGCTTCGACCGGGCGTCGCCCGCGCGCGTCCCGCGCAGCGGGAGCGCCAACAATGTTTAAAGGGCTCCTGCCCCTCCTCCTCTGCACACAGCGCTTCCCGCGACGGCGGGAGCACCAACAATGTTTAAAGGGCTCCTGCCCCTCCTCCTCTGCACACAGCGCTTCCCGCGACGGCGGGAGCGCGATCAAGAATTAAAGGGCTCCTGCCCCTCCTCTCTGCTCACGGCGCTTCCCGCGATGGCGGGAGCGCCAACAATGTTTAAAGGGCTCCTGCCCCTCCTCCTCTGCACACAGCGCTTCCCGCGACGGCGGGAGCGCCAACAATGTTTAAAGGGCTCCTGCCCCTCCTCCTCTGCACACAGCGCTTCCCACGACGGCGGGAGCGCGATCAAGAATTAAAGGGCTCCTGCCCCTCCTCCTCTGCACACAGCGCTTCCCGCGAGGGTGGGAGCGCGATCAAGAATTAAAGGGCTCCTGCCCCTCCTCTCTGCTCACGGCGCTTCCCGCGACGGCGGGAGCGCCAACAATGTTTAAAGGGCTCCTGCCCCCCCTCCTCTGCACACAGTGATTCCCGCGACGGCGGGAGCGCGATCAAGAATTAAAGGGCTCCTGCCCCTCCTCTCTGCTCACGGCGCTTCCTGTTTTTCTTAGAAATTAAGGGGTTTGGATGGAGCTAAAAATGCACCAATTTCTAGAATAGACTCTAAAATATGAAGTAGAATCCAATGGCTGCATTTGCTTCACAATATTATCAATGTAACGGACGAAATTAATCTGGACAATTTCACTTCACATTTAGGGATTCATTTACAAGATCCGATGCATTGCTGCATCGCGGCAGCGATGCATCAACAGAACTTGTGCGTTGGTACAACAGAAACCTATGCCATGGATGCGTCGGATTCATATCACGGTACACCATGGCATAAGAATCCTGGCTGCATTAAAAAAGATAACTCATCCATGTGTGCCTTGTCAGCAGGAAATCGGATGCTCCTGCTGCAAAAGGGACGATGGGTTTACTTGCGACACAAACAGTAACACTGATTGGCCCTGCATTACTTTTGAGTGCAGAACATGTCAAAAAAAGTACAAAAAGGATGCATTGATAGAAAAACAATGGCACACTTTACAGAAGGCAGCCATGGTGCAGGGAGCATATAGCAGAAGCAAGGACAACAACCTCAGGATATCCAGAGACTCCCAGGGGATGAAGAGGAAGAGCTATTTCAATGAGAAGGAGAATGACATTGTGATCACTGAGGTGACACAGAACCAACATCAGTGTTTGTCATCTCTAAATTAATACTAGGGAGAAAAGAGGCCCTTTGGCAGTTCATAGTGGAGATAATAAACAGTGTGGTGCAAGTGAAGAGGACTGTCACCAACTGCAAGAAATGCTGGCATTATTATCGGAGCCAGACAAAAGATAAACTGGCCAACAACCTGAAGGCAGCAATGCAGACCGGAGGAGGGAGCCCAGTGGCCAAGAGGAGATGGATGCATTGGAGGAGCGGGTGACAGCTCTCATCCTAGACGAGTTGGTGGCTGGTGTTCTAGGACATGACAGTGCCGCACATGAGAAACAACCACAGCCACAGGGTAATTATCATTAAAGGGCAATGTGGGCAAAATGGTCATATTGTGTAGCATAGTTAGCTATGTCCCAGTGCTCCACTGCGTTGTGTACAGGGCAAAGGGCTGGAATCTGGATCATGTCCCATTAAATGGCACAGAAAAGTCAGACACATTGCCCAGTTACATGTAGCACAGCTCAGTCATACTCTGTCATGTTTTTTCACTCTATGTGTGAGGTGCTGCACCAGTCCAGGTCCACCTTTGTATACTGGCACGTGTAGTGGAATACACAACAGGAGTCACCAGAAGTACAAGTCCCACAATTCAAAGTAGAAAACATGGGGGCTTAATCACAAGGTAAGTGGCGCTGGGAAGTGCTGCAAGCACCTTGCTGCACTGCCCTGTGTCACATGGAAAGGTGAGGAATGGGCCATACCTACAAAATACCTTGCATCCCTGTTTAATCACCCCGCACTGGTGCACACTGGCTGCCTAGTGCCAATGCAAGCACCCTTGCACCATGATGCAAGGATGCCTGCGCCACAGACAGGATTGGCTTTGTGCAGGAAAGGACACCTTCCCACACAAAAACAATCCTGTCAGGCTTTTTACTTGTTCTACACAGAAAGAGGTAAAAACAAGAAGAAACAAAGATATTTTGATACATTCCCAGCTCTACAGATCCTTGTAAATGTAGGAATGCATCAAAATCCATGGTTTTGCTTTGGAAACCCACTGCAACGTCCATAGTACGCCCCCATGATGCAGAGTAAGACAATGCAGTGACTTGCCCTGTGCTGCCTTATTCCATATCTACAACGCCATGTAATACCATGCAAAGTGGCCTTGTGTGGCCTAGTAGATATGGGTATTCACCCTGCTCCACCCGTGTGTCACAAAAAGTGATGTATCAGCAGCAGAGGCAGCATGTAAGTATGCCCAATGGACTGGAACATCTTGTCAGTGAGAATGCAGACTACCTTGCACCATGAGGCCACTGTGCCTTTCTTGGGTCCATGCACACAAATATTCACTGTAAAACAAATGAATGGCATGGGATTGCCATGGTAGGGACCACCAGAACCCACCCATTTACTGAATCTGAGAGAGTCTGTGTTAATGCAAGTGATGCATACCAAAGGAACCTGTGTGTTGAAACTAGAGATGATGTGTGCCCCTGGGGGGGCCTTGGTTGTGTAGTGCATTGTAAGTGCTGGCTGAGCAGGTCAACTGCCACTGTGTCTGAATAGGGAGACATTGCATAGCAAGGAGGTCAGAATGGATATGTGTACTGCAAGGTGGCCTAACTAACACATACACTGCTGTGTCTGACAGTGTCACACTTGTATTGTAGCTAGGAACGGATACCAAAGAAGAGCCTATTGGGGTACAACATCCTACATGAGATGTGGCCCAGGGTGAAGATGTAGCATGTGGTGGGGGGAGTCTGAAAGGAAATTATCTCACCATGCCACATATGTCTCAATAGTAGGGTGTGAAATAGGGATCTGTGAAGGGACATTAAAAGCTAGTCTGCCACCACAAAGGACAGGAGTCAGCGATGGTTGGAGACTGGGGTTAATGTGCCCAATCATGTTGCAAACCTGGTTAGATACATGCCACCACTTCCTGCACTACTACTGTGTTGGGTACAGCATGACCCATAGTCCTCAATAACAGCCAGCCATGTCAATCCATTGGATATGGCCACACATTGTTGGTGTTGTAGACACATAAGAGTCAATATATGATCTGGGTTATATCACTGTGTGGCATTAATTGAGCCACTGGCACAAAATGAGGAGTGGCAGAGGAGACACGTACATGTACAAGTGAGAGGGCCTGAGTGAAAGGAAGTTTCATACTATGCAGCTTCCCAACTCTGCCAATTATCAACTCTGGTGGGTGTCAGTGCTAGCAAACTACGTAGTGTGACAAATTTGATATGCAGTGCCCACTCTTCACAAAGATGAAGCCAAATGTGTACCCAATCAAATCAAATGAGTAGACACATTTATGGGAAATGCATGGTAAGTACACACCCTCACACATTCCTACAGTGTAGCAAGGTTGTTTGGTGTGTAGAGTTGTGAATGATATGTGTTGCAAATTCAACCTTTGAATTAACAATGTGCATGCAAGACATTACAACATGGCAGAGTGCCATTGTGTACAGTGCGAAAGCCAGATGGCAGGATCATAACAAATTTATCACCAGACCCACATCACCTACACAGAAGCAGTAAACTGAATACTGGCCACAGGGAATGCAGGCACCCTGGGGATTAGGTGCAATGTGAACAGTAGTGGTGTAAATATGCTAAAACATAATCAGTATAGCATCATGAAAAAGACTGCAATTCACCTTGGCAGATGGGGACCTGACCTCTTATCATATGTCCAGGAATGGTGGGTTCAGTGACCTCTATAACTGTGTTGCAAAGTGTGTCATCAGACAAAAAAGTCAGCTTTGTCTTGAAGCATGCAGTAGTTGCATGCAGCATGCAAAGATACTGCCATCTAAAAGGCAACTACTTTGCAACTTGGCCTCTATACCTCCATTTAACAGATGTCCTATGCGCCAATGTTGTATTGAGAGTCAAATATTAGATTGTCAACTGAAATACACATGTCAACATCTAATATAGGACACCATTAACATTTCTCTATCTCATTGCCGAGGATGTGCCTCCACCTCCTGAGCAGTTGCCTGTCCGGGATCATGGTCTGGCTGAGGATGACAGCCTGCTAACCCTTGAACAAGAGACCCTCTGGCAAATCCTGGCCTCCGTTGACACACCATCTCTGGTTGTTGGAAGGGCCAACAGCCTTGCAGGGTCTCCTGAGGATCCACCCATCACCCAACAAAAACCACCTGCCAGCCCACCCCCATCCCTGGACTCCGAGGACCCCCAAGTAGAATTCCAAAGTTGTGCAGCAGGAGTCCAGTGGGAGATGGTAGAAGTGGTGCCGGGGGGATGGAGATGGTGGCAGGTACCCTAGAGGAAGTCTGTATATGTCTCAGTCCCATTGAGGACTCCTCAACCGTTATACTAGGCACCTACCCTACACTCTGTGGACTCAATCAGTCTCTGCCTAACATCACTGGTATCATGAGGCAGATGCATAAAAAACTACTCTGCCAAAGAGGCACCAGGAAGGTTGTCAAAGAGCTGGAGGCAATCTGCAACATCCTGGAGTCCATGGATCAGTGGCAGAACACATGCATTGCCACAATGGGTGCCTACCAACGCAACATTGGTGCTATGCTGGCTAACCAACAGGCCCTTCTCAGTGCAGTGATGCCTCACTTGTTGGCACAGAGAAATGCTGCTTCAGACAGTGGTTCCACATATTCAGCCCCTCACAGGAAACACCACCCTCCCTGTAGCATTTCTCTGTGCCAAATTGCCAGTTTATCCTTAGCCCAGTACTGATGACCATGTCAGTGTACTTCCCAAATGGTATTGTCCTCAATTTGCTGTCCCACCTGTTGATCTCACCCATTTGTTGACTGTCAATGTGGCATATCCACCCTATTGAATTTGCTCCTTCTCTTGCTTGCTGAAACACTCCTCTCCTCAACATGTCCAATGTTATGTATTTCCCATGGACTCTGTCTGGATATCCTATGGCCAACAAACAATGTTGGGCTTGTTGTCCTAAGGACTGCCACTTGCCCAAGCTTGTTGTACGTCTATTCATGATGGAACGGAGTAGACAATGTTGGATTATGCTGCACCAAAGACCCAACATATTATCAAAATGGAATTGTGTTCAATAGACCCTTGGCACTATCAGCACAAGCCAAGGGCAATAGTCTATGTGAACCTAATGTTCATCTGAGCTAGCAAGTAGTGCACATGCATGAAGTGCTACAATTAGCAGTCAGTCAATGGTAAGACCAAATAGAGTTACTGCTCAGGTCGGAGACATTTTCATTGATATTAGCCTGCAATCAACACTGATGTGACAGTAAATTGATGGAAGGGAAAGTATGTGAGTGGCTTCCAATAGTGTGCATCCAACACATCATGGATTACTCACAACTGCATCACTAACTCATCTATACATAACATGTAGCATCAATTACACACACAGTGCAACAGAAAGTGAAAACTTGTTTCGGGCTATGTGTCTATTCACAGCAATATTGCCACTTTCAGGCCACAATCACATTTGAAGATCCCTTAAGTGACTACATTACACATATGACAGTATATACTCCTTAGGTGCTTCACCCAGTTCCACATGTAGACAAGCATTGCCAGGGAAACATGCATCATGCATGTAATCCAGCAAAAGTATACATGGCAACTGCCACACAGTTAATAAAGGAGCAGTTGTGAAAGTGCACACAAGATTTTTATTGCAAACACTATTCAGTAATAAATATTTAAAACCTAACCTAAAACTAACCTACATTAAGTAATCCTAAGTAAACTATGCCTAAACTAATCTATTCTAACTAACCTACTCAACCTTTAATTACAACTAACCTAACATACTAAATCTTAATTTATCCAACTTTACACTTATACCACAAGAGGCATAATAAACATCAACCTCTCTCCCCCTTAATACATATTAGAACAAAGACAAACATAGAATACACCTATACATAAACTAACTAAATATTAAAACCTACACTAATATATTTTTTGTTTTTTTGAATTATTTTATGTTTTTTATTTATTTATTATACATAAACTAAACATTGCCCCCACCCACTAAATGACCTACTCACCCATATCCCCAACTAACGTTTTCAAACATTAAAATCCAATAAAGCACTAAAGCTAGCCTAACCTAGCCCTATTCTAAAACCTAACCTATACTATGCTAAAATGGTGTACGTAAATTAAATCAAACAGGAACTAGATAGTAACTGCAAGTCAGAGGCAGTCCTAAATTTGAGTGTCAATCCAGTCCACAGTTTGCTGCAAATTCCTGACCATGTCTATCAGTGTGACCACCTGCTGTTCCAGGACAGCCAGCCTCAATTTCACCACTGCATTGTCCTTCAGAGCCTCCTGTTCAAAATCAGTCCTTTTTCATGGTGTTGTGAGGACAGCCTGTGGTGGAACTGCTGGCTATGCTGTAAAGCATCCAGCAACTGCCTCCAGATTGACTGCTTAGGACCCCTCAAACTCAGCATTGGTGTTTGGCCTGTCATGCAGTGTCTGGCCCCAAGGTGGTTATCCACAGGTCCCTGTTCCCTTCTACTCCTTGTGCTTCCTGCCCATGCCCCTGTAGCACTTGGCAACCTTTTGAAGGTGCTTGTATCATTCCAAATGGATCCATTATGCCTACTCCTGTTCTTGGGTCATGTCTGTTGGAGAGGAACAACATATATATCAGACCAGCCTGAAGTTATCAAATTTGTAATCACTTACACGCATGAACTTGAGTTAGAAGCACAAGTGGCATGTCCAGCCAATAAATTGGACATCCATGGAATGAACCATGACCAACTGTCATAGAAGCCTTCTTCATTTCCTATAATTACAATTCTAAACAGCGAATGTCTTGTCCTTGTAGGTACATGGATTGTCTGTGTCTGGCATCATAAACATATACACATATGAACATTTAGACAGATTGGGAATAATTATGTGGTGACACATGGAATGGTAGACTTGGTCCATGTAGGTACCCTCTGGAGATTGTCAGGCAGTATGCGATTAGGGTATGAGATATGGGTTGCCACATTTGTGAAATGTGTAATGTGTAGCAAGTACAAGTATTGTGCCTTAGCAGTGCTTCACTGATATGCCAAGAACACAAGGCCATTGCAGCATAGAATGACTTAGTGCCAGGTAGTTGTATCATAGACGGAGTATGGCTAGCTAGCTCCAAATCAAAAAACCTGTTGGTCATCTCTCTAATATTGATTCATGGATGTTCCAGGACATTTTTACTTAGCTCAAGTATTGCTGTTGCGTGGGCTCTCATTATCCTAAATGAGACTACTGGATTTCTAGGCAGCCGGATCGATAACGGTGTGGGGGACTGAGTCTGACCCACTTGTAAAGAACTCTGTCACCCTAAATCCGTTTTTTGCTTCGGCTAACTAGCAGTGCCTCATTTCTCCCATGGGGAAGAAATGATTAGGCAGCCGAGCGCATGACATCTTTGGAACTTCTCAGGGAAGTCGTGGTCACTCAGAACCAAACCAACTCTCTCATTTACAATATGATCTCATATACAAATGACAAAGACAGTATAAGTTTTATATAATGTTTTAATAAAACGACTGTATTTTAGATAATAAGGCGTGAGCCGCAATAACCAGAACAATACAACATAGTAGGATTGAAATAGTCACCAGGAGAGTAAAACATAAGAACAAAGCTATCATAGTGCCTAACAGTTTCTACTCTCCCTCTGCTTGTTCTATTTAGAGCACAGCATGTTAAGCTTCTAGCTTGCCTTTCTGAATCACTGGGGAGACATCAGCCCTCATACCTGAGCAAAGGCCTGTGATCTGGTTCAGCATCTGCAACAAGGCAGTCAGCGTCTAGTTGTGGTTCCCTGGTCGGAATCTCCCTCTCGCGTGTATTGGGACAAGGAAGTGATTTTATAACTAACATGTCATCGTGATCACAAAATATCCCTACGCAGGAATGCCAAATCTAAACTCCTACCACGTCTATCGGCAATGTACCAGACTGTATCCTTGACTGAAGCACAGAGTGAATATGTTATGGAGAACTCCAGTGCTGAAGTAGGTGTGGCAGGCTGAACGGTATAAACAAGACTGAGATCGGGTAGTGCGGTAAGTAAGGCTTTTTATTGTTGTTCTTTTCTTTTCCTTTTCTTTGGTTCCAAAAGATTACGGTTTACTATAAAGTCTTAGGGCTATGGTTCTTCTCTTCTTCTAACTCTGTCTTTCTCCTTCTTCTTGCCTCCTAGGTCGGTGGATTCTGGGGAACTCGGGCGGCTCCCGTGGATTACCGGCAAGAGAAACAGAAGAACGCCAAGGTAAGTAAAGGGGTATTTCTGGGGTTTCTCTTTCAATAGAAAAGGGGAAAGGTAAGTAGGGAGATAGAGATAGAGTGCCGATACACCCGTGCAATGGATACTCGATAGTGGTGACGTGTTTTAGTTGACACACTGTGCTCCCGGGTTGGGCAAGCTAGCCAGTCTCCCTTTTTGGTTACTGAGCCTACGCCCCTCCCTTTTCCACCTCTCACAACTCCCCAGTTCCCTTCCCCAGTTGCTTTCTAGCTCTAAGATCTCTTGTCCCCAGGAGGGACCGTACCTTTGCAAGCCAAGACCCTCCGGGGTCGTGGCTGGTTCCTTGGTTTTCCGACTCCGGCGCTCCTCCGTGTGTGGTCTCCCTCTCCTCGCCTCCGGCTTCGGCTACCTCCTTGCCTGTCTCGACACGCTGCTCCGTTCCTCCTGAATTCGACTCCCTTTCTCCTTCAACTCCTCTTCCCTCTTCGTCGCGTACCACCTCCATTTCACCCCCGGCGGCCCGGAAGTCCTCGAGCGTTTCCCTGGAAACAGGGAAACGCGTCATTGACACCGAGAGCGTTCCCATGGCAACATGGGAACACGGAACTGACGTGTCGGGTTTGCCCGACACGGAGTTGACTGACGCTGTCGGAGACGTGGTCGGGGCTGCCCGATCACACACCCCATCCCAAGATCAGTCCTGATCGAGGACCAGAGAAGAGCAGGGGAACCGGGACAAGTAATCCGCAGGGCCCTGTTGCGACCCAGGGACATGGCAAACCTGGAAGGAAAAAGGCTGTAGCTCAAGGAACCATCGTAAGACTCTAGAGTTGGAATCCTTGTGGGAGGCAAGCCAGGTAAGAGGAGCGTGATCGGTGTACAGTATAAAAGGCCTACCCAAAAGATAATATTGCAAGTTCTCCACCGCCCATTTAATGGCCAAACACTCCTTCTCAATGATGGGGTAATGACATTCTCGGGGAAGAAGTTTCCTGCTGATAAACACAATTGGGTGATCCCTACCCTCCTTGTCAGGCTGAGCGAGTACCGCCCCAAGGCCCACATTAGAAGCATCCGTGTACAGATGAAAAGGTCTGGAGAAATCAGGACATTGTAAAACATGCTCCGATGTAAGAGAGGATTTTAAACGCTCAAAACTAGCCTTTTGACATTCCGTAAAGGGTACTAACTTGCTAGGGTGATGTTTGGATAACAGATCAGTAAAGGGGGCCGCAATAGTGGAATATCCCGGTATAAATCTACGGTAGTAGCCCACTAAACCAAGGAAAGAACGCAGATCTTTTTTCGTTTTTGGGGTTGGGGCTTTTTTAATGGCTTCAACCTTCGTTGTTTGCGGTTGTAGAGTACCATTGCCTATCTTATAGCCTAGATACGATATGTCAGTCTTTCCTAATATGCACTTCTTGGGGTTAGCCGTCAATCCGGCTCCTGCCAGTGTGGTAATGATTTGGTTGAGATGGTGTAGATGGTCTACCCATGTGTTGCTAAAAATTACGACATCATCTAGATAGGCTGCAGAGAATGGGTGAAAGGGTTTTAGTAACCTATCCATTAGTCTCTGAAAGGTAGCCGGGGCTCCATGAAGACCAAAGGGTAGAACTGTGAATTGATAAAGACCGGATTGTGTAGAGAAGGCTGTTTTCTCTTTATCTTCTGGGGAAAGGGGAATCTGCCAATAACCTTTAGTGAGGTCCAACGTAGACAAATATTTAGCTCTTCCTAGCTTCTCTAGGACATCATCCACTCGGGGAATAGGATAAGTGTTGAACAGGGATATTGCATTGAGTTTGCGGAAGTCAATACAAAATTGGACTGATCCGTCAGGTTTTGGAACCAGGACTACTGGAGAGCACCAGGGACTACTAGAGGGCTCAATTACTCCTAAGGTTATCATTTTTTCTATTTCTTCTTCTATGATATGTTTCCTAGCCTCGGGAATGCGATAAGGCCGTAGTCGGATAGTTTGTCCTGGTGGTGTTCTTATTTTGTGACAGATCAGGGAAGATCTTCCGGGTATTTCCGAAAAGAAATGCGGGTACTGGTTTAACAGGGAGTACAACTGCCCCTTCTCTGACATTGTCAGAGAAGCGTTGACACAGGGCATATTTTCCCTTTGTTGATTTTCAAAGGGGAACAGTTATATGTCTAACCCCTTACTGGGAGATACAAAACGGCCCATCTCTATTGGGCCGCCAACCTCATCTACTGTTTCCCATTTCTTGAGGAGATTCACATGGTAAATTTGTTTTTTTTTGGGGTTGACACTTAGTTCTATGAGATAGGTGACAGGGGAGACTGCTCTAATAACCCTATAGGGCCCCTGCCATCTAGCCAATAATTTTTGTTCAGACGTGGGTCGCATGATCAAGACTTGATCATTCGGAAGAAATGTACGCAATTTACTTCCCTTATCATAATATTGTTTTTGGGTCTCTTGGGCCCTTTCCAGATGTTGCCGTACATCCTCCCATAGTTCTTGTAAGTGTGATTTAAGTTTTTGGACATACTCTAACAATGGCCGTCCTTCCTCTTCCTCTTCTTCCTCCCAGGTTTCTACGGCCATATCCAAAAGAGAACGGGGTTGCCTTCCGAACACCAGTTCGAACGGGCTATGTCCCGTTGAGGCCTGTTCGTGGGTTCTAATGGCATAGAGAACTAAGGGTAGTTTCTGGTCCCAATCCCTCCCAGTGTCATCGACTACCTTCTTTAATAGTGTTTTAATGGTCCGGTTATAGCGTTCAACTAGACCGTCCGTCTGGGGATGATAAACTGAAGTTTTTATTTGGGTAATTCCTAGTACCCTACATATCTGTTTCATGAGGTTCGACATGAATGGTGTAACTTGGTCAGTGAGGATCTCTCGGGGAAACCCTGTCCGAGTGAATACCGTTATCATCGCCTGTGCTACCGTTTTAGTCGTCATGCTTGCTAGGGGAAGGGCTTCGGGGTACCTTGTAGCATAGTCTACGATAACCAATATATAGGTGTGACCTCTAGATGAGGGAAGTAGAGGTCCAATTAAATCCATCCCCACCTTGCTAAACGGAATGTCGATGATGGGAAGAGGTAGGAGGGGTGCTTTCCTGGGCCTGCCTGGTTCGGTGAGCTGACATCTAGGGCATTGTAAGCAATATTTCCTAATGTGGGCAAAAACCCCGGGCCAGTAGAACTTCCTGAGGAGATATTCCTCGTTTTTTTCTCTGCCGAAATGACCCCCTCCCGGTTGATTGTGTGCTAGGAAGAGTACTTGGTTCCTATAGGATTCTGGGACTACTAATTGGTGTTTGCGTTCCCCTGTTCGGGTAGTGGTAACCCTATAAAGAAGGTTTCTTTGTACTAGAAAATAGGGACCCACCTCATCTGTTTCTTCAGTTTTCGCTGTTCTCCAAGCATGAGTGAGGGTAGGGTCCTCTCTCTGATGTTGGCGGAAGCTTATGGGTGCTCTACAATTCTCTGCTATAACTCTTATGGGGTGGTTGTTCTCTTTGATCGCCCGAAACTTCAATCTCTCGTCTCTTTTTTCCCGGCGGGAATGTTTCCTTCGGTGTGGGGGACACTCAATGGGGCTACTAAAAAAAGGAGCCTCGTTCCACCATTCGAGGTTCTCCCTCTGGGTTTGGGTACAATTTAAGAGTTGTTGAAAATGCATGTAGTCTGTGCCGATAATACACTCTTCAATCAGTTGGTCCATAACTCCCACGGGTAGAAAGTCTCTGTATTTACCCCACTCTAGCTCCACTACCATAAGGGGGTATTGCTCCTTATCGCCGTGTATACAGCAGATGGTAACCCATTGACTGAAATTCTTATCAACAGGGCCTATTAGATCTTGTCGAATGACGGATTGACTGTAACCCGAGTCTATGAGGGCAGAGAGGAGGCGTCCATTGATTTTTATGGTTTGTTTAAATTTGGCGTCCCCCCCTCCAGTACATAGGACTCTGCGTCGGGTTACTCCTATCTCCATAGGCTCAACTCCCTCTATTTTCCTGGGGCACATGGGAGCTATATGACCCCATTCTCCACAGTTAAAACATTGAGGTCCCTGCATTGGATGACCCTCCCCTTGTTTACGGGGAAACTGGTCTTCTAAAGGATATCTCGGGATGGGTTTTGGTGGTGGTGCGAGGGGTTTTATGTTGGGTCTGGGTTGTAGTGATCTCACATCGGTGGACCTGTGGTAAGCACAGGCCAAGTCTATGGCCAGGTCTGTATCCACATTTGGATGTTGCCTTATCCAATTTTTGGTACTGGTGGGTAGGGAGTCCAAGTATTGTTCGAGGATGATTGTCTTTATAACATCCTCTCTGCTAGTTCCTATCGGTCCTAACCATTTCAGTGCTAAATCTTTAACCCGAAAGTAAAAGGTTCGGGGGTCCTCATTCTGTCCCCATTTTACTTTTCGGAACTTAACTCTATAGTACTCGGTATCGTGGCCAACCCGTTCCAAAATGCTCCTCTTTATGTCCTTGTAGGACGTGGTACCGCCCGGATTAGCCGCTTGATAAGCCGCCTGCATGAGTCCTGTGAGTAAAGGAGCGATGTATTGTCCCCATCTTTCCTCCGGCCATTGGGCGGAGGAAGCCACCCGTTCGAAGTTGGTAAAGAAAGAGTCCGGGTCTTCCCCCTCCTGGTATTTTTGTAGAACCGAACTGGGGACATTAGTGTGAACTTTACTGGCGGCTATTGTCTCTGTTAACTTTTTCATCGCCGTTTCATGTACAAGCTGGTTGTTCGCCAAGATAGTGGCTTGACTCTTTAGGGCGGACTGTAAGGCCTCCCTATCTTCCTTGGCCTCTCGCTGGTGAGCTTCCCACACCAACTGTAAATGGCGCTGGCCTTCTGCCAGCTGTTTAATCATGTCCTCCAGAGTAGGACTTTCACTCATTGTCTATACCGTTCCTTAGCCTTAGGATTCTGATCCCACTTCTGACACCACTGTGGCAGGCTGAACGGTATAAACAAGACTGAGATCGGGTAGTGCGGTAAGTAAGGCTTTTTATTGTTGTTCTTTCATTACCTTTTCTTTGGTTCCAAAAGATTACGGTTTACTTTAAAGTCTTAGGGCTATGGTTCTTCTCTTCTTCTAACTCTGTCTTTCTCCTTCTTCTTGCTTCCTAGGTCGGTGAATTCTGGGGAACTTGGGCGGCTCCAGTGGATTACCGGCAAGAGGAACAGAAGAACGCCAAGGTAAGTAAAGGGGTATTTCTGGGGGTTCTCTTTCAATAGAAAAGGGGAAAGGTAAGTAGGGAGATAGAGATAGAGTGCCGATACACCCGTGCAATGGATACTAGATAGTGGTGACGTGTTTTAGTTGACACACTGTGCTCCCGGGTTGGGCAAGCTAGCCAGTCTCCCTTTTTGGTTACTGAGCCTACGCCCCTCCCTTTTCCACCTCTCACAACTCCCCAGTTCCCTTCCCCAGTTGCTTTCTAGCTCTAAGATCTCTTGTCCCCAGGAGGGACCGTACCTTTGCAAGCCACGACCCTCCGGAGTCGTGGCTGGTTCCTTGGTTTTCCGACTCCGGCGCTCCTCCGTGTGTGGTCTCCCTCTCCTCGCCTCCGGCTTCGGCTACCTCCTCGTCTGTCTCGACACGCTGCTCCGAATAAAAAACAACACCGTAGAACTGGCTATTTGAAAAATAACAGTACGAAGCCTAATAAAAAGCATTTAGAGCAAAGTGCACAGAGGCTCTAAGCTGTCAGCAAATGAATAAAATACATTCAGGGCAAAGTGCACAAAGGCCTAAAGCTTGAAGCTAATGCGCAAAGGATACGTAAAACTAACCACACTACACCCTCCCCTTGTCGGTAGCAAGTGGTTCCAATAATATAAAAGCATGCCCCAAATATAAACAATATATAAAACCATATATTTTGACAAGGTAAGAAGACAACAAAGTCATAAATTTAGGAAACATGTGACGATAAAGCCAAATTCAATATAGTGTCAATTTTGCCGGAGAGAGAAAAAAATCCAATTGTCAAACAGATGCAATAGAACGTAGGAGCTCCTCCACTTCGATATATGTTAATATCGGAAGATCCACGCCACAAAGTACCATGGAGCAGGTGTGTTCCAAAGCCCCAAAACCATTCAGGGCGGCACCCCGTGCAGGGCCTATGAAAGAGACAATACCATCTTCCTCCAGGAAGGGAATCTCATAAACCGCCTCACGAAGCAAAAACAACCGTAGTGCACAAGTCTGGGAATGAGCCCTAATCGGGAACATCAACAGATCAGGATCGACCACTGGAGGGCGCTGCAGTGAGAGACAGAAAGCCAGTGCATGTTCAAACGAGCTCCAAAGGCACCGAAACACAGGTTGCATACAATCCAAAACCGGTCTGAATGACAGAGACCAGTCACACTCCAAATGGCCCAGGAGTGTAGCTCCAAAATGCTGCATCATGCGTTCACGACACAGCTGCGCTGACGGGAGCAGCAATATAGGATCTCGTCGTGGTGGGACAGCCATTGCGAAAAAATAGCAACAATAGCATGACTCCAGCCAACAAGGCCAAAGTAATCGGGAAACCCCCAAAAATGCTTCCGAAAATAGAGTGTATAGCCGAAGGTATCAAACCGAATATGGAAGAGAAGGTGTGAGCGAAACCAACACCAACGGCTTTGAAAAAATGAGCAATACCAGCAGTGCTGGATGCATTAAATATACGTCCCACAAGTTCACCGAAGTGACTTGGAAAGTTAGTATTCAAAAGGGACTGTATCTCCGCCGATGACCTTGCCACCTGAAGTGCGTAGGTCTCGCTAGCAGATGTAAGGGCCACATGCTTTTGAAACAATAAAGCTTTCAGCCGACTCAACTTGTCGAAATCAACCTTGGAAGTAGCAATATGAGGCCAGATGTCCGCTACCTCCCTAATTTGAGTGGGGGGAAACAACACATTCCCGCAGCACGTAACGGCCTTGTTGACAACGACAACGTAAACTATTCCGGCACGCATGCCACAGCAGCGCTCGCTGTTAAGAACAATGTAACTGCCGTTAGAAAGCACCTGGAAAGTGTTTTTAATAACCGGGACTGGAACTCCCTTCAAATAACAAGCTAAGTTAACAATCGAAGCGTTACACGCTCCGTGCAAGGACAGCTGTTTACAAACCATGGAATGGCTGACAGAAGCTTCGCATTCGCTACCGCTAAGAAAAACCTCCCTCAAACCATTAACACATCTGTATTGAAACGGAAGCTCCCACACCTCGTGTATGTAACTGTCTCCCAATAGTTCATATCTACCCACCGGAATGTGCTTCAAACAAGAAGTAAATTGCAGAGTGGAGATAGGCAAATTAATAACCCCATGAATCAACCACTCAGCTGACGGAATCTTAGCCACCGTGAAAGGCAGTTTCTCCAATTTCTCAATATTCAACATAACATATGTCGCTTCCTTTTTAGCCATCAACTGTTGTTGACAAGTCAAATTAAAGGAGATAAAGATCTCTCTGGCACGAATGTGCTGCCATGGAAGGCGACCCACCTTCAAGGTTTGAAGAGTCCAACCCAGCTGCATGATGGACCGCGTCTGACTCTGCCCATGATATAAAGAAGACATGTCCGATTTAATAATGTCATTAGCAGAGGAAACAATGCTGGCAATCGTGTAAACACGGTCAGAAAGGGTATGCATGCCATTATCAACAACAGACAAAGGGGGTCATTCCGACCCCGGCGGGCGGCGGGTGCTGCCCGCCGGGCGGAAACCGCTGCCCGCCGGGCGGAAACCACCCGAAGACCGCACCGCGGTCAAATGACCGCGGGGGTCATTTCAACTTTCCCGCTGGGCCGGCGGGCGATCTCCAAAAGATCGCCCGCCGGCCCAGCGGGAAAGCCCCTGCAAAGAGGAAGCCGGCTCCGAATGGAGCCGGCGGATTTGCAGGGGTGCGACGGGTGCAGTGGCACCCGTCGCGATTAGCAGACAGTGAAAATCTTTGTGGGGCCCTGTTAGGGGGCCCCACGACACCCGTTCCCGCCAGCCTCTTCCTGGCGGTGTAAACCGCCAGGAACAGGCTGGCGGGAAGGGGATCGGAATCCCCATGGCGGTGCTGCAAGTAGCACCGCCATGGGGATTCCCTGGGCCAGGGGAAAACCTGCGGGAAACCGCCGGTTCCCCTTTTCTGACCACGGCTTTACTGCCATGGTCAGAATGGCCCGGGAAGCACCGCCAGCCTGTTGGCGGTGCTTCCTCTGCCCTCCACCCTGGCGGTTTGAAACCGCCAGGGTCGGAATGAGGGCCAAAGTCTGCAGCAGATTTTCCTGATCAATCTGTCTCAACCGGGCTGCAGCCTCCTGTTGTGAAAGCTTCCAAATCTCATTATAAACTTCGTATAAAAATCTTTTCTTCCGTGGTACCTTGGGACCTGACAAAAAATCTTGTAAATCAGTATCATTAGACAGCAACGTGAGATGTGACTTAACTGCATCCAGCGTGGATGACTTCAACCATTGCTGACAAAGCTTCCCCACGCTGTATGTAGTTATAATATCAGCATGTTCTGGTGAAATGTAAGGAGGGTCCGCCCTACTAGTCCTGAACCCCCCTGAAGAGGTGACAAAACGTTGATGACACTCATTAGTGTCTATGGGCCATAATAACCACCAGCCCGGATGTAACGATGAAGTGTTAAGCGTACCATTCTGGACCCAATGTGTAAATTCACTAAAAGTAGCATTCACATAGTGCTGCCAGTTGTTTAATTTGGAAGCTAGTCTGTTGTACTGTGTCATTGAGGAAAACCATCTGCACAGGGATAAGACATGCTCTAAATAATGCATCCCTGCCTTGCATCTGCCAATTTTTCGTACCCCAAACACTTTTCAAGTCAACAGTCTTAAACCAGTAGTCATACCCCTCGACCGAAAGTTTAGATACAAACAAATTTGAATACAGTAATTTAGTATCGGTCAATAACATTTGCTTATTAGAATACGGAGTAACTTTAAAATAGTAAGACCTAGCATTTCGTTGATTATGCCCAGAAAAATATGCAAATTTATCATAATACGTTTTCGAACTCCCTTGTGGAGGAGTCGAGCAATGTTCCCATTGCACATAATTAAATATGGACTTAGGGCTACTAGCTTTATGAATAAAGTGGTGTCCATAATAGTTGTAGCAAAACATGTCACCATGATTATCTCTAAATTGGTAAGCATTTTCATCGTCATAGACAGTATAATATTGCAAATCTGTTAGCATAGAATCTACTGTCTTCACATCCCAATCATCAGAAACAATGCCTGGTATAACAATATCATTCATTGATAACTTGAGGACATACGGTATTTGAATCAATTCAGTGGGACCATATATATCAAACATTACTTTATCCCACACAATCCCATCCGGAATCGGTATTGCAGAAATGTTTACATTGGACAAGTCTCTTCGAACCATATGAGACGAAAAATGTGGTTTTAACACAGTCTCCACGTGCTCAATGTCAGATCGATCAGGAAGAAAATGACCATGTATTACTAAAAAAAAAGTAACCACAAATCCCAACCATAAAAAAAGAGTCATTACAGCCATAAAAAAGCCACAAATAGTTCCAAGGAAAAACAAAATATGTGCGTTTAAGCCAACCCAGCAGCTTACGTGGACCTCGGACAGAAGATATCGAGGACGAGGAGCTGGACACTGCATCATCAGCGTTGTTGAAGCAGCCAGAGTCAGTTCTTGCAAAAGGTGCAATTGTGAACAAAGAAGCAGATGGAGGCTCACGCCTAGGCACGCTATAAACCACATGTTCAGAAACATCAGTAGAACGTACAGCAACTTGATCAAAAGATTCCAAATTAATTGTTGTCTGTGGAACAATCCCAAGATCATCTTCCACCCTCCCCAAGCTCGGAGAGGAAACAGTGTCAGTGTAAATCACCTGCAGCTGGACTTCTTCCCCAGTAGTGAGAGGGATTCCGGAACTACTGGGTGTCCCTCTTGGTCTGCTGTGCAGAATCGGCCACATGTTGTAACTTGACATTATCAATGGAAACAAAGCGCTTTCCTTTGGCCCCTTGCAGCGGCGGTAAAATCACAGTTCTCGTGCCGCTAACCCCTAACACAGGGACAGGTGCTCGATAAGGAGGACCAAATTCTTTCTTTACTGCGACCTTTTCACGCACTAGATCCCCAATCCTGGGTATCCAACCAGTAGGAGTTACTGGCTCATCCTTAATTCCTGAGGAGGCAGCACTTGCAGAAGAGTTATCTTCACGGAATTGTTGTAAATCCTGCAAAACAGTGACACGATCATTTATGTCAAAGGGCGTATCCGCCGCCTCCACACCAGGACCATCTAGATCAGGAACATACATTTGTGTTCCAAACAGGCACTCATATGAATTACGACCCCCCAGTGACCTTCTAGGTAAGTTATTAAGTGCTCTCTGTACTCCATACAGGTGGGCTAGCCAACCACGACCCGTACCTATAACTCTGGCCGTTAAGGATTGCTTTAAATCACGATTTAAACGCTCCACAACAGAATTTCCCTCGGGATGAAATGGAGACGAGAATTGGAGTTGGACCCCCAACGAAGCCATGGTATCCCTGAATGCCTTAGAGGCAAAAGCAGGGCCCTGGTCCGAATGAAAAGCCGCAACTGCAAATGTATCAACAAAGATGCGCAAATCTTTAATAACAGTTCGCGCGTCAGCCGAGCGTTGTGGCCATACCCACACAAATCTGGAGCACGAATCTACAGCAACCAATATATATTTGTATGCACTATCTGGTGTCAGCGGACCACAATGATCCAAGTACACACGCTGTAAAGGTTTATTTGAAATCAGAAGGGGCGTCTGCGGCGGGCGTCTAGCCGACGAAGCTTTAATTTGTTGACAAACGTCACAACAAAGGACATACTGCTTTGTCTCTTTATAGAGACCAGGCCACCAGTAACGAGCCTGTAAAAGTGAAATCGTGGCAGCCACACCAGCATGTGCAGATGCCAGCCCCTCATGTGCTGCAGAAATGAATCGAGGTCTCTCAATTTTATTGGGTAGTTCACGCATACCAACGCCTGGAATATTAACAACAGCATTCAGCGCACTACTCAAGCAGTAACTATATTTAGAAGGAAATCCCTTAGGAAATGGCGTGCCATCAGCCGTAGCTTTTATGGCAGCCGAAATCTCTGTGTCTGGTTTGGAACTCGAACGAGTCACTGCGGCCACAGTGGCGACAGCCACTGCCGACTTTGCAGCTTCATCAGCCAAAGTATTCCCAGCAACATGTATTCCAACACGCTGGTGTCCAAGTGTATGCACAACATGGACCTTAGGAAGCGTTTCTTTCAGATCCGCAACCTTACCCTACAACAATTTATGTTTAATGGTGTTGCCTTTAGAATCTCTGAACCCATTCAACTTCCAATAGTGCAGATATTCATTGAAAGACTGAACACAGTAGTAGGAGTCACAGACCAGCAAGGTCAAAGTCGCCGGATCCGCGTGTTCCAACGCTAACAATAGAGCTTTGAGCTCAGCCAGCTGTGCCGTGCAAATTCCCAAGGTTTTAGTATAAGTATGTCGGGGGCAGAACACTTCCCCCTCCATAGTGCCGCTCACTACAGCACATGCAGCAGAATACTGCTGTTTAGTCCCAACCGCTGGTTGCGCAGAGCCATCGGTATACATGACCACCTGGTATTGGTCAATAGGCAATGTGCCAGCAGGGACTGGGTACTCCATTTCATATTGAAGAAATTCTTGAGTCTGCAGTTTAGGGTCAAATATGTAATCTACATCAGTGGCTGTCAAAGACGTAGCCCATTGTATCCATCGCGGGTGTAAAGCTTTCGAATTAGGAACACTCGCTTTTGTAACAGCCTCTAAGGCCGGAATCGGGGAAACGACAATGATGCGTTGGCCCTGGGCAAGCGGTCTTTCTTTAATCACAGCCATCTGTACTGCAGTGAGTATTTTCTCAGTCTGTGCAAATCATTGTTCTGCAGCAGAATACAAGTGGGACTTGTATGCAATCGGGACTGTCTCACCCTCATTAAAGGTGACATACGTAAACCCAACAGCCCCAGGTATCACCCTGATGACTAAATGTGTCTTATTGTCCCGTGTGTGTAAGTGTTTAACTGCTAAGAGATCAGTCTGTAACTCTCGCAGTATGTGTGTATGCTCAATCGTCCAAAATCTACTCGAAAAATGTGGGCGAATCAGTTCGTATAAGGGTTTTATATGCGTAGCATAATCAGGAATGTAAGTTCTGCCAAAATTCAGAAACCCCAACAATGACTGGAGCTTCCGAACCGTATTAGGAGGCTGCAATAAAGCACATTTCTCCAAAAAATGTGGTGCTAAGCTCTTGCCCTCACTCGACAACTCATATCCCAGGAAAATGACGCTGAGGAAGGCAATCTTTGATTTCTTAAAATTAAACTTATAGCCAATATCAGCAAACCCCACAACAATGCGCGATACGCGCCTTAGATGTTGCAGAATCTCATCGTCTGTCAAATATATGTCATCAACATATGATAACGCTTCAGGGTCCAACTCGTGCAGCATTTCAGTCACACGAGCCGAAAACAGTCCTGGGCTATTCTTATACCCCTGAGGCAAACGACAAAAAATTTTCTGAGAGCCAAACGCACTGAAACTGGTATAGTCCCGACTTTCGGGCGCTATATTTTGGCAGAAAAATCAATTCGAGATATCCAACGTTGTTTTGTATTTCTTACGCACTATATTGTTCATAAGCGCTGCGCTATGTGAATTCTGTATTGCATATGTGCGTGTATGACTATTCAAATGTCTATAATCCACCACTATCCTATATGAATGGTCCGGTTTAGAAACCGGAAATAAGGGATTATTCATTGGCGAGACACAGGGCTCAATTACACCCTGGTACTCCAATTGTGTAAGAATTTTCCTAACCGATGCCCTTGCCTCAAATTTGATAGGATACTGCGGCTGTGGCTGAGGTTCGCCCTTTATTGGAATTACATGATAAGGTGATTGTCTATCCCACCCCACGTTATTTCTATATAGGGCGGGAGCCTGTGCTAGAGCCCATGTTTTACTATAGGACTCCGCTAGCTCTCTCGGAACAAGTGGTGAGAAGGAAGGTGTAATAACATCCTCCCCAACCGGACAGTCGCGAACAAAGTCAGGTGGCCAATCCTGTTCGGCCAACAGAACATCATATGATTTTACCACATGGTCCCAAAAGTTGGCGTGTACAATGCGGTCAATGTCCCCTTCTAATCGCAGAGTCACTTGATATACTCTATCAGGATCAGAGACTCGCATATCTGCCGTTTCGACTTGTATGAAGTCATCAGTTGCTTTCACCTCCAGATGCTCTAGAAGACTCTGGCGAACTATTGTGACCTCTGCCGCGCTGTCTAACAGTGCTAACACCCATGTCTTGTTCGTCAAGAGAACTCTCTTCTTGAGCGGAATGTCGAACTGAGACTGCTGCCACTTTCTTCTTTTTAAATTGCTGTTTTTGTTGCAGCGGTTTCTCTTCTTGTTTAACAGAAACCTCCGCCGAGCGTTGTGAATCCTGTCTTGGTTTCACGTACTCCGTGCTCCGCTCTGACCGCCCACCTCTCTCACTTCTCTTCTCTGAGGAGTCCTGAAAGGAACGAGATTGGCGTGTATCAGTATATTGATATCTATCAGGCGTCTTCAAATTATCCCTATTCCTGAGATTATACCTAATCTGCGGGGTCTCCGGTTGCGGAGACTGTCCCCCATCTTTTTTAGGTGTTTGCTGTTTCTTTTCCCAGCGCTTTATTGTACCCTCAGGTTGCTGTTGCTTAGCATTATCTTTATTTTTTTTACCCTGCAATTGGGGTTTTTGTGGTCTAGCCCCTAGGCTATCGCGACCAATACTGGAATAGGTCTCTGCTATTATCCTCGGAAGTTCCCGCTCCTGATCAATCTGCGGAACATCCCGAAGACGCATTCGCACTGCTAGTGCTACTGCCCACCTTCTTGAGATTACTCAAAATAATAGAAGAAACCGCGGCAAAATTGCCCATTAACTGCATGCCCAAATCTAAGGCAGGGGCAGCCCCATATTCATCTTGAATTTGTTTAAGCACTTCCGGTAAATTAGCTAATGTCGGTGTACCGTGTGCTGTAGTGTAGAGCGCGGCAAACACCGTGCCCCAGGTATTACAAAGGTCCACCGGAGGAACCATCCCATACGGCAAACACATCGTCAATATTCTATGTTTATCCTGAGGTCCCGTATGGGGAAACACTGCTTCCAGCGTATTAATTTTCTGCGCCAGCCAAAATGGAGTCTCCTCACGTTTAGCCGGTACCTTACCCATAACTGAGTGTACAGTGGCTGGATTGCTTCTGGGATGTGGGGTTTATTTTTTAACTGGGTGGGTAGTGTTTTAATATTAGGGTATTTATAGTTTGATGGGGATTCAGTTCATAACTTCTTTTTGTTAATCAAATTATTGAGCAGTATTTTCGGGAATTATTTTTTAATTTAACAATAACAATTCTTATTTTCAAATACATTTCTTACATACATTTTTCCTTTAGGTTATGATTTTAAAATACCTAAAAGTATTTTTTCAGGTTCTGATTTGATTTGAAAGGACAGTATATAGGAACCACATTTAAAAAATAATGTCAAATGTGTATTTGGATTAGGAATTAGGAGCATATATTTGAACCCTCCACCTCGTCTTTTTGCATTTTCATCTGTGTTTGAGGGACTGAAGTTAGAATAGTAAAGTTTACCTGAGTGTGTGTGGAACGGCAAGTAGAATAGTACATTTTAACCCCATCATTCCAATATTTACACATTCATCACTGTATGTGAAACTGGAATTAGAATACTAAGGCCCATATTTACGAGGAGTTTACACCACCACTGTGTCACTTTTTTTGATGCAGCGGCAGTGCTTTCTTTGCTTCATATTTACAAAGTTACACATTCAGTGAAATGTGTCACTTTTCTTTCCTGTGTGTCATTTTTTACTTGCCCTACAATCGGCTGCATCAAGTTAAGTTAATCTTATACAAGGTAAGCATTCCCTTTTAAAACCCCACAGAGAACTGACGCATCCATATGTAGAAGTTTTTAGGAAAGTGATGCATCATTGGCACTTGCTTAACCCAGGTGTAACAATGATGCATTGGCTTTCCAATAGTGATCTGAGCAGTTTAAGTCACTTTACACACTGAAATATGTCTGTATTTCACGTCCCCTCTGCTAGTAGAGGGCTCACACATATGCCACTTGTAGATTAGGACCCCTTGACCAAGCCGGGACCATGGCACCTACGATTCCATAATCCTCTACAGCAAGGCTATGTGACATTGTGGGGGTCATTCCAACCCTGGCGGTCGGTGATAAAGCGGCAGCCAACCCGCCAACAGGCTGGCGGTCCAAAAAATGGAATTCTGACCCTGGCGGGAACCGCCAACACAGCCTGCCACTTTAACACTCCGACCGCCACGGCGGGACAGACAAACAGCGCGTCGGTCACCGCCAACAGGCAGGCGGCAGACAATGTACCGCCCACAGTATCACAACTCACCAATCCGCCACCTTTTCCGGGGCGGGAGCCCCGCCGATAAAAACACAGCGGAAACAGACTACGAACGGGAAAACGCTCACCTCTATACACTCCACGAGGACGGAGGACAGCATGGAACCCGAATTAAACATCCTACCAGCTCTTGTCTACCTGCTCATCTACCACGAGTACGAACTCCGGCTCAGAAGACAACGGTGAGTACTGCACCTACGACACAGGGGAGGGGGGAGGACGAAAGGTTACGGGCACACACATACGCCCCCCCCCCCCAACTATCAACATACCAATGCAGAGCAACAACTGAGTGACTCCCCCCAAACTCCCCTAAAAAATGCAAAGACATAATAAAATGTTAAATTAAATTTATGTAAAATTAGGTTCATTGAAGTCATGGAAAATTATCGTTATGAAATATCAAAGCAAAAATCATGAACAGTGCGAAAGCTATGTACAAAGTCAATAAGTCCTGCTCAGTGTGTCAAATATCCACAGTCCGTGGGCCAATGTGTACCAAACACATTTGCAAAGCCCACACAGGAGACCTGAGTCCGTTGGAGAGAACACTGCTGGGGCATCAGATGACAAAACTACAGGCACCTCAGGGGGAAGGGAAGGGGGGGCACCTCAGCCACAGGGGTCCACGACGCCAGAACCACGAAGGGGCCACCATGCCCACTGTCCCATCCTGGGGAGTGCAAAGCCACAGTCCATCAGGTGGATTACAGACTCCACTGGTCATGGAGGAGGCAGGGTGCCCGAGTGCAGCGTGAACACTAGCTCGACACAGAACCGGCACTGTCAATGGGCCAGCGGTGCATGACAGGAAGGGCCCAGCGGAGCGGTGCTTGACAGGAAGGGCCCAGCGGAGCGGTGCTTGACAGGAAGGGCCCAGCGGAGCGGTGCTTGAGACGGCGGGGCCCAGCAGAGCGGTGCTTGACAGGAAGGGCCCAGCGGAGCGGTGCTTGAGACGGCGGGCCCAGAGGAGCGGTGCTTGACAGGAAGGGCCCAGCGGAGCGGTGCTTGACAGGAAGGGCCCAGCGGAGCGGTGCTTGAGACGGCGGGGCCCAGCGGAGCGGTGCTTGACAGGAAGGGCCCAGCGGAGCGGTGCTTGAGACGGCGGGGCCCTGCGGAGCGGTGCTTGACAGGAAGGGCCCAGCGGAGCAGTGCTTGAGACGGCGGGGCCCAGCGGAGCGGTGCTTGACAGGAAGGGCCCAGCGGAGCAGTGCTTGACAGGAAGGGCCCAGCGGAGCGGTGCTTGAGACGGCGGGGCCCAGCGGAGCGGTGCTTCACAGGAAGGGCCCAGCGGAGCGGTGCTTGAGACGGCGGGCCCAGCGGAGCGGTGCTTGACAGAAAGGGCCCAGCGGAGCGGTGCTTGGCAGGAAGGGCCCAGCGGAGCAGTGCTTGAGACGGCGGGGCCCAGCGGAGCGGTGCTTGACAGGAAGGGCCCAGCGGAGCGGTGCTTGACAGGAAGGGCCCAGCGGAGCGGTGCTTGAGACGGCGGGGCCCAGCGGAGCGGTGCTTGACAGGAAGGGCCCAGCGGAGCGGTGCCTTTCTTCACGGCGGGGCCCTCTTCAGTGGTGCCTTTCTTCACGGCGGGGCCCTCTTCAGTGGTGCCTTTCTGCACGGCGGGGCCCTCTTCAGCGGTGCCTTTCTTCACTGCGGGGACCTCTTCAGCGGTGCCTTTCTGCACGGCGGGGCCCTCTTCAGCGGTGCCTTTCTTCACGGAGGGGCCCTCTTCAGCAGTGCCTTTCTGCACGGCGGGCCCTCTTCAGCGGTGCCTTTCTTCACGGCGGGGCCCTCTTCAGCGGTGCCTTTCTTCACGGCGGGCCCTCTTCAGCGGTGCCTTTCTTCACGGCGGGCCCTCTTCAGCGGTGCCTTTCTTCACGGCGGGGCCCTCTTAAGCGGTGCTTGTCCAGTCATTCAAGGGAGCCAGACCTGGCCAGGACTCCCTGCTCAGTCGCCCTCCGACCGTGCATTTGCTGGACCCTTCGGTGACGGAGTCCTGGGCCCGTGGGTGTCCTCCCTCACACCCAGGATGGGGCTTGTGGGGCCCTCCTGGTCCGCGCCCCTGCTGGCTGACTTCTCCGCCCTGCTGCCCTTGCCCTCCTTCGATGAGGCTCTCTGGCCCTTGCCTCCCCTGGATGTTGTGGCAGGTGACGGCCCAGGACTTTGCTCCTTGGGGGCAGCCGTGTCAGTCTTCTCGCGGCAGCCCTTGATTTTACGGGTCCTCTTTCCGGGGGGGGTGGGGGGGCTGGCTGTCCCCTTGCTGCTGGCCGATGTATCAGTGCTGGGAAGGGGTGGACTCCAAAACCCGTGCACAATGGTGACACTTGAAGCAGGGCTGGTGGTGGCTGAGGTGCTCTTGGGACTCTTAGCAGATGGAGGGGGTGGGTCAGGTGGGGCAAAGAGGTTAAGTTTGGAGAGGTAAAGTTTTTTAGGACCAATGTAAAGGGTAGGTGTAGTGGGTATGGGAGTGGAGGAAGAGGATGTGGTTGTAGGAGAGTCAGGTGTGCTGTCTTTGGGTGCAGGTGCTTGTGATGTAGGCTGTCGTGAGGTGGTTGGCTGTTGGGTGGGTGGCTGCCTGCGTTTGTGTGTCTTGGAAGAGGGGGTGACAGACACAGTGGGAGAGGACACAGGGGACGTGTAAATGGCAGTGGGGGTGGTGACTGCACGTCTGCGGACTGTACTGGAGGGTGTGCTGGTGATGGAAGTACTGGCTGATGGTGGTGTGCATGCAGGTGTGAGTGGAGACGTCACAGGAAGGGAGGAGGGAGACGAGGAGGAGGGGGACACAGAGGTGGTAGTGACTGTTGCCATGTCTGCATCTGGGTGTTGCTTGGGTGAATGCTTGTGTGATCTGTGGTGCTTATGTCTGGATGAGCTGCCCTTGGTTGTTGAGGTGTGTGCAGGCTGGTCTGATGGTGTGGATGGGATAGGCTGAGGAAAGGAGACAGAGACAGGGTGGAGGTAGTTAGAAGAGGGAGGCTGGAAACAGGGACAATGGCTGCCGTCAGTGCTGAGGCCAGAGCATTGAACAATCGTTGATAGGCAGCCTGACCCGAATGAATGCCCTCCAGGTATGCATTGCTCCGACGCACCTCCCTCTCTACCCCCTGGATGGCATTCAGAAGGGTAGACTGCCCAACAATGATGGTCTGTAGGAGGTCAATGACCTCCTCACTGAGGGCAGCAGGGGTAACAGGGGCAGGGCCTGAGGTGCCTGGGGCGAAGGAGATGCCCGCCTTCTTGGGCGAGCGGGCACGGAGCGAAGGTTGAGGGGCTGCTGGGAGGGCGGAGCTGGTGCGCTGGGTGGCGGCTGTACCTGTAGAGGCGGGGGGCCCGGATGTTGCCGCCACCGCTAGGGAGCTCCCTTCCGAGGACGTGTCGGTGTCGCTGGTGTCACCACGGGTCCCCGTTGTGGTGCTCCCCTCGCCCTCCGTATCACTGGTGACCTCAGTGTCTGTACCATGGCCCACCGGGGCCTTGTGAGTTGCAGCTCCCTCGTGCTCCGATGCCAATTCTCCGCCGCCTGATGATGCTAATGCACACATGCACAAGAAGATAAAGAAAAAGGGTGGGGGGAGAAATAAAAACAGGTTGAGTGCATGCATTGTCAACACCGTTGGCGGAGAGGACAAACACAGGAGCCTCAGGCACTACGCCGCGTAATCGGGGTACACTACTCAGTACTTGTGACTAGGCCAACAGGTATATGGACAACAAATGCGCACATGGGTGATGCTGGACCATGGATTGCTGTACTTGGTACCCTACAGAGGTGGGGGGCGGGGGCACAGGGCCATGCCTAAAGGAAGGGACTACACTACAGAAAGCACCCTGGCCTAATGTCACCCACAGCCCTCCTCCCCCACCCAGACGCCTCCACTGCGTGTAAAGATAGCAGAATGTGCTGGTACTCACCCCCTTGTGTCTGCTGTGATGTCCTCACGCGCCCATCCAAATCGGGGTAGGCCACCGCCAGGATCCGGGACATCAGGGGGGTCAAGGTACGACTGGCACCCCTCCTACGTTGGGAGGCCAACCCCAGCAGTGACTCGGCGGTCTTCCTGGTCCCGCGGCGGATGTCCTCCCACCTCTTTCGGCAGTGGGTGCCCCGTCTGTTGTGGACCCCCAGGGCCCGGACTTCCTTGGCGATGGCACGCCAAATGTCGACTTTCTGATGGGCGCTGACCTATTTGACATGTGCAGGGTGGGAAAGGAATTTTCATCATTTTTCTGCATGTTAGATGTGATTGCCCCCCCTCCCCCACCCTGCCATGTGGCACATGCTCTCATCTGTCGTGCCTTGCACTCGTCATTCGCTCCCCACCCCACCATCTTACATCCACCATACACAACCCAGGCATAGCCCATTCAACGTGCACCCAGTGTACTTACCTGTTGGTCTGGAGGACCGTAGAGTAGCGCATACTGAGGCAGGACCCCATCCACAAGTTTCTCCAACTCTTCTGAAGTGAAGGCAGGGGCCCTTTCCCCAGTCGCAGCAGCCATTGTCTCTTCCAGACCGAGGTCACAGCAGCACTTGCAGTATAGGTCCTCTCCTGTGGATGGTCAGGTCTCGAGTGGTTAAGCAGATAGAAAATGGCGGTCACGCCCGCGGCGGTGCGTACCGCCGCGGTGCGTACCGCGACCGCCGGCGCACATCGTCATTGGCTCCTGAGACCCATAGGGTTCAATGTTAACCAATGCGCCTTCGCACTGCGGTCTTCGACCGCCTACCGCCACAGTGTGCCACGCCAGCGCGTTGACCTCATAGCCCACTGTCACACTTCTCAGGTCAGGCAGCCGCCATTACAAGGGCCCACATGGCTTAATTGCTACTGCGTCACACAGGCCTAGGCCTTGCATTGCCACTCATACAAGCCTTTCAATGCATAGCGATTCGTGTACTGTGCAAGCTGGGTGAACGTACCTGTGGGTTGCTTGACTCTGTGCTCCATGTTGTCCTTCCTAGGCACCGTCTGCTGGGACTTGCGAGGAGAAGGATGAATCCTCCCGTGTACCGACCGCTGGTGGACCTGTCGACAATGGAAGAACGACATATTATACTTCGATACCGACTTGACCGAGCCACTATACATGAACTGTGTGCCCAGCTGGAGCCTGACCTGATGTCCCCCATCCGCCAACCCACAGGGATTCCCCCTCTGGTGCAGGTTCTGTCAGTACTCCATTTTTTGGCAAGTGGGTCTTTTCAGACAACAGTGGCCATGTCATCAGGGATGTCTCAGCCTATGTTTTCTAAGGTTTTGTCCAGAGTGTTGTCTGCCCTGATGAAATACATGCGGAGATACATTGTTTTCCCTGAGGAGGGTGATTTGGCCACTGTGAAGGGTGATTTCTATGCCCTTGGACATATCCCCAACATCATTGGTGCCATTGATGGGACCCATGTGGCTTTAGTACCCCCAAAAGACGATGAGCAGGTGTACAGAAATCGAAAAAATTACCATTCGATGAATGTCCAGGTGGTCTGTTTGGCTGACCAGTACATATCCCATGTAAATGCCAAGTTCCCTGGATCAGTGCATGACGCGTATGTCATGCGAAATAGCAGCATCCCTTATGTGATGGAACAGCTACAGAGACACTGTGTGTGGCTAATAGGTGACTCTGGTTACCCCAACCTGCCTCGGCTATTGACCCCAGTGAGGAATCCCCAGACCAGGGCAGAGGAACGCTACAATGAGGCACATGGGCGAACTAGGAGGATTATAGAACGGACCTTCGGGGTCCTGAAGGCCAGGTTTAGGTGCCTGCATATGACAGGTGGATCCCTAATGTACTCACCAAAGAAGGTGTGTCATATCATCGTGGCCTGCTGTATGCTTCACAATCTTGCATTGCGACGCCAGGTGCCTTTCCTGCAGGAGGATGGTCCAGATGGTGGTGTTGTAGCAGCTGTGGAGCCTGTGGAGAGTGAAGAGGAGGAAGACGACGGGGACGACACGGACAACAGGGACACAGTTATACAACAGTATTTTCAGTAGCACACAGGTAAGAATCACCCACGCCTTTTTACATTTACTTCTGCCCTCCTGCATCTCTACTTTCTGTGTTTCCCCCCAGTTCCTTTTAACTGATTTTTGACTTTCCCTTCCCTTTTCAGAGCTGTATGACCCACAGCGTGACTGCTGCTTTGTTTGACCATGGACTAATGCTTATAGACATTGGTATGTTGTCATCACAATGTGACTGAACATTATTGCACTGTTATGTGTAATACATTTGTAAAGAATACAAGCAGACTCCTGATTTTTGAAGTGCAATTGTGATTTATTTTAAGTGCTGCATATGGGTCCATGATAGTAAAACGGTGATGGGTGGGGGTGGAGTAATGTCCATGGCAGAGTCCAGTTCTCAGTCGCACAGGTGCATTGTCCATATGCCTGTGGAAGGATGGAGCAGGGGCAGTTCAAGGTTGGACAGGGTGACAATGTGGGACAGTGGGATGACATCAGGGGGTATCTTATGCTGGCGGGGGTCTTGGCATCCTACTCTGTCTTCTTGTGTGATCTCAGGTTCCGCTTGCGGGGTGGTTGATCTTCAGAAGGAGGTGGGGTTCTGGTGGCCTGTCGTTGTGTGGGGCCCTCCTGTCCACTAGCGCCGGCGGAGGTGGTAGGCTGTTCGTGGTCCGGGCTAGTGACAGGGGCCCTTTGGGGTGCCACATGGTCCCGCAATGTGGTGACTATCTGGTTGAGGGCCAGGACGATGGTCCCCATTGCGGAACCGATGTTCCTGAGTTCGTCTCTGAACCCCATGTACCGTTCCTCCTGCTGTGCCTGGATCTCCTGGAACCTGGCCAGTACCGTCGCCATCGTCTCCTGGGAGTGGTGGTATGCTCCCATGATGGTGGTGAGGGCCTCTTGGAGAGTGGGTTCCCTGGGCCGGTCCACCCCCTCTCGGCAGCAGCCCTCCCAGTTCCCCTGTTTCCCCGGGCCTCTGTCCCCTGGATGGTGTGCCCACTACCACTGCCCCCAGGTCCCTGTTGTTGTTGGGGTGGTGGGTCAGCCTGGGTGCCCTGTAGTGGCGGACACACTGCTGATTGACGCGTCCTGGAGACAGAGGCATGGGCCCGCTGGGTGGGAGCTGTGCTGGTATTCCCAGAGGGGGTTGGGTCTGCTGTAGCCTGTGTCTGTGTGTGGGGAACCGACTGTCCAGAGGTCCCCGATGGTCCGGGCTGGTCATCAGGTTCTAGGTCGACAGAGCTGCTGTCATCACTGGGGGCCTGTTCTGGGGGCGGGATGGACAAATCTGGACCCTCCTGGCCGGTGTGTTGGCGTTCGGGCCCTGCAGGGGTAAAAGAGTATGGTTATTGCTTCTGTGTGTGCCATGGCGTGCGATTTGGGGGTGCCCTTGTCCCCCAGTGCTGGCATTCCCTTGTGGGAGGAGTTGTGAGGGTGGTTTGTGGGGGGGGATGGGTATGTGCAGTGGTCATGCTTAGGTGATGGGTGTCCATGGTTTGTGTTGGCATTCAGGGATTGGTGTTGTGTTGGGTGGGTTGTGCTGGTGAGACATTGGCAGGGAGGATGTGTGCTGGGGGGTTGGGGGTGAGGGTGGGGGTGTGGGTTGGCATGCTGGTGGTTGGGGGGGGTAAGGTAGTTGAGATTAAACTTACCAGAGTCCATTCCTCCGCCTACTCCAGCGAGGCCCTCAGGATGCAGGATGTTCAAGACCTCTTGCTCCCATGCTGTGAATTCGGGTGGAGTGGGTGGGGGACCGCAGCCAGTCTTCTGCACAGCGATGTTGTGTCTTGACACCATCGACCGCACCTTCCCCCGTAGGTCGTTCCAGCGCTTTCGGATGTCTTCCCGGTTTCTGGGATGCTGTCCCACAGCGTTGACCCTGTCGACGATCCTTTGCCATAGCTCTGCCTTCCTGGCAATGGTGGTGTGCTGCACCTGTGTGCCGAATAGCTGGGGCTCTACCCTAATTATTTCCTCCACCATGACCCTGAGTTCTTGGTCCGAGAACCTGGGGTGTCTTTGGGGTGCCATGGGGTGGTATGGGGTGGTGTTTGTGGTGATGAGTGTGGTGTGTGTAGTGATGTGTGGTGTTTTGTGCATGGATGTAGTGTGGGTGATGATGTTGTGTTCCTGTGTGTGTTGGGGTTTTCGATAGCTGTGCTCTCTCTCTCTCTCTCTCGCCTTCTCTCTGAATTTCTAGTAGTGGGGGTTTGTGGGTGATGTGGGTGTGTGTTTTATAGTTGATTGGATGTGTGGGAGTGATGTTTGTATGTGTATCAGGTGTGTGTATTTCAAATTGTCCAATGTGGCTGTGTTTTGGAGCTGGGTGTGTATTTTGAGCGTGGCGGTGTGTACCGCCAATGGAATACCGCGGTTGAAAGACCGCCGCGTGGATTCGTGGGTCGTAATGGCATGGGTGTGTTTGTGTTGGCGTGACGGTGGAGGTTTGGTCATCTCCAGTTTATCGCTGACCGCTGATGAGGCGGCCTTCCATGGATGTCGGGTTTTTGGCGGCTTGGCAGTTGTGGGTCAGAATGACCGTGGCGGTTTACCGCGGCCGCGGCGGTAGAATGGCGGTCTTCTGACCGGCGGTAAGAGCCTTTTACCGCCGAGGTCAGAATGACCCCCTGTGTATTGTTTTCAAGGGACAGGCCAGAATTGCCACTTATCCATGGAGGAAGGGGTCCCCAAGTCCAGGCTTGCCTTTCCCCAAAGGACAACAGGTAAGTACATTTAAGGTATGTAATACATTTATTTCCAGTTCACATTCCAAATATACTTGTATTCACTTACATTACACTGTCACTCACTATATCACACATACTCAGGTCTCTACATACACATATGTACACTATACCGTCTGTAATGTAACAAAAAGACATACTGCATGCATATCCTGTTACATCCAGGACCAATGTAAAAGTGTGGTTAGCGATATTCGTCTATATTGCATTATTTTATATTAGTCATAAAACATTAGGCTACTTATGTCATTTCAACCTGAGGCAGCACCTCTAAATGTTGACACATCTCTGACGTTCCATCCGTTCTGAGGCCAACTTCAGAGATGTGCCATTCTTTTGGTGGAAAGTTAACCACAGATGCATCAGAATTTCTGACGCACCTTGGGTCCTTGCACCATGGTGCCCCATATTGTAAATATGGTGCATCCATGGTGCCGTAACAGCTTCCTGTACATCACAGCTGTTTATGATGCATGTCTGCTGCAACACAGTGATATGTCATTTCTCATAAATATTGCCCTAAATTTTATTTCTTAATTATTTGCACTTTTTGCAATGTTTTTGGGACCGTTGTAAGGACAGTATTTCCCTTCATTCATGCACTGTCCCAGTGTTTGTCTTATTGGAGTTAGAATAGTACATCCCCACCTCCTAACATTTGTTCTTTCCCTTCTTTTTGTGTGAGTGGTGTTAGAAAAGTAAATTGTACATCCAACCCCAATTTTTGCACTTCCTTCATTGTTTGTGGAGCTGAATTTATACATGTTTTCTAAACATTAATGGATTACAAATACATTTTTAAAGTAACTATTTAAAGTTTCCTATAGCAGTGCAGCGGTGCAGTATGAAATAAGTTTATGCTGAACCTAAGTGCAAGTATTTCATACCAAATACAGAGGAATTGAGAAGAGAAACAATGAAGCTAGGAGGAGGTGATATAGTAGCTCAAGAAGGGAGGAATGATAGTGGTCGAAGGTGTACGAGGATGACCTCGTTTGTAGTGTGTACCTTGGGTACTTACACCTTATACCAGGTCCAGTTATCCCTTATTTGTGAAATGTAGTAGTGTTCTAGCAGCTTAGGCTGATAGAGGTAGCTATAGCAAAGCAGCTTAAACTGAACTAGGAGACATGCACAGCTCCTACAATACCACTTATAGTTATACAATACTTATACTCAAGTAAAGACAATACTCAGTGTTACCAAAAATAAAGGTATTTATTTGGGTGACACAGTACCAAAAATACCTTAGAGACAATACTCCTTCCTGAGGTAAGTATTAATCACAATATATACACTAGACATCAAAATTAGACAAGTAAATAGTCATAGGACAATGCAAGCAATAGGAAATGCTATAGAATGCAGTGGGAGAAAATAGGTCTAGGGGCAACACAAACCATATACTAAGAAAGTGGAATGTGAATCACAAATTCCCCCCAGACAAGTGTAGTGTGTGCAGAATCGCTGGGAGAGTAAGAATACAGTAAAGATAAGTAAATTACCCACCCCAGAGCCCAGAAGAGCAGGAATAAAGTACTGCAAGTTTCCTTAGACACACTGCAACTTGTGATTGGGATTTTGCAGCAGCCAACCAAGTCTGCAAAGAACAACTGCTGGATTCCTGGACCTGAAAACCTGCAAAGGAAGAGGACCAAGTCCAGAAGTCAAAAGAAGTTCCAGGAAGGACAGGAGCCCATGTCAACCCAGAAGAGGGTGCAAAAGAAGAGTCCATGTGTGACCGGATGGTAGGGGATGAAACACTCCAACAGAGTTCCAGTTGTGACAACAAAGAAGTTTTATTTTGAGTAATAGATGTGAACAAGTGCAGGTACGTATTTATTTGTCTTTAACTGCTGGGTATAGGGTGGTGGGGTGTTTTCCATGGTCTGGTCTTCACTCTCCTCTTTTCTGTTCCTTTTCCATAGGGTGTTCCCCGGGAGGCACATGTGGAAAGAAGAGAACAGGAGCGGTAAGTGGACTACGCATTTCTGTCTATTTGCTCTTACTGTAAGTCTTTCTTTTGTTTCTGTCTTATCCCACTATTCTTTTCAAGGTACTAGTTCTCTGAGTGATTCTTTGGTTAATCATATATGCTTTCTGTGTTTTTATTCCTTCTACAGTGCTCGTTATCCTTTGCACGGTGTCCTATATTACTATTGTGTTCTACAGTGTTCAGTGGTAAGTTTTCTGACCCTCCCCTTCCCCTTCGATTCCGATCCTTTCCCTCCCCTTCCCCTCTCGTGCTTGTGCCCCTTATTTGTCTCTCTCTCTCTCTCTCTCCACTCTTTCACTCGGATTCAGGGTCGTAGTGGCGGGATGTAGCGGCTCGTCCTCCCGGTTGCTGGGCTTCGGGGGATCCGATGCTCGTCTCCAGCCGTCTCTTCCAGGATACGAATGCTTCAACTGCCTCCGGTTATTACTTTGGCTCCGTCCTCTGCTTTTGTCGTCCGTCCTATTTCCTCCAGGCTCTTCCTTTGGGAAATGGTTCACGGTTCCTCTCTCGCCTCCAACTCCTTCCTCACAAAACACCGAACGCCGTACGCTCAGGTAGCGGCGATTTTGACTTCCTGACATCCCGCCACTCCAAAGCGTCCAGCCAATCACAGGAAGGTAAACTGGGCTGCCGGGGGCCCACCAGTGGCAGTGTCAGCACAAGCAACGTCCGAGTGCGGGCAAACAGGTTCCAGCCCGTCACACCATGGTTAGTCAAAGACTGCAGAAATGCACCCTAGAAAGATGACAGCAGGTTCCTGCATGATGCAAAGGATGTCCCACAACGTGAAGATCGTTGCAGACATGATTTCGTGTTGGTAGTTGTAGGAGGCTGGACTGGCTTGTAGTGAGTACCAAGGGGTACTTGCACCTTGCACCAGGCCCAGTTATCCCTTATTAGTGTATAGGGTGTCTAGCAGCTTAGGCTGATAGATAATGGTAGCTTAGCAGAGCAGCTTAGGCTGAACTAGGAGACGTGTGAAGCTACTACAGTACCACTTAGTGTCATATGCACAATATCATAAGAAAACACAATACACAGTTATACTAAAAATAAAGGTACTTTATTTTTATGACAATATGCCAAAGTATCTTAGAGTGTACCCTCAGTGAGAGGATAGGAAATATACACAAGATATATATACACAATAGCAAAAATATGCAGTATAGTCTTAGAAAACAGTGCAAACAATGTATAGTTACAATAGGATGCAATGGGGAAACATAGGGATAGGGGCAACACAAACCATATACTCCAGAAGTGGAATGCGAACCACGAATGGACCCCAAACCTATGTGACCTTGTAGAGGGTCGCTGGGACTATTAGAAAATAGTGAGAGTTAGAAAAATAACCCTCCCCAAGACCCTGAAAAGTGAGTGCAAAGTGCACTAAAGTTCCCCTAAGGACAAAAGAGTCGTGTTAGAGGAATAATGCAGGAAAGACACAAACCAGCAATGCAACCACTGTGGATTTCCAATCTGGGGTACCTGTGGAACAAGGGGACCAAGTCCAAAAGTCACAAGCAAGTCGGAGATGGGCAGATGCCCAGGAAATGCCAGCTGCGGGTGCAAAGAAGCTTCAACTGGACAGAAGAAGCTGAGGTTTCTGCAGGAACAAAAAGGGCTAGAGACTTCCCCTTTGGTGGACGGATCCATCGCGCCTTGGAGAGTCGTGCAAAAGTGTTTTCCCGCCGGAAGGATGCCAACAAGCCTTGCTACACGCAAATCGTGCGTTTGGCGTTTTTGGACGCTGCTGGGGCCCAGGAGGGACCAGGAGGTCGCAAATTGGACCTGCAGAGAGAGGGGACGTCGAGCAAGACAAAGAGCCCTCACTGAAGCAGGTAGCACCTGGGGAAGTGCCAGAAACAGGCACTACGAGGATGCGTGAAATGGTGCTTGCCGAAGTTGCACAAAGGAGTCCCACGTCGCCGGAGACCAGCTTAGAAAGTCGTGCAATGCAGGTTAGAGTGCCGTGGACCCAGCCTTGGCTGTGCACGAAGGATTTCCGCCGGAAGTGCACAGGGGCCGGAGTAGCTGCAAAGTCGCAGTTCCCAGCAATGCAGCCCAGCGAGGTGAGGCAAGGACTTACCTCCACCAAACTTGGGCTGAAGAGTCACTGGACTGTGGAGGTCACTTGGACAGCGTCGCTGGATTCGAGGGACCTCGCTCGTCGTGCTGAGAGGAGACCCAAGGGACCGGTAATGCAGCTTTTTGGTGCCTGCGGTTGCAGGGGGAAGATTCCGTCGACCCACAGGAGATTTCTTCGGAGCTTCTGGTGCAGAGAGGAGGCAGACTACCCCCACAGCATGCACAAGCAGGAAAACAGTCGAGAAGGCGGCAGGATCAGCGTTACAGAGTTGCAGTAGTCGTCTTTGCTACTATGTTGCAGGTTTGCAGGCTTCCAGCGCGGTCAGCGGTCGATTCCTTATCAGAAGGTGAAGAGGGAGATGCAGAGGAACTCGGCTGAGCTCATGCATTCGTTATCTAAAGTTTCCCCAGAGACAGAGACCCTAAATAGCCAGAAAAGAGGGTTTGGCTACCTAGGAGAGAGGAAAGGCTACTAACACCTGAAGGAGCCTATCACAAGGAGTCTCTGACGTCACCTGGTGGCACTGGCCACTCAGAGCAGTCCAGTGTGCCAGCAGCACCTCTGTTTCCAAGATGGCAGAGGTCTGGAGCACACTGGAGGAGCTCTGGACACCTCCCAGGGGAGGTGCAGGTCAGGGGAGTGGTCACTCCCCTTTCCTTTGTCCAGTTTCGCGCCAGAGCAGGGGCTAAGGGGTCCCTGAACCGGTGTAGACTGGCTTATGCAGAATTGGGCACATCTGTGCCCAACAAAGCATTTCCAGAGGCTGGGGAAGGCTACTCCTCCCCTGCCTTCACACCATTTTCCAAAGGGAGAGGGTGTCACACCCTCTCTCAGAGGAAGTTCTTTGTTCTGCCATCCTGGGCCAGGCCTGCCTGGACCCCAGGAGGGCAGCTGCCTGTCTGAGGGGTTGGCAGCAGCAGCAGCTGCAGAGAAACCCCAGGAAGGGCAGTCTGGCAGTACCAGGGTCTGTGCTACAGACCACTGGGATCATGGAATTGTACCAACAATGCCAGGATGGCATAGAGGGGGCAATTCCATGATCATAGACATGTTACATGGCCATATTCGGAGTTACCATGGTGAAGCTACATATAGGTAGTGACCTATATGTAGTGCACGCGTGTAATGGTGTCCCCGCACTCACAAAGTTCAGTGAATTGGCTCTGAACAATGTGGGGGCACCTTGGCTAGTGCCAGGGTGCCCTCACACTAAGTAACTTTGCATCTAACCTTTACCAGGTAAAGGTTAGACATATAGGTGACTTATAAGTTACTTAAGTGCAGTGTAAAATGGCTGTGAAATAACATGGACGTTATTTCACTCAGGCTGCTGTGGCAGGCCTGTGTAAGATTTGTCAGAGCTCCCTATGGGTGGCAAAAGAAATGCTGCAGCCCATAGGGATCTCCTGGAACCCCAATACCCTGGGTACCTCAGTACCATATACTAGGGAATTATAAGGGTGTTCCAGTAAGCCAATGTAAATTGGTAAAAATGGTCACTAGCCTGTCAGTGACAATTTGGAAAGAAATGAGAGAGCATAACCACTGAGGTTCTGGTTAGCAGAGCCTCAGTGAGACAGTTAGGCACCACACAGGGAACATATACATGCACACATATGAGCACTGGGGCCCTGTGTGACAGGGTCCCAGTGACACATACATATAGGCCACAAACCTATGAGCACTGGGGTCCTGACCAGCAGGATCCCAGTGACACATAACAACCATACTGAAAACATAGTGTTTTCACTATGAGCACTGAGGCCTGGCTATCAGGATCCCAGTGAGACAGTGAAAACAGTGACAAACACCCTGACATACACTCACAAACAGGCCAAAAGTGGGGGTAACAAGGCTAGAAAGAGGCTACCTTCTCACACAACCCCCCCCCAAACGAAGGACAATAAGGCTAACCTTGGCCAGTTGAGACTTTATTGTCTAAGTGGTGATAAGTAGAGAGTAGCTCTGCAATAGACTGGTTACTCCCTTTATCATCCACTATATGGTTACTTCCCTGTGGGGATGTAAACCACCCTGTTTGAAGTTTTTTAGCTAACCAACAATGTGAAGATGTATTTTCAGAGTTTCTATCAGTAAGTTTTAGTTTAGAGCAGTGGGAATTATCCACTGAACCTATGTGTAATGATGGAAATGCCAGACAGGGATGCTGTCTCAGTAAAGCCATAGCTGGGCAAAAACTTTGTCCATATGGCTGGAAGAGAGAACAGGGATGCTGCTTCTCTTGGGTTGGAGCAGGGCAGGGATGCTGTCCTATCAGCTCCACACTAGGGCAGGGATGCTGTCCTAAGTGTTGTGAGGCAGTGCAGGGTTTCTGCACTAAAGTTTCTCTGGGAGGGTTGGAGGGATGCTCCATGTTAACTAAAATGGTGCTCTTTTTGTCACCAATGTTAGTTATCCCACAGAGAGGTACTTCTACCTCAGGGAGTCCAGCTTTGCCAGCTGATGATTCCCTTGGAACAGGTGCCACCCCAGGAGAGGTTTCTCCCACCACAGGAATGGTATCCTGAATGGTAGGGTGGTTAGGGGATACTGTGATACCCTTTTTACCTGTTGATGGAGAGGGATCCTGAGTTTTCAGGCCTTCTCTCCTTTGCTTTTTCATTTCAGTAGAAATGAGAGGGAACAATTCCTCAGGGATGCCCAGCATGGCTGCATGGGCATAAAACTCTACATCAGCCCAACCTGAGGCCTCTAGGTCATTACCTAAGAGACAGTCTACAGGTAAGCTAGGTGATACCACCACCTGCTTAGGGCCAGTAACTCCACCCCAACTAAACTGAATTATAGCTAAGGGAAGAAACTTAGTGGAGTTATGGACATCAATAATCTTATACTGTTGTCCAATGATGTGTTGATCAGGGTGCACTAGGTTTTCAGTCACCAAAGTGAAACTGGCACCTGTGTCCCTGTAGGCCAAGGCCTCAACACCATTTATTGAAACTGTCTGCCTGTACTTATCCATTGTAAGGGGACAAGCAGCCAGTGTGGCAAGGCCAATGCCACTAGGTGTGACAGAAACTGTCTTGGGACTGATTACATCAGTTTCCACTATGGACCCATAAGTGAACCCAACTACACCCTTTGCTTGACTGTTGCCAGCAGTCCCACCACTAGTACCACTACTGCTAGGGGCACTAGAGCTTGATGTATTAGTGGTGGTAGGCTCAGGGGGTTTACCTGGACAGGACTTATCCCCTGGCCTATGGCCTCTGTTTTTACACACAAAGCACCAAGGCTTTTTAATGTGTGCAGGTTGAGAAGAAGAGGAAGAATTAGTTTTATCCCCACCCTCTGAAGAGTGTTTAAGATTTGAAGTGGGATCTTTGGTTTTACCCTTATCCCCATGCTTATCTTGAGATTTTTCACCATCTTTCTTCTTATTGCCATCTTTGTCACCCCCTGTATGAACTTTTCTGTTCACCCTTGTTCTGATCCATTTGTCTGCCTTCTTTCCCAATTCTTGGGGAGAGGTCAGATCAGAGTCTACCAGGTACTGGTGCAACAAATCAGACACACAATTATTAAGTATATGCTCTCTCAGGATTGTGTTATACAGGCTTTCATAATCAGTAACTTTACTGCCATGTAACCACCCCTCCAAGGCCTTCACTGAATGGTCAATGAAATCAACCCAGTCTTGTGAAGACTCCTTTTTGGTCTCTCTGAACTTTATCATGTACTGTTCAGTGGTTAAGCCATAACCATCCAGGAGTGCATTCTTAAGAACTGTAAAATTATTGGCATCATTTTCTTTCACAGTAAGGAGTCTATCCCTACCCTTTCCACTAAATGATAGCCATAGGATAGCAGCCCACTGCCTTTGAGGGACATCCTGTACAACACAGGCCCTCTCAAGTGCAGCAAACCACTTGTTAATGTCATCCCCCTCCTTATAAGGGGGAACTATCTTGTGCAGATTCCTGGAATCATGCTCTTTTGCAGGATGACTATGGGGAATACTGCTGCTGCCACCATGGGTATCTAAACCCAACTTCTGTCTTTCCTTCTCTAATTCTAAAGACTGTCTATCCAAATCCAGCTGTTGCTTCTTGAGCTTCAGTCTGGTTTGTTCCACTCTCAATCTATTGAGCTCCCTTTCTAACAATCTGTCATCAGGGTGGGTGGGAGGGACATTTCTAGATACAGAGGTATGATGGGAATGAACAGAAGGAGACCTGTCCCTTACAGAGGGCACCCTAACAGCTTGGCTACCAGCATAATGTGAGAGCACACCATCAGTATGGTGTGATTCAACCTCTGTACCAACTATGCTAGACTGTCTAGTAATGGGCAGGCTGAGAAGTTTCTTTCCTGAACCTTTTCCTGGGGGAGTCCCTGGATCAGATTGAGAACCATTAGCTACTTTTTCACCAGATTGGGCACTTATGGCCTTATCCTGTACTCTAAGCATATTAATTAACAGTTCTAAGGAAGGATTCTTCCCTACACTCAAACCTCTCTCTATGCAGAGACTCCTTGCTCCTTTCCAGCTAAGGTGATCATATGCAATTTTGGACAGTTCAACATTTTGGCCTGTACCAGACATTTTTTAGAGAGAGTTAAAGTGATAGAAAAAAAAGAGAAAAAAGTTTTCAGAACTTTTTGGAAAGACAGAAAAAAAAACTTTTTTAACTTTTCAGAACTTTTTGAAAGTTTAGAAGTACTTTTCAGCACTTAGAAAAGAGTGAAAAGAGGAAATGCAAAACTTTTTGGCTATGTGTATATACACTGACCTTGTTTTGTATATTTTTCTCTTATGAAAATTACAATGACAAGAGTGGTAAGTAGTCTCAAGCACTTATCCCACCACTGCACAACCAATGTAGGAGGCTGGACTGGCTTGTAGTGAGTACCAAGGGGTACTTGCACCTTGCACCAGGCCCAGTTATCCCTTATTAGTGTATAGGGTGTCTAGCAGCTTAGGCTGATAGATAATGGTAGCTTAGCAGAGCAGCTTAGGCTGAACTAGGAGACGTGTGAAGCTACTACAGTACCACTTAGTGTCATATGCACAATATCATAAGAAAACACAATACACAGTTATACTAAAAATAAAGGTACTTTATTTTTATGACAATATGCCAAAGTATCTTAGAGTGTACCCTCAGTGAGAGGATAGGAAATATACACAAGATATATATACACAATAGCAAAAATATGCAGTATCGTCTTAGAAAACAGTGCAAACAATGTATAGTTACAATAGGATGCAATGGGGAAACATAGGGATAGGGGCAACACAAACCATATACTCCAGAAGTGGAATGCGAACCACGAATGGACCCCAAACCTATGTGACCTTGTAGAGGGTCGCTGGGACTATTAGAAAATAGTGAGAGTTAGAAAAATAACCCTCCCCAAGACCCTGAAAAGTGAGTGCAAAGTGCACTAAAGTTCCCCTAAGGACAAAAGAGTCGTGTTAGAGGAATAATGCAGGAAAGACACAAACCAGCAATGCAACCACTGTGGATTTCCAATCTGGGGTACCTGTGGAACAAGGGGACCAAGTCCAAAAGTCACAAGCAAGTCGGAGATGGGCAGATGCCCAGGAAATGCCAGCTGCGGGTGCAAAGAAGCTTCAACTGGACAGAAGAAGCTGAGGTTTCTGCAGGAACGAAAAGGGCTAGAGACTTCCCCTTTGGTGGACGGATCCCTCTCGCCTTGGAGAGTCGTGCAGACGTGTTTTCCTGCCGGAAGGATGCCAACAAGCCTTGCTACACGCAAATCGTGCGTTTGGCGTTTTTGGACGCTGCTGGGGCCCAGGAGGGACCAGGAGGTCGCAATTTGGACCTGCAGAGAGAGGGAACGTCGAGCAAGACAAAGAGCCCTCACTGAAGCAGGTAGCACCCGGGGAAGTGCCAGAAACAGGCACTACGAGGATGCGTGAAACGGTGCTTGCCGAAGTTGCACAAAGGAGTCCCACGTCGCCGGAGACCAGCTTAGAAAGTCGTGCAATGCAGGTTAGAGTGCCGTGGACTCAGGCTTGGCTGTGCACGAAGGATTTCCGCCGGAAGTGCACAGGGGCCGGAGTAGCTGCAAAGTCGCAGTTCCCAGCAATGCAGCCCAGCGAGGTGAGGCAAGGACTTACCTCCACCAAACTTGGGCTGAAGAGTCACTGGACTGTGGAGGTCACTTGGACAGCGTCGCTGGATTCGAGGGACCTCGCTCGTCGTGCTGAGAGGAGACCCAAGGGACCGGTAATGCAGCTTTTTGGTGCCTGCGGTTGCAGGGGGAAGATTCCGTCGACCCACGGGAGATTTCTTCGGAGCTTCTGGTGCAGAGAGGAGGCAGACTACCCCCACAGCATGCACAAGCAGGAAAACAGTCGAGAAGGCGGCAGGATCAGCGTTACAGAGTTGCAGTAGTCGTCTTTGCTACTATGTTGCAGGTTTGCAGGCTTCCAGCGCGGTCAGCGGTCGATTCCTTATCAGAAGGTGAAGAGGTAGATGCAGAGGAACTCGGCTGAGCTCATGCATTCGTTATCTAAAGTTTCCCCAGAGACAGAGACCCTAAATAGCCAGAAAAGAGGGTTTGGCTACCTAGGAGAGAGGAAAGGCTACTAACACCTGAAGGAGCCTATCACAAGGAGTCTCTGACGTCACCTGGTGGCACTGGCCACTCAGAGCAGTCCAGTGTGCCAGCAGCACCTCTGTTTCCAAGATGGCAGAGGTCTGGAGCACACTGGAGGAGCTCTGGACACCTCCCAGGGGAGGTGCAGGTCAGGGGAGTGGTCACTCCCCTTTCCTTTGTCCAGTTTCGTGCCAGAGCACGGGCTAAGGGGTCCCTGAACCAGTGTAGACTGGCTTATGCAGAATTGGGCACATCTGTGCCCAACAAAGCATTTCCAGAGGCTGGGGGAGGCTACTCCCCCCCTGCCTTCACACCATTTTCCAAAGGGAGAGGGTGTCACACCCTCTCTCAGAGGAAGTTCTTTGTTCTGCCATCCTGGGCCAGGCCTGGCTAGACCCCAGGAGGGCAGCTGCCTGTCTGAGGGGTTGGCAGCAGCAGCAGCTGCAGAGAAACCCCAGGAAGGGCATTCTGGCAGTACCAGGGTCTGTGCTACAGACCACTGGGATCATGGAATTGTACCAACAATGCCAGGATGGCATAGAGGGGGCAATTCCATGATCATAGACATGTTACATGGCCATATTCGGAGTTACCATGGTGAAGCTACATATAGGTAGTGACCTATATGTAGTGCACGCGTGTAATGGTGTCCCCGCACTCACAAAGTTCAGTGAATTGGCTCTGAACAATGTGGGGGCACCTTGGCTAGTGCCAGGGTGCCCTCACACTAAGTAACTTTGCACCTAACCTTTACCAGGTAAAGGTTAGACATATAGGTGACTTATAAGTTACTTAAGTGCAGTGTAAAATGGCTGTGAAATAACGTGGACGTTATTTCACTCAGGCTGCTGTGGCAGGCCTGTGTAAGATTTGTCAGAGCTCCCTATGGGTGGCAAAAGAAATGCTGCAGCCCATAGGGATCTCCTGGAACCCCAATACCCTGGGTACCTCAGTACCATATACTAGGGAATTATAAGGGCGTTCCAGTAAGCCAATGTAAATTGGTAAAAATGGTCACTAGCCTGTCAGTGACAATTTGGAAAGAAATGAGAGAGCATAACCACTGAGGTTCTGGTTAGCAGAGCCTCAGTGAGACAGTTAGGCACCACACAGGGAACATATACATGCACACCTATGAGCACTGGGGCCCTGTGTGACAGGGTCCCAGTGACACATACATATAGGCCACAAACCTATGAGCACTGGGGTCCTGACCAGCAGGATCCCAGTGACACATAACAACCATACTGAAAACATAGTGTTTTCACTATGAGCACTGAGGCCTGGCTATCAGGATCCCAGTGAGACAGTGAAAACAGTGACAAACACCCTGACATACACTCACAAACAGGCCAAAAGTGGGGGTAACAAGGCTAGAAAGAGGCTACCTTCTCACAGTAGTCACCAACAAGCCTTGGCTATGACAAAAGTGTGTTTTGCCTCAAAATGGCACTGGATGGACCCAGGAGGGACCTGGGGGCCTCAACTCTGTGTGAGGAGGAAGAAGGGGCTCTCAGCACTTTAGACAGCCCTTAGGATGCCAGCCAGCATCCCCAGAGGTCCCAGGACGCGTGGACAAAAGAGGTGCAAAATGCAGTTGATGCAGAACAATGAAGGAAGGTCCCACGCTGCTGGAGAACAACTCAGCGAGTTCAGCGTCACAGGATGGAGTGCTGGGGACCTGGGCCAGGCTGTGCATGAAGGAATTTTGCAAAGAGTGCACAGAGGCTCAGGAGGTGAAAAAGACGCAGTACACAGGGGTACCATTGCTCTCTGGGAAGGCAAGGTCTTACCTCCTCCAAAATGCGTCCACAGGACATCAGGACAGTCTATATCAATGATGTCCACCCTTTGTGTCCTTAGGAGCATGCTTGTCGCTGTGAGAGGAGTCCAAGGGTACCAGTCGCTGCCTTGGAAGGTGCCTGCTGGAGCAGGGAAGTGACTCCTTCACCCCACAGGAGATTTCTTTGGTCCTTCTGGTGCAGGATGAAGACAGGGAGTCCCCAGAGCGTGCACACCATGGAAACTGTTGCAGATGCTGACTTGGAGCTGAGGTTGCTGAAGAAAAGTATCTCTTATAGATACTTTGTTGCAGTTACAGCATTTCTTGGAGCAGGCTGCGGTAGATCCGAAGTCAGAGGATGCTGAAATTGTTGCAGAGGATTCCTGAAGGAAACTTATAAGCAGAATCTGAAGAGATCCCACAGGTGAGACCCTAAATAGCCCTGAGAGGGGGTTTGGCTACCTTCTCAGCTAAGGACCTATCAGGAGGGGTCTCTGACATCACCTGCTGGCACTGGCCACTCAGAGGCCTCCAGAGTTCCCCCCCACCTTGCAAAGCAAGATGGCTGAAGTCCGGGACACACTGGAGGAGCTCTGGGCACCACCCCTAGGATGGTGATGGACAGTGGATTGGTCACTCCCCTTTCCTTTGTCCAGTTTCACGCCAGAGCAGGGGAGAAGGGGTCCCTGAACCAGTGTAGACTGGCGTATGCAAGGAGGGCACCACCTGTGCCCTTCAAAGCATTTTGAGAGTCTGAGGGAGGCTACTCCTCCCCAGCCTGTAACACATATTTTCAAAGGGAGAGGGTGTAACACCCTGCTCTTAGAGGAAATGCTTTGTTCTGCCTTCCTGGGACTGGGCTGCCCAGACCCCAGGAGAGCAGAACACTGTCTGTGAGGTGGCAGCAACTGTAGGTGCAGTGCAAGCCTCAGAGAGCTGGTTTGACAGTACTGGGGGTCCATGGTGGAGCCCCCAGGATGCATGAAATTGGCACTCCAATACCAGATTTGGAATGGGGGACAATTCCATTATCTTAGACATGTTACATAGCCATATTCGGAGTTACCATTGTGAAGCTACATATAGGTATTGACCTATATGTAGTGCACAGGTGTAATGGTATCCCCGCACTCACAAAGTCCGGGGAAATGGCCCTGAACTATGTGGGGATACCTTTGCTAGTGCACGGGTGCCCTGACACTTAGTAACTTTGCACCTAATCTTCAGCAAGTGAAGGTTAGACATATAGGTGACTTATAAGTTACTTAAGTGCTGTGAAAATGGCTGTGAAATAACATATGCATTATTTCACACAGGCTTTAATGGCAGGCATGTGCAAGGGTTTGTCTGAGCTCCCTATGGGTGGCAAAAGAAATGCTGCAGCCCATATGTATCTCCTGGAACCCCAATGAACTGGGTACCTGGGTACCATATACTAGGGACTTATAAGGGGGGTCCAGTATTCCAATTGAAATTGGTCAATGAAGTCACTAGCCTACAGTGACAAATTTAAAAGCAGAGAGAGCATAAGCACCAAGGTTCTGATTAGCAGAGCATCAGTGACACAGTCAAGCACTACACAGACATAGACATTAGGCCATAAACTATGAGCACTGGGGTCCTGACCAGCAGGATCCCAGTGAGACAGGCAAAAACATACTGACATACAGGTAAAAGTGGGGGTAACATGCCAAGGAAGATGGTACTTTCCTACAGAAGAAGGAGAAGACAAATCAGGAAAATTATCTTTGAAATATGAACAGAACCCTAGACTGTAGTGTTGAAAAGTCTTCCAGAGTTACCTTTTACTTTTGCGTTCCTAGATGGAAGAGTTTTCACTGGTATCAGTTTCACCTGGTATATGTTGATAAGGTAGGTATTCACCACATGGTTGTGGTAGAGTTGAAAAAGGAAAGCTCTAGAGCTTGTGATGTTCAGAATTTCAGCATTGCTTCTGGAATGTTTCAAGCCATTTGAGAGGGTCAGGAATTTATCTGGGTGGTGCTATCTGTTTGTGGATAGAGCTTTGGACATGAGACAGCTGATTTTAAACTTTATCCAAGCCTATAACAGAAGCCAATGAATAGCTCTCAGAACTACTATTTGATCGGATTCATTTTTCTTTACAATTAGGTGAGCTGTAGAATGGAGGACAGTCCAGAGGGAAGACATTTTGCTCACCCTAAGGCCTGCGTAGAGGGCATTGCCAGCATCAATTTTTGAGATGATTACTTGTAGGCTACAGTTTTCAGATAGCCGTTGGAGAGAAGGAATTGTATTCTTTTTGATTTGCAAACATATAGTTCATCTACTGATCTAATTGTTTCACTTGAGATAGCATTGTGAGAAGGTAGCCTCTTTCTAGCCTTGTTACCCCCACTTTTGGCCTGTTTGTGAGTGTATGTCAGGGTGTTTGTCACTGTTTTCACTGTCTCACTGGGATCCTGATAGCCAGGCCTCAGTGCTCATAGTGAAAACACTATGTTTTCAGTATGGTTGTTATGTGTCACTGGGATCCTGCTGGTCAGGACCCCAGTGCTCATAGGTTTGTGGCCTATATGTATGTGTCACTGGGACCCTGTCACACAGGGCCCCAGTGCTCATAGGTGTGCATGTATATGTTCCCTGTGTGGTGCCTAACTGTCTCACTGAGGCTCTGCTAACCAGAACCTCAGTGGTTATGCTCTCTCATTACTTTCAAATTGTCACTAACAGGCTAGTGACCATTTTTACCAATTTACATTGGCTTACTGGAACACCCTTATAATTCCCTAGTATATGGTACTAAGGTACCCAGGGTATTGGGGTTCCAGGAGATCCCTATGGGCTGCAGCATTTCTTTTGCCACCCATAGGGAGCTCTGACAATTCTTACACAGGCCTGCCACTGCAGCCTGAGTGAAATAACGTCCACGTTATTTCACAGCCATTTTACACTGCACTTAAGTAACTTATAAGTCACCTATATGTCTAACCTTTACCTGGTAAAGGTTAGGTGCAAAGTTACTTAGTGTGAGGGCACCCTGGCACTAGCCAAGGTGCCCCCACATTGTTCAGAGCCAATTCACTGAACTTTGTGAGTGCGGGGACACCATTACACGCGTGCACTACATATAGGTCACTACCTATATGTAGCTTCACCATGGTAACTCCGAATATGGCCATGTAACATGTCTATGATCATGGAATTGCCCCCTCTATGCCATCCTGGCATTGTTGGTACAATTCCATGATCCCAGTGGTCTGTAGCACAGACCCTGGTACTGCCAGACTGCCCTTCTTGGGGTTTCACTGCAGCTGCTGCTGCTGCCAACCCCTCAGACAGGGCAGCTGCCCTCCTGGGGTCCAGCCAGGCCTGGCCCAGGATGGCAGAACAAAGAACTTCCTCTGAGAGAGGGTGTGACACCCTCTCCCTTTGGAAAATGGTGTGAAGGCAGGGGAGGAGTAGCCTCCCCCAGCCTCTGGAAATGCTTTGTTGGGCACAGAGGTGCCCAATTCTGCATAAGCCAGTCTACACCGGTTTCAAGGACCCCTTAGCCCCTGCTCTGGCGCGAAACTGGACAAAGGAAAGGGGAGTGACCACTCCCCTGGACCTGCACCTCCCCTGGGAGGTGTCCAGAGCTCCTCCAGTGTGCTCCAGACCTCTGCCATCTTGGAAACAGAGGTGCTGCTGGCACACTGGACTGCTCTGAGTGGCCAGTGCCATCAGGTGACGTCAGAGACTCCTGCTGATAGGCTCCTTCAGGTGTTAGTAGCCTTTCCTCTCTCCTAGGTAGCCAACCCTCTTTTCTGGCTATTTAGGGTCTCTGTCTCGGGGGAAACTTTAGATAACGAATGCATGAGCTCAGCCGAGTCCTCTGCATCTCCCTCTTCACCTTCTGATAAGAATCGACCGCTGACCGCGCTGGAAGCCTACAAACCTGCAACATAGTAGCAAAGACGACTACTGCAACTCTGTAACGCTGATCCTGCCGCCTTCTCGACTGTTTTCCTGCTTGTGCATGCTGTGGGGGTAGTCTGACTCCTCTCTGCACCAGAAGCTCCGAAGAAATCTCCCGTGGGTCGACGGAATCTTCCCCCTGCAACCGCAGGCACCAAAAAGCTGCATTACCGGTCCCTTGGGTCTCCTCTCAGCACGACGAGCGAGGTCCCTCGAATCCAGTGACACTGTCCAAGTGACCCCCACAGTCCAGTGACTCTTCAGCCCAAGTTTGGTGGAGGTAAGTCCTTGCCTCACCTCGCTGGGCTGCATTGCTGGGAGCCGCGACTTTGCAGCTGCTCCGGCCCCTGTGCACTTCCGGCGGAAATCCTTCGTGCACAGCCAAGCCTGGGTCCACGGCACTCTAACCTGCATTGCACGACTTTCTAAGTTGGTCTCCGGCGACGTGGGACTCCTTTGTGCAACTTCGGCGAGCACCGTTTCATGCATCCTTGTAGTGCCTGTTTCTGGCACTTTTCCGGGAGCTACCTGCTTCAGTGAGAGCTCTTTGTCTTGCTCGACGTCTCCTCTCTCTGCAGGTCCAATTTGCGACCTCCTGGTCCCTCCTGGGCCCCAGCAGCGTCCAAAAACGCTAAACGCACGATTTGCATGTAGCAAGGCTTGTTGGCGTCCTTTTGGCGGGAAAACACTTCTGCACAACTCTCCAAGGCGAGAGGGATCCGTCCACCAAAGGGGAAGTCTCTAGCCCTTTTTGTTCCTGCAGAAAACTCAGCTTCTTCTGTCCAGTCGAAGCTTCTTTGCACCCGCAGCTGGCATTTCCTGGGCATCTGCCCATCTCCGACTTGCTTGTGACTTTTGGACTTGGTCCCCTTGTTCCACAGGTACCCTAGATTGGAAATCCACAGTTGTTGCATTGCTGGTTTGTGTCTTTCCTGCATTATTCCTCTAACACGACTATTTTGTCCTTAGGGGAACTTTAGTGCACTTTGCACTCACTTTTCAGGGTCTTGGGGAGGGTTATTTTTCTAACTCTCACTATTTTCTAATAGTCCCAGCGACCCTCTACAAGGTCACATAGGTTTGGGGTCCATTCGTGGTTCACATTCCACTTTTGGAGTATATGGTTTGTGTTGCCCCTATCCCTATGTTTCCCCATTGCATCCTATTGTAACTATACATTGTTTGCACTGTTTTCTAAGACTATACTGCATATTTTTGCTATTGTGTATATATATCTTGTGTATATTTCCTATCCTCTCACTGAGGGTACACTCTAAGATACTTTGGCATATTGTCATAAAAATAAAGTACCTTTATTTTTAGTATAACTGTGTATTGTGTTTTCTTATGATATTGTGCATATGACACTAAGTGGTACTGTAGTAGCTTCACACGTCTCCTAGTTCAGCCTGAGCTGCTCTGCTAAGCTACCATTATCTATCAGCCTAAGCTGCTAGACACCCTATACACTAATAAGGGATAACTGGGCCTGGTGCAAGGTGCAAGTACCCCTTGGTACTCACTACAAGCCAGTCCAGCCTCCTATATTGGTTGTGCAGTGGTGGGATAAGTGCTTGAGACTACTTACCACTCTTGTTATTGTACTTTTCATAAGAGAAAAATATACAAAACAAGGTCAGTGTATAGACACATAGCCAAAAAGTTTTGCATTTCCTCTTTTCACTCTTTTCTAAGTGCTGAAAAGTACTTCTAAACTTTCAAAAAAATTCTTAAAAGTTTAAAAAGTTTTTTCTGTCTTTCCAAAAAGTTCTGAAAACTTGTAGTGAGTACCAAGGGGTACTTGCACCTTGTACCAGGCCCAGTTATCCCTTATTAGTGTATAGGGTGTCTAGCAGCTGAGGCTGATAGATAATGGTAGCTTAGCAGAGCAGCTTAGGCTGAACTAGGAGACGTGTGAAGCTACTACAGTACCACTTAGTGTCATATGCACAATATCATAAGAAAACACAATACACAGTTATACTAAAAATAAAGGTACTTTATTTTTATGACAATATGCTAAAGTATCTTAGAGTGTACCCTCAGTGAGAGGATAGGAAATATACACAAGATATATATACACAATAGCAAAAATATGCAGTATAGTCTTAGAAAACAGTGCAAACAATGTATAGTTACAATAGGATGCAAAGGGGAAACATAGGGATAGGGGCAACACAAACCATATACTCCAAAAGTGGAATGCGAACCACGAATGGACCCCAAACCTATGTGACCTTGTAGAGGGTCGCTGGGACTATTAGAAAATAGTGAGAGTTAGAAAAATAACCCTCCCCAAGACCCTGAAAAGTGAGTGCAAAGTGCACCAAAGTTCCCCTAAGGACAAAAGAGTCGTGTTAGAGGAATAATGCAGGAAAGACACAAACCAGCAATGCAACAACTGTGGATTTCCAATCTAGGGTACCTGTGGAACAAGGGGACCAAGTCCAAAAGTCACAAGCAAGTCGGAGATGGGCAGATGCCCAGGAAATGCCAGCTGCGGGTGCAAAGAAGCTTCGACTGGACAGAAGAAGCTGAGGTTTCTGCAGGAACGAAAAGGGCTAGAGACTTCCCCTTTGGTGGACGGTTCCCTCTCGCCTTGGAGAGTCGTGCAGAAGTGTTTTCCCGCCGGAAGGACGCCAACAAGCCTTGCTACACGCAAATCGTGCGTTTGGCGTTTTTGGATGCTGCTGGGGCCCAGGAGGGACCAGGAGGTCGCAAATTGGACCTGCAGAGAGAGGGGACGTCGAGCAAGACAAAGAGCCCTCACTGAAGCAGGTAGCACCCGGAGAAGTGCCAGAAACAGGCACTACGAGGATGCATGAAACGGTGCTCGCCGAAGTTGCACAAAGGAGTCCCACGTCGCCGGAGACCAACTTAGAAAGTCGTGCAATGCAGGTTAGAGTGCCGTGGACCCAGGCTTGGCTGTGCATGAAGGATTTCCGCCGGAAGTGCACAGGGGCCGGAGTAGCTTGCAAAGTCGCGGTTCCCAGCAATGCAGCCCAGCGAGGTGAGGCAAGGACTTACCTCCACCAAACTTGGGCTGAAGAGTCACTGGACTGTGGGGGTCACTTGGACGGTGTCGCTGGATTCGAGGGACCTCGCTCGTCGTGCTGAGAGGAGACCCAAGGGACCGGAAATGCAGCTTTTTGGTGCCTGCGGTTGCAGGGGGAAGATTCCGTCGACCCACGGGAGATTTCTTCGGAGCTTCTGGTGCAGAGAGGAGGCAGACTACCCCCACAGCATGCACAAGCAGGAAAACAGTCGAGAAGGCGGCAGGATCAGCGATACAGAGTTGCAGTAGTCGTCTTTGCTACTATGTTGCAGGTTTGCAGGCTTCCAGCGCGGTCAGCGATCGATTCCTTATCAGAAGGTGAAGAGGGAGATGCAGAGGAACTCGGCTGAGCTCATGCATTCGTTATCTAAAGTTTCCCCAGAGACAGAGACCCTAAAGAGCCAGAAAAGAGGGGACCCCAAACCTATGTGACCTTGTAGAGGGTCGCTGGGACTATTAGACAATAGTGAGAGTTAGCAAAATAACCCTCCCCAAGACCCTGAAAAGTGAGTGCAAAGTGCACCAAAGTTCCCCCTAAGGACAAAATAGTCGTGTTAGAGGGAGAATGCAAGGAAAACACAAATCAGCAATGCAACAACGATGGATTCCTGTCTGAGGGTACCTGTGGAACAAGGGGACCAAGTCCAAAAGTCACAAGCAGCTCGGAGATGGGCAGATGCCCAAGAAATGCCAGCGGTTGGTGCAAAGAAGCTCTTACTAGGCTGAAGAACTGTGAATACTGCAGGAACGACAAGGGTTAGAGACTTCCCCTTTGGAGGATGGATCCCCCACGCCTTGGAGAGTCGTGCAGAAGTGTTTTCCCGCCGGATGGACAAAGTTTTTGCCCAGCTATGGCTTTTCTGAGACAGCATCCCTGTCTGGCATTTCCATCACTACAAATAGGTTCAGTGGACAATTCCCACTGCTCTAAACTAAAACTTACTGATAGAAACTCTGAAAATACATCTTCACATTGTTGCTTAGCTAAAAAACTTCAAACAGGGTGGTTTACATCCCCACAGGGAAGTAACCATATAGTGGATGATAAAGGGAGTAACCAGTCTATTGCAGAGCTACTCTCTACTTATCACCACTTAGACAATAAAGTCTCAACTGGCCAAGGTTAGCCTTATTGTCCTTCGTTTGGGGGGGGGTTGTGTGAGAAGGTAGCCTCTTTCTAGCCTTGTTACCCCCACTTTTGGCCTGTTTGTGAGTGTATGTCAGGGTGTTTGTCACTGTTTTCACTGTCTCACTGGGATCCTGATAGCCAGGCCTCAGTGCTCATAGTGAAAACACTATGTTTTCAGTATGGTTGTTATGTGTCACTGGGATCCTGCTGGTCAGGACCCCAGTGCTCATAGGTTTGTGGCCTATATGTATGTGTCACTGGGACCCTGTCACACAGGGCCCCAGTGCTCATAGGTGTGCATGTATATGTTCCCTGTGTGGTGCCTAACTGTCTCACTGAGGCTCTGCTAACCAGAACCTCAGTGGTTATGCTCTCTCATTACTTTCAAATTGTCACTAACAGGCTAGTGACCATTTTTACCAATTTACATTGGCTTACTGGAACACCCTTATAATTCCCTAGTATATGGTACTAAGGTACCCAGGGTATTGGGGTTCCAGGAGATCCCTATGGGCTGCAGCATTTCTTTTGCCACCCATAGGGAGCTCTGACAATTCTTACACAGGCCTGCCACTGCAGCCTGAGTGAAATAACGTCCACGTTATTTCACAGCCATTTTACACTGCACTTAAGTAACTTATAAGTCACCTATATGTCTAACCTTTACCTGGTAAAGGTTAGGTGCAAAGTTACTTAGTGTGAGGGCACCCTGGCACTAGCCAAGGTGCCCCCACATTGTTCAGAGCCAATTCACTGAACTTTGTGAGTGCGGGGACACCATTACACGCGTGCACTACATATAGGTCACTACCTATATGTAGCTTCACCATGGTAACTCCGAATATGGCCATGTAACATGTCCATGATCATGGAATTGCCCCCTCTATGCCATCCTGGCATTGTTGGTACAATTCCATGATCCCAGTGGTCTGTAGCACAGACCCTGGTACTGCCAGACTGCCCTTCTTGGGGTTTCACTGCAGCTGCTGCTGCTGCCAACCCCTCAGACAGGCAGCTGCCCTCCTGCGGTCCAGCCAGGCCTGGCCCAGGATGGCAGAACAAAGAACTTCCTCTGAGAGAGGGTGTGACACCCTCTCCCTTTGGAAAATGGTGTGAAGGCAGGGGAGGAGTAGCCTCCCCCAGCCTCTGGAAATGCTTTGTTGGGCACAGAGGTGCCCAATTCTGCATAAGCCAGTCTACACCGGTTCAAGGACCCCTTAGCCCCTGCTCTGGCGCGAAACTGGACAAAGGAAAGGGGAGTGACCACTCCCCTGACCTGCACCTCCCCTGGGAGGTGTCCAGAGCTCCTCCAGTGTGCTCCAGACCTCTGCCATCTTGGAAACAGAGGTGCTGCTGGCACACTGGACTGCTCTGAGTGGCCAGTGCCATCAGGTGACGTCAGAGACTCCTGCTGATAGGCTCCTTCAGGTGTTAGTAGCCTTTCCTCTCTCCTAGGTAGCCAAACCCTCTTTTCTGGCTATTTAGGGTCTCTGTCTCGGGGGAAACTTTAGATAACGAATGCATGAGCTCAGCCGAGTTCCTCTGCATCTCCCTCTTCACCTTCTGATAAGGAATCGACCGCTGACCGCGCTGGAAGCCTGCAAACCTGCAACATAGTAGCAAAGACGACTACTGCAACTCTGTAACGCTGATCCTGCCGCCTTCTCGACTGTTTTCCTGCTTGTGCATGCTGTGGGGGTAGTCTGACTCCTCTCTGCACCAGAAGCTCCGAAGAAATCTCCCGTGGGTCGACGGAATCTTCCCCCTGCAACCGCAGGCACCAAAAAGCTGCATTACCGGTCCCTTGGGTCTCCTCTCAGCACGACGAGCGAGGTCCCTCGAATCCAGTGACGCTGTCCAAGTGACCCCCACAGTCCAGTGACTCTTCAGCCCAAGTTTGGTGGAGGTAAGTCCTTGCCTCACCTCGCTGGGCTGCATTGCTGGGAACCGCAACTTTGCAGCTGCTCCGGCCCCTGTGCACTTCCGGCGGAAATCCTTCGTGCACAGCCAAGCCTGGGTCCACGGCACTCTAACCTGCATTGCACGACTTTCTAAGTTGGTCTCCGGCGACGTGGGACTCCTTTGTGCAACTTCGGTGAGCACCGTTTCACGCATCCTTGTAGTGCCTGTTTCTGGCACTTCTCCGGGTGCTACCTGCTTCAGTGAGAGCTCTTTGTCTTGCTCGACGTCCCCTCTCTCTGCAGGTCCAATTTGCAACCTCCTGGTCCCTCCTGGGCCCCAGCAGCCTCCAAAAACACTAAACGCACGATTTGCATGTAGCAAGGCTTGTTGGCGTCCTTTCGGCGGGAAAACACTTCTGCACGACTTTCCAAGGCGAGAGGGATTTGTCCACCAAAGGGGAAGTCTCTAGCCCTTTTCGTTCCTGCAGAAACCTCAGCTTCTTCTGTCCAGTCGAAGCTTCTTTGCACCCGCAGCTGGCATTTCCTGGGCATCTGCCCATCTCCGACTTGCTTGTGACTTTTGGACTTGGTCCCCTTGTTCCACAGGTACCCTAGATTGGAAATCCACAGTTGTTGCATTGCTGGTTTGTGTCTTTCCTGCATTATTCCTCTACCACGACTATTTTGTCCTTAGGGGAACTTTAGTGCACTTTGCACTCACTTTTCAGGGTCTTGGGGAGGGTTATTTTTCTAACTCTCACTATTTTCTAATAGTCCCAGCGACCCTCTACAAGGTCACATAGGTTTGGGGTCCATTCGTGGTTCACATTCCACTTTTGGAGTATATGGTTTGTGTTGCCCCTATCCCTATGTTTCCCCATTGCATCCTATTGTAACTATACATTGTTTGCACTGTTTTCTAAGACTATACTGCATATTTTTGCTATTGTGTATATATATCTTGTGTATATTTCCTATCCTCTCACTGAGGGTACACTCTAAGATACTTTGGCATATTGTCATAAAAATAAAGTACCTTTATTTTTAGTATAACTGTGTATTGTGTTTTCTTATGATATTGTGCATATGACACTAAGTGGTACTGTAGTAGCTTCACACGTCTCCTAGTTCAGCCTGAGCTGCTCTGCTAAGCTACCATTATCTATCAGCCTAAGCTGCTAGACACCCTATACACTAATAAGGGATAACTGGGCCTGGTGCAAGGTGCAAGTACCCCTTGGTACTCACTACAAGCCAGTCCAGCCTCCTACAAGCATACATAGAGAAGAGTCAATCATGAACCCAATGGATTTGACAGTTACCGAAGGTGATAGCATGACTGAACACTATTTGTTCTAAAACTATATTAGGATCAATCTTACTATTGGACATGCAGGGTATTAGTAAAACCTCTGAGGATTAACTTTCAGAAAACTGGCTGTCATTCAGTTTGGATATTTCTTCATAGCTCTCTAAAGTGTGTGTAAGTCGTAGATCGAAGACAGCTTTAAGTCAAGGTGACTTAGGAATTCCCAAATGTCAAAATAGGGTTTGTACATACCAAAATGCTTTTTTCTTGTTGCAAACGGCCCGATTCTGCAAATTGGGCCGTTTGCGACATGACAAAAGGTACGTACATCTGGCCGTAAATCAGTACATTTTGCCTGAGGTTCACTGCTGCTTCCATCCTATTGACGACCATATTATGATAAAGTGTGTTCAAAAGCTGCCAACAACTCCAGTAGGTAAGCTTCCTCTTCATCTTGCATGAGATGAATGCCGTCTAGCACTTTCAATGTGGTTTCTTGGGTATGATCTTTACTAAAGTGAGATTGGGACAGACATAGTAAAGTATTGTCATGTTAAGTATTTGTTCAATTTGTTTGCAGTGCATTTCTCAATGACTTTGCCAACCTAAGGTAGGCTGGTAATAGGTCTGCAATTGTCCTGGGTTTATTGGTCTGCATTTAACTCCTTTAGGATAGATGAGATCAGGCCGAACTTCAGCCCACTGTAGTAAATTCCTTGACACAGTGAGGCATAGATATAAGGAAGCCAGTTTATCACTACTAGGTGGAAGTTTGTCTTAATTATTGTGGTAGGGGTATGCACACAAATGAAGAAGGAGATTCAGGAGCAGCTTTTAACACGAGGATGTAAGTTTATTACATAAAAGGATGTGACCTACAGTGATCTGAAGACTCCTAGGCTCAAGGACAGAACTCCAACTGCCTTTCACCTAGAAACCCCACAATACCAAGGTTCTCAACTAGGAATCAAAGGGGCTGATTTAAGAGACTCTAGCGCCTCCTTGCGCCCCATTAACATAATTTTGTTTGACACTAATGTGGCCTATCAAGGCCAAAAATGCAGCTCCCGATTTACAAAGTGGCGCAATGCATGCATTGCGCCATTTTGTAACCCTTTGCGCTACCTTATGTTTGGCCAGGCATAATGTATGCAAAAGAGACATGGCCTTGTTAGGGGGGCTGAAAAAAATGGTGCAAAGAAATCTAAAAGATAAGAGATAGGAAAAGAGGTACACTGTTGTTCTCAATGGACCTCAATGGGCTTTGCAGGATTAACATAAGAATTTCTGACACTAGTACTGCAAAGCTCAGAACTAGCATCAAAGATGTTGACGCTAGTTTCCCTAACTACCGCCATGGTGCGCAGTTTCTGAGATATGGCACACACATGATGGCATTAGGGTGTGCTAAGTGGTGCAAAGAATGTGGCACTACAGTAGGTGCAGCGCCACTTTTCTTAAATCGGGCCCAAAGAATCCTAGGAACACTATATTCTAAAGACATTAAAGTAATACTGATACTGCTACTACTACATCAACTCCTTCAAATAAAACTAAGAGAATATATATATATACATGACAAAGATTAAACAAGTACATTTACATTTCAATTAAGCTCATAGTTCAATAATCTCACAGGTAAGTTGATGACTCTTGTTGCTCAAATCACACTGTGGATCATTTGAATCATTAATTCTAGAAGACGCATTGTTATTGATATTATCAGATTGTAAAAGACAATCATTATTGACAGTGTTACTGTGTAAATCATTTGAAACAATAAAAGAAGTAGATGTATGTATTTGATCATATTGTTTAGATAGGTCAGGCTCATAAAAAATGGATTCATGAGTGTGAATATGGTGTGTGCAATTGTAGATCAGTAATGGAAATAAGCCTGTTTATTCTACCAACCTATGCCTTTAAGCAGGACAGAATTTTTAGAGACTCTCTCAATAATGGCAGGAGTCATAGATTTAGATTCCCCTTTTGTGACTTTATTGGATTTCTTAATGAGGACTGAACCACCTACAGCAAACTCCTTTACTTTTGTAGAATACTTGACATAAAAATATTGTTTCTGCTTGGTTTGTTTGTCCCCAACTCTTTCCACAAACTTAGATAAATCCACCTCATTATTCTCAATACTAGACTCTGTACTGGAATTGCTCAACCAATTAGGAACCATTCTAGATCCATATCTACTCCTTCTTCGTAATGCAAAAGGAGTCACTCCTGTGGTTGAAAGTGGTGCAGAAATAAGCATACATTTTGTCCTTTAAAAGATTTTTAACATCCAACACTGAAGCCAATGCAGATTGAATTTCTTTTTTGATAAAATAATTTGCCCTTTCTACTAGACCGTTGGCTGAAGAGCTGTATTAAGCAAATTGCAAATTTTTGATATTGTACAATGTTAAAAAACACATCATCTCCTTGAACAGAAAATGATTACCATTATCTATTTCAATTTCTTTTGGAACTCCCTCGAAATAGAAGACATCTTTAAAAAAAATTAAAACTGCACGTATAGAGGAAGGTTCTACAAATGCAAAATATATCAATTTGGAGACATAATCAATTAAAACAATTAAAAACTTGTTAAAGGAAGGCAATAAGGTAAAAGGACTAAAGAAATCAAGAGCAACGTTGTGCTTGTGTGCAAAGTCCTTCAGAAAGTGAAACTGGCGGAAGAGGTTGAACAGCAGTCTTCCACTGTTTGTCTTATACAATATATTGGGGACATTGATTGATAATCTTGATCACTCATAGAGGGCCACCAGACTATTCTCTTAACCTATTAGAAGTAGCTGTGAAGCCCTGATGTCCTTCATGAGCAACCTTAACAAGGTGTTCCTTGAAGACTGTGGAACGTACAAAATGATTACTTCAGAGGCATATATTATTCTCAAAAGATAATTCAGTTGAAATCTAAGTAAAAGATTTTTTTTTTAAATGGTGTCAATTGTGAAGTGGTGGCCAACCTTTTTTAAATATTTGAATACTTTGTGTAACACATTATCTTGTGAAGTAGCTTCAAGCCATTCATATTCCAAAATGGAACCATTCACAAAAAAAACAGCTATGGATCTACAGCAGCTATTACACACTCATGATCATTATCTAAATTGTCCAAAATATCATCATTACGTACTTGTAGATGAGAAAGACAGTCTACATAGACTTTGTTACCTCCCTGAATGTATTTACATTATATTCTTTTAATTTTGATAGTAGACGTATGAGGCAGGCAGATGCCTTACCTAAGCAATTTTCACTTAACAGATGAGCAAGGGCTTGTGGTCAGTATACAGTTCAATGTTAGTTCCCCACAAATGAGACTTAACTTTCTGAACTGCTCCCACACAAACTTATGCTTATCTTTCAATGGTACTATGATGAGCTTCAGTTTCTTGCAGAGTTCTTAAAATGAAAGCACTAGTTATTTATTTACCATTCACTTTCTGACAAAAAACAGCACCTATGCCAACCATACTGGCATCAACTGTGATAAAACATCTCTCACCAGAAATTAAAGGACTCAGAGCAGGTATACTTGCTATGACATCTTTAAGTTTCACAAAAACATCATTAAGCACATACTTCCACTCAAATTTAGTACCCCCTTCAAGTAAAGATCTTAAAGGTTGTACCAATGAAGCATAACCTGAAACAAGGTGGAAATAATACTTGCAATAGCCTAAAAATGATTTGAGACTATCCTTATCTTTGGGAGCAGGAGATTTGACGATAGTTCTAAATTGGAAAATTTGGGTTTGATGCCCTCAGCAGAGATGGTGTGTCCAACGTAATCAACCTTCCAAACCACAAATTAGCATTTTTCAGGTTGAACAGTCATGCCTCAGTCCCTCAAGATTGTCAGTACTTTGTCAAGCACAATCAAGTGTTCCTGCCTTGTGTTGGTGAAAATAAGAATATCATCTTGAAAGGCCTGTTCATTTTTGATATCCTTAAAGAAAGTGTCCGTAGCTTTCTGGAATACGCTTGCCACAGAGGCAAGGCCAAATGGATCCCTAAGGTACTTCTAGGCCCCGAATGGCATTACAAAAGTGGTGAGATCTTGACATTCTTTGGTTAAGGAAATCTGATGGTACATGGAGTGGAGGTGAATGTTAAAAAAATACTTAGCTTCTCCAATATTGACTCCCATCTCCTGTATATGGGGTAAGAGATGACAATCAATTCAGATATTCTAATTGAGTGAATAAAAGTCCACACACAAGTGAAGATTGGCTGTTTTCTTTTTTGCAAACACAGTGGACGAAACCCATTCAGAGGAATTGGTGAGAGCAACAATATCTTCATGAGCAAATTTATCAAGCAACTCTCTGAGTTCTTGACGTATACTCATAGGTACTGCTCTGACCTTGTGGATTACAGGCAAGGAATTCTTCCTAAGTTTTATCTCAAGCTCAAAACCATGAACTTCACTCACTTCATTTCTGAAAACCACAGGAAATATGGATACCATAGTGGGAAGCATAACAGAATCTAAATCTATAGATAAAATGGGCGTGCTACTTAACACAATAGGATTCTTGTGTCCCAGTCTCAAAAGAATTCCTAATTTTGCCAAATCTTTCCAGACAATTATATCTCTACCATTTGACCACCATATATACTTTGGTCTACGTACTCCTCCGCAGACATTGTAGTAACAAATTGAAATACCCAAGTAATGTAATATCCTGCTCACCAAATGCTTTGGGATTGATACTAGGATTTTCCAGTTTAAGCTTAGTTGGCCAGTGTGACAATTTTTTTTTATCTGCTAACACTGTGATGGGAGTTCCGGAATCAGCCATTACCTCAAGAGTTTTCCTACTAATGGTTGCTTGACATCAAGGACCTTTAAGATGAATCTCAATATGCTCATCACATATGGTAAGAAGTACACTAGAACATTTGTTCAAACACTCTTGCATCTTCTGTTTTTTTATTCTTGAGCTATTATTAGCTCCACTAAGATCTACATTGTTGAGTCTCACATTCTTATTATTGAGTTGTTGCACTCTGCATAACACTTGAAAATGTTCCACTTTCTTGCATTTTAAACATCTTTGTCCCATTGCAGGACTTAAGACACTATTGCCAATAAAAGTTTTGGACCCACATCAATAGCATTATGCTTGTCTTTTTCTGTCTTTCAATCAATTAATCAATCAGACAATTTGTAAAGCGCGCTACATACCCGTGAGGGTTTCAAGGCGCTGGGGGGAGGGGCGGTGCTGCTACTGCTCGAAGAGCCAAGTCTTGAGGAGTTTTCTCAAGGAAAGAAGGTCCTGAGTCTGTCGTAGATCCAGCGGGAGGGTGTTCCAGGTCTAGGTGGCGAGGTACGAGAATGATCTGCCGCCTGAAGATTTGCGTCGGATGCAGGGGATGGAGGCGAGGGCGAGGTTAGCGGAGTGGAGATGTCGGGTGGGGGTGTAGAAGCTGAGTCTGTTGTTCAGGTATGATGGTCCGGTGTTGTGGAGTGCCTTGTGTGCGTGGGTGAGGAGCTTGAAGGTGATCCTCTTGTTGACGGGGAGCCAGTGAAGGTCTCTTAGGTGGGGGTTGATGTGGCATTGGCGAGGGATGTTGAGGATGAGTCGGGCGGAGGTGTTTTGGATTCGTTGGAGGCGTTGGAGGAGTTTGGATGAGATACCGGTATAGAGGGCGTTGCCGTAGTCGAGTCTGATGCTGACGAGGGCCTGGGTTACTGTTTTTCTTGTATCTGTTTGTAAATTCTGCAAAGCATGCAGAGGGTGTTGTAGCAGGAGGAGGAGATGGAAATGACCTGTTTTGACATGGAGAGTGAGGAGTCGAGGGTGAAGCCGAGGTTTCATGCGCTGTCGGTGGGTGTCGGTGGGGGACCAAGTGTGGACGGCCACCATGAGTTGTCCCAGGCGGAGGGGATGCGCCCAAGGATGAGGACCTCAGTTTTGTCCGAGTTCAGTTTTAGCCAGCTGTCTCTCATACAGTCGGCGATGGCTTTTAGTCCCTTGTGGAGGTTGGTTTTGGCAGTGTGCGGGTCCTTGGTGAGGGAGAGGATGAGTTGGGTGTCGTCGGCGTAGGAGATGATGTTGAGGTTGTGCTGGTGGGCCACTTGTGCGAGGGGGTCATGTAGATGTTGAACAGCGTCGGGCTGAGGGATGAGCCCTGGGGTACGCCGCAGATCATGTTGAAGGCTTTGGATTGGTACGGGGGAGGCGGACGCTTTAGGTTCTGCCTGTGAGGAAGGATGCGGTCCATTTGAGGGCTTGGTCCTGGATTCCTGCTGCGTGGAGGCAGGATTTTAGGGTGCGTGACAGACGGTGTCAAAGGCGGCTGATAGGTCTAGGAGGATGAGGGCTGATGTTTCTCCGTTGTCGAGGTGGCTTCTGATGTAGTCTGTGGCGGCGAGGAGGGCGGTTTCGGTGCTGTGGTTCCGTCTGAAGCCAGACTGGGAGGGGTAGAGGATGTTGTTGTCTTCGAGGCACCGAGTGAGCTGAGTGTTGACGATTTTCTTGATGACCTTCGCCGGGAAAGGGAGCAGAGAGATGGGCCGGAAGTTTTTTCAGGTCATTGGGGTCTGCCTTTGGTTTCTTGAGAAGGGCGTTGATTTTGGCGTGTTTCCAGCTTTCCGTGAATCTTGCAATTTCAAAGGAGATGTTGATGGCTTTCCGTAGGTGTGGTGCGATGGCTGTGTCTGCTTTGTTGAAGATGTGGCGTGGGCAGGGGTCTGATGGTGATCCGGAGTGGATGGAGTTCATGGTCTTGCGGGTATCGTCGTCGCTGATGTTTGTCCAGGAGGTCAGTCGGCTGGAGCAGGTGGAGTTCGTGGTGGGTGGGGTAGGAACGTTCGGAGTGTGAGGGGAGTTGAAGCTGTCGTGGATGTTCGTGACATTTTGGTGGAAGGCGGTTGCTAGGGCGTCGCATAGTTCTTGGGAGGGGGTGATGTCATTGACGGTGGCGTTTGGGTTGGAGAGTTCTTTTACAATGCTGAACAGTTCTTTGCAGTCGTGGGCGTTGTCTTCTAGGCGGGTTTTGAAGGAGGATCTTTTTGCTAGCCTGATGAGTTGGTGGTGTTTGCATGTGGCATCCTTGAGTGCCGTTTAGTTGTCTAGAGTGCATTCGAGTAGCCATATTTGCTTGAGTTTTCGGCAGTGGCGTTTGGAGGCTTGGAGGTCGTCGGTGAACCAGGTGGCTTTTTTGTTGATGTGGTTGTTGGAGGGTTTTCTGAGTGGAGCAAGGCGGTCGGCGCAGTCGTTGATCCATAGCTTGAGGTTGTGTGCCGCGATGTCGGGGTCGGTGGGGTTGACGGGTGGATTCTGGGCTAGGACGTTGGTTAGTTGAAATTCGGTGACTTTGCCCCATCGACGGCGTGGTGGTTGTTCGGTGAGGTGGTGTTCTGTCTGTTTCTTGAAGGTGAAGTGGATGCAGTGGTGGTCGGTCCAATAGAGTTCGGAGGTATGGTTGAAGGTGACGTGGTTGCTTGTGGAGAAGATGGGGTCAAGGGTGTGACCGGCTGTGTGGGTGGGTGTGTTGACGAGCTGTGTGCAGCCGAGGTTGGCGAGGTTTTCGGTCAGGGTGGTGGAGTTGGTGTCATTGTTGTTTTTGAGGTGAAAGTTCAGGTACCCGAGGAGGATGTAGACCGTGGAGGCGAGTGCGTGGCCGCTGGCCAGGTCAGCGATGGCGTTGCAGAAAGGTGCCCTAGGTCCTGGGGGTCTATAGATGAGTGTCCCTCTGAGCGTGGTGTTGGGGTCGGTGCGGACTTGGAAGTGAAGGAGTTCGGCAGCGCTGAAGGAGTCGTCCAGGTTGGTTTTGACTTCGAGGGTTGCTTTGTGGACGATGGCTATGCCTCCTCTGGTTCTGTTGGCGCGGTCTCAGTGCGCAACTTTGTATCCGTTCGGGATGGCTATGGTGATGTTGAATGCTGAGGAGTCGTTCCACCAAGTTTCGGTTAGAAAGGCCACGTCCGGGGAGGTGGAGTCGAGCAGATCCCAGACTTCGATGGCGTGCTTGCGTGCTGAGCGGCTGTTGAGGAGTATGCAGCGGAGGTGGTTGGTCTTCATCCTGGGAGGTATGTGGGCTCTGTTGCAGGTGAAGCTGCAGTTGTGGCAGGAGAAGGATCCGTGCGTGCTCTTTGGAGAGGCCTGGAAGCAGGTGGTGTCTTGGCTGGTGTTGAGTGTGCGGAGGGTTTCGGCGTTGTAGCGAATGCTGTTGGGGTTGCTGTTGTTGGGGCCAGGGGTTCTGGCGCTGGTTGCGGTCCAGGCGCGGACGGGCTTGCCTGGGGTGCACCCGTTGCGCACGTCCGCTGCGCAGCCGCACCGCGGCTGCCATAAGAGGAGGGGAGGGTGGGAGTGGCAGCTGGGAGGTCCTAACGAATGAGAGGGCTGGGGGGTGGGGCCGCAGGGGACGCAGCGGCGGGAAAAGGCGAAAGAAGGAGGCAGCAAAGGAAACGGTGAGAAGGAGGGGGAGGGGGTGGGGCCGCAGGGGACGCAGTGGCTAGAAATGGAGAAATAAGGAGGCAGCAGCAAGGAAACGGGATGGAGCGTGGAAGGCGGAGCGGGGAGCGACCTACCTGCAGTAGCAGGGTCAAAGGTTGCTCTTTAGCAGTGAAATCTTTCTTTTGCTTCAGTATATGCATTCCAAACTCCATCTCTTCCTGGAGCTGGAATAGCAAGAAGATTGTTAAAAATATTTTGGCCAGTTCAACGTTTAAACAATAAAACGTTAAGAACTTCACATCCCACAGTGCCCATGAACGTAACCATAACAACCAATAAACCAATCCAGTGTCCGTTCGAATGTCCATCTAAATGGTAGACAGGAGCAGCCCTTCCTCTTTCTTCACTGCTGCCCGTCAGTTATGTCCTTGCTTCCTTCTTGCTCTTTTACGGGGGTTGTCGGGGATTGCCTTGTGATGCGTTTTTGTGCTGAGCGCTTTCACTGTGTTTGTTTTTCTGACGTCCATATTTCACATTCTTTCAGCCTGGGCAGATGTGCGGTAGGCTGCGGCCCTAGCACTTAGTGCGGTTCCGTCTAGAGACGCAAGGGGCACGCTTGCACGCTGTTTCACTCTGACAAATGTCAGACAGATTGCGTTTCAGCACTCCTTAGTGGGTTCTCGGCCTGCTGACGTGTGTGAGGCCCGTTTAAACCCTGCCCTTGAGGTTTTAAACAATTTATTGCCCCCCCAACCCTCGCTGACACCATGCTGCGGTAGGTGCATGCTGGGCCTGCTATAAATCTTTTCCTGCTGGGGACTCATGATTGTTTTCTTTATAGCCAACATTTAATTGTGGAGCACAGCGAGGGGGCTACCCTCAAATATATTAGGATTTGGGGAACATCTGGTGCTCTCACCCCTATAAACAGTACACTCCACTAGGAGTACAATATACATATTTTTATATTTTTTCTGTCCCTATGGCCCTGACTATAAACATTACACTCCACTAAGAGTATGACATACATATATATATTTTTTCTGTACCTATGGTCCTGAGTTAGTCCCAGATGGAGTCTTTTGAGGACCACTCCTATGCTCCTTCCATAGTGATGGAGGAAGTGTGGCCCCCTTAATGCCAGTTATCGGCCGGAGTGGATAAACTCCTTTCGCAGGCAGTGGTGAAGGCTTTAGCACCCCTGCAGGATAGGGTAGACAGATTAATGAACCAGGTGTCGAATACCCCTGGAAATTTCGGGGACTCAGGAACACGGGCCAGTATCTCTAGTTCTTTCTCCTCCTCTAGAAAGCATGATGCTGGGCACCTGGAAGGTTTCAACAAGTTGAGAGAAACCTTCCGTAAGAGTGCGCAGATGCTCTCAAACATACCCTGCCAGGAGGATGATACACCTGGAGAGCATGGCAGCACAGCTGCCCTAGTGATGGATCCCTTCATGGGGGGCGTGAAACCGATGCTTGGGCAGACCTTGGTGTCCATCAGCGACCACCTCTAGCCTAGAGGAGGAGGGGCCGGATGATTGTGATATGTTTGACCCGGAGGACATTTACCATCCACGGTCCTCTGAATGGGTCCCTGACCACAAAGTTGCGGCTTACGCGGCCAAGACGATTCAGCACCCTTTAGAGAAGGAGGTTAGAGCGCGCCTTTGTGTGGAGTGTCACAGGCCCAAGCTTAAAGACAAAGTGGCGGTCACTCCTTCCATCGACCCCAAATTGTGCACCTTTTTTTCCAAGTATATGCGCGATCCCAAGAAGGGAATCTTTCGCTCCTGGCGAGCTTGCCAGGATGAACCTTTGGACGTCCTGGGGCCATTCACAAAGATAATTGAACTGGCAGAGTTGGCCAGGATATCTGGAGTGCCCATGCCAACTGATGTTGTCGCGGGGTGGGCTCAAAGGGCAGTTTGTCTGCTCGGGAATGCAGATTGCGCCATCTCTGCGGAGAGACGCTGCTCCCTCCTAAAAAAATGTATCCCAAATTGGGGGAGTTAGCTAGCTCTGAGGCAGGTGCAATCGCTCAAGGCAATCTGTTTGGGGACCCCTTTGTGAAAGAGTTGGGGAAGTTTGTGGCTCCTTTTTCAGCTCTGGACAAGGCGCAATCCTCTATGCAAAAGATTTTTCTGGGGAAGGTTTTCACTGGGGCCTGAAGAGGCAGGGGTTGCTTCTCCGGCTTCTCCCTGCAACCAGGCCCATCCAGATCTCAAGCACGCCGCACACAATGGCTGGAATAATGGGATACAAGGTGCCACCTTTCCCAATCAAGATTCTGGTAGAAGCTGTCCCTCTCACTTCACCAGAGGAAGCTCCAGGAGGGGGAGGCGGTAAGATCTCAAAGTCGGGGAGGCAGGATCAGTCTATCCTTAGAGATCTGGGCACGGATTACATCTGACCCTTGGGTTTTGGAGACGGTGCAAGGTTTCCACATAGATTTCTATGCGACCCCGATCCAATGTGTGAGGCCTCTCCCCATCTGATTCAATTTTCAGGAATCTCAACTGATAGACGCGGAAATGCAACATCTTCTTGGCAAAGGCGCCATTGCCCAAATGAACCTTCACCGGAGAAGTTTCTTAAGCAATATCTTCTAGGTCGAGAAGAAGGACAAGGGTTTTCGACCCATGATAAACCTCAAGGAGTTAAACCAATGGGTGGTTTATTGGCACTTCAAGATGGAGGGTATCCATCTTCTCAGGAACCTTATCTGCCAAGGGAACTGGTTGGTCTACTTGGACCTCAAGGATGCTTACCTCACGGTCCCGATCTTCCCACCTCAATTTCAATCTCAATTTGCAACTTCAATGGCGGGACCTAATTTACGAATTCAGGTGTCTACCTTTCGGCCTATCGTCAGCACCATGGTGCTTCATGAAGTTGCTGAAACATGTAGTGGAGTACCTGAGAACTCAGGGTGTCAGATTAATAATTTACCTCAACAATATCTTTTTGATGGATCAATCACGTACTCAGCTGCTGGTTTACGTGAACATGACTATTGCCTTGCTTCAGGACCTTGTTTTTGTTATCAACGGAGAGAAGTCTATGCTCCTTACGTCACAATCCATGCCTTTTCTGGGGTTTGAAGTGGACACTACGTCGGCGACACTGAAACTCCCAGAGAACAAGATCTCCAAGATCAAGAAAGGAATATCCAAAGTGCTCAGGAGGGACAGGACCTCCCTCTGCAAGATAGCCAGGATAGTGAGCCTTCTGTCTTCGTCAATACAGGCTATCTTCCCGGGCCCATTGCATTACAGGGCCCTCCAACGATTGAAGGCTTCACACCTCAGAAAAGGACACATGCACTCGGATCTGGTGGAGCTCTCATCGGAAGCGTGATCGGAGATGCAGTGATGGTTGGACCATATGGAGGCATAGAGGAGGAGAGTGATCTTTGGATCCCTTCCCGACGTAGTGATAGAGTTGGATGTCAGCAGACTGCCTGGGGGGCCAGGTGTGGTCAAATATCCATGGGAGGTCTTTGGACTCCAGAGGAGCTGAATCTACACATCAATTGCCTTGAACTCCTAGTGGGTTTGTTCGCGATCTGGTCTCTGACACAAGACAAGGTATCCTGTTGTGTCCTGTATGTCTGGACAACATCTCGGCTGTCCAGTACACAAACAGGTTGGGGGGCACATGCTCCAGAGCCCTGCGGAACTGGAAACGACTTCTGCCATTACTGCCTGCAGAAACAGATCTTGGTAACAGCTGAATATTTCCCGGGAACGCAGAACTAGGTGGCAGACTGGAATTCCCGCTACCTCAGGGATTCCAGCGACTGGCAACTGGATCCTGCATTTTTTCAATCTCTGATGGATCATTGGGGACCCTGTGGGGTAGATCTGTTTGCATCATGACTGAACACTCAACTTCCAATGTACTTCAGTTGCAGACCAGATCTGGGAGCGACAGCCGTGGATGCTTTTCTGCAGGATTGGTTGGGAAGTCAGGGTTATGCTTTCCATCCATTTCTGTTGATCCCCAGGGCGGTGGCTCAAGTCAGACACTATGGGCATCATTGATTATAATCACAGTGATCTGGAAAGCTTAAGCGTTGTTCCCTACACTTCTGGAATTGTCATGGATGGCTCCTCTCAAACTTCCGAATTCCATGGGAATCCTTCTTTATCAAACTGGACGTCCACACCCGTGAGTGAGGGTCATCTCAGCCTCATGGCTTGGAGGATTTCAGGGGACGTTGGCAAGACATCCAACTTTCACAAGGAGCTAATGCCCTTATCAGACAGTTGTGGGCTCCGGGCACGATCAAACGATAAATGTCAGCCTGGAACCGATGGGCTTGTTGCAGTCTGGAGAGGAAGGTGGATCCCGTGGGGGCCCCCATTACTCTTGAAGTCAACTTCCTAGCAGAATTGTACACTTCCGGATTAGCATACTGCACGATCAGCTCTTTCCGATCTGCCATTTCTGCGGGTCACAACCAGGTCAATAATTTGCCAGTTGGGGAACATCATTGGGTGAGTAAACTACTTAAGGGAGTTTGATTGTCAAGACCTCCAGAACCCAGATGCCAGGGCTTATGGGACATCAATAAGGTACTCAACCTTATCTCTTCATGGCCGGATAACCAGTTTTTATCCAGGAAACAAATGTCGGCTAAATTGATGATGCGATTGTGCCTGATTTCCTGCAAAAGGGTTTCAGATGTACACACCTTGGATGTCTCGGCAAGGGTTTTCACTCCTGAAGGGGTTACATTTACCATTTCCAGGAGGACTAAAACGAGTACAAGGCCAGTATCGTATCCCAGTTTCGATTCACATCCTAAACTATGTGTGATAAGATGCCTTGAGACGTATGAAGAGCTGATGGAGTAGTCTAGACCTCCGGGAGAGAGACAGTTGTTGATTACTACAAAAAACCATTTAGGGCGGTTGCGCCTCCCATTATAGCCAGGTGGGTAAGATGGATCATGATGGAGGCAGGAATAGATGTTCACCTCTTTGAAGCTCATTCTACCAGAGGGGCGATGGCTTTGAAAGCCATTCAGGTAGGTGATAGATTAGAGGACATTATGAATGTGGTGAATTGGTCCTCTGAATAGGTCTTCAAGAGGTTCTACTTCAGACCTATACACGAAGCCGCATCGTTGGTGGGGAGTAAGCTTTGAACTTGCATAATCCTCGCCTCCGGTCTTGAAATAGAATGAAACATTTACTAACTCATGTGAAGGAAAGTTTAAATTCTATTAAGGACACGGAAGTGAGGATTATCCTTCCCTCATACTGATACAATATTACCCACCCAGGGTTTTCTTTCTTCTCAGTTCGTATGCCTTGCTTGGAGGATTCTTTTTACAGGTCGGTTGCGACTTCCACTCTTTTATGAGCAAGTGATTGTATGATGTGCTGGTTTTATTATGATTCTGACATGTCGGGATTGACAAATATTGTTTAGTATGGAATGAGGCTGTAATATTTTTTCCCTGTTGGTGCTATTGACTAACGTTTAAGATTTGTAGTATGGTTACCCTTGCATGGGTTTTGTTCTGTACCTCTGATCTCTCCTTTATTTTTTAGGAGGCGATTCCAAGGGTGATTGAGGTCACAGGTACTTAACTTCCTACAGTGAAGAAGAGGAAGGACTGCTCCTGTCTACCATTTATATGGACATTCGAACAGACACTGGATTGGTTTATTGGTTGTTATTGTTACGTGCATGGACATCATGGGAGTTGAAGTTCTTAACGTTTTATTGTTTTAACTTTGAACATGCTGTATATTAATAAAGTGAAGAAAGGACTGCATAATCCTCCCCTCTGTGTCCTTAATAGAATTGCAACTTTCCTTCAGGTATGTTAGGACATTTTTCATTATCAATGAGGCGATCATCCAGCCTTTCCCAATTTAAGATGGCCATCATACGCATGACGTCATCACACTACGATCCCAGGATGCCTTTCACAGACAACAGTCAGCCAGCAGGGAACCCTCACCGTGGCAGAGAAGAGGCGCACCAAGAGATCCGTCATGAGTCAGAGACATGTCAACAATAGACTCTCACAGAAAGAGTACTGAAGATTCACGAGGTCGGAGGAATGGGAGCTCAGGCGCATAAAGAACAGACTCACTCAGGCAGTAATGCAGCAGGTTCATGAGCCCTGAAATGACTGGAGCTTGTGACTAAAGTAGCACAGATAAGGAAAGTATTATCTTTGAAGGAGTACATCTTTGACAAAATGTGACGTACCTTGTTCACAGACAGGAACAGGTAAAAGTTGCCAGAGGAAAGCGTAGAATCAGGGTAGTAGTTGAAATCCAGCCAGTGAGTTGTCAATCTAGTAGAAAGCTGCCATGGTTTGTGTCTAGCCCACTCCTGGTATCAATCTGTTGCAAGGGGTTTGTACGCAAATGAAGAAAGAGAGGAAGAACAGCTTTTAAGATGCGGATGTAAGTTTATTATATGAAAGCATGTCCCACTGTAATATGCTTGGTATTTATTATATCATTTGTTATTTTTGTTGTTCACATTTTATGCTGTACTGTTGCGTGTCTTGTTATCTTTTAATATTGTGTTCTCGAACTCACGCAGCATAGCTAAACACTCCGTGTTCGAGTGTTTGAGTCAGCTGTCAGTTGGTGACTGGCTCTTGACTCGGATGTTTGTGCCTTCGCTGTCATGGGTCCCTACTATATGGATTCAACTTTCCTCTTTGGAGAAAACCACTTGAAGTTTCCAGGATCATTTCTTCATTAAGTTGGAGTGACCTCCTCTCTACATTTTTGGTACCAGGACAGCGCCAGGGACCCACCGACCCGACTGTTGTTTTTCAGCACTTGGATCCGGTAGACTGTGTGCCAGGTCTCTGGGGTGAGAATAGTTTTATTTCTGGATTTTCTTTCCAGCATGCTCAAAGCTGCTATAGACAGACTGCTTGTTCTTGTCCGCGTGAGGTGCCAGCGCGCTCGAGGCAGTTACGGCCAGCTGCAGACCGTTTGTGCTTGTTCGCGTGTTGTAGAACTTACCTGTTGCTCAAGCTCCGGCTGTGGGTCCAGCTTCTTGAGTATTTTGCTACGTTACTTGCTTCAGAGCTACATCACCTGCTTCAGCACGCGCTTCCTCGCATTAAAAAAAAAGGCGATCGTCATGGCAACCAGTAAAACAGGAAGTACACGCGTTTGACAAGTACGCTCAGCAACAACTAGATGCGTGTGCTTACGACGTCCTTACGGCGCACAGTTTCAATGCAAGGATTTGTTTCTCAGCATACATGTAAAGGATTTACGCTTGTTCTTGACTTTTTCTGTTTATCCGGATACATTTCTGCTTACATTTAACCAGTCAGGAGCACTCTTTAACTTTTGTGAGGGCACTGTCTTTTGGCGAACAGGAATTTATTTTCATATTCTAGTGGAGGCACTGGAGCATTAGACAGAGACGTTTTCTTTTCAAATTACATTTTAAGCCTCTGTTTTATGGATGTCTGAATTAAGGAATATCCACCCACCAGGAGCTTCTGTTACAAATGACTGTGGGGAGGGAATCCTATTTCAAATTTTGCTTTAATTTAGTACTCATATCATGGCCTCCTCTCAAAGCGTTGTTCAACCTCCGCCCTTCTTACACAAAAATGGGAAACCAGACCTAATATGGTCTGAGTGGCTGAGGAATTTTGAGAACTATCTTGTAGCCATTGATGCCACTACGTTTTCGCCGGCAAGGAAAATGGCTTTGTTGTTCAATCACTTAGGGGTAGCAGGCCAACGTGTCTTTGACAACTTACCACCTGTTCCTGCACCACTTTCTGATGATGCCATGTGGAACGAGTATGAGGAAGGAAAAACAAGAATGATGAGACAGTATGCGGATGAATCCAGTGTTTTATTGGAGAAATTCAATTTCGCCATGTGTAAACAGGCTGCTGATGAGTCAGTTGAGGAGTATGTGGCTACGTTGTGTGTTTTAGCTGCTATATGTGATTTTGAGGCCAATGTAGATTTACATATTAGAGACCAATTTGTCTTTTACTGCTTTTCTAAAAAAATTCAGGAACGTCTTATGGCCTGTCGTAACCTGACTTTGGTAGAGACCATGGACATTGCTAAAAGCATTGAGAGGTCTATAGTTTCTTCCAGAGCTATTTCTAACCTTAATCATCATACAGCAGTTAGCTCTGTAGTGGATGAAGATTCTATTTGCACTGTTGTTGACAAATACCAGAAAATTAAGAGGAATTCTAGTCAAGGTATGAGCATGACTGTCTGTTTCAGGTGTGGCTCTTATAATCACATTGGAAATTGTCCATCTTGTCCTGCATTGAACAAAAAATGCTTGAAATGTCGCAAAATTGTCCATTTCCAAAAAGTGTGCAGGATGGGAAAACTCAAGCCAGGTTCGGGTTCAAGTGCCAATGTATCCAAATTGCGAATTAGCAACGTATATACCACAGATCCTGAAAATGCATGGGTAGACTTTCTAATGTTGTACTGACTGTTGGCACACACAAAGATTTGAGTTTCGATGAGGTAAAAATCAAAGAGCCATTATGTGAGGCAAGCATAGGTGGTAAAAGATTAACAGTCATAGCAGACTCTGGAGCTCCAGTGACCATAATTTCTGATGGAACATACTTTGCTTTATGGTCAGATTGATCTGAGTTGCTGTCTCCCGCCATCAATCCTAAGGCTTTTGGTGATCAGGACATAGACTTGTTAGGGTATTTTTGGTCAGATCTATCCATTTTAGGAAGAACGGCACATACCAAAGTCTATGTAGCAGTTAATGGTAGGAATATATTTGGTTGGAGAGATCTGGCCAAACTCTGGATAATTCTATGTACTGGGCATTGTACACCCATTAGGTTAGCCGACCCGGCGGTGTGTGATGCCTCTGTTTTGTCGGTGTTATCTCCTGAGGCAGTCTTTTGTGACTTAAAACTTAAATTTCCTAAAGTATTTCAGGACATGGCTGGCAATGTCAAGGGTTTCGAGCACAATATCAGACTTAAGAAAGGAACTTTGCCTGTGATTCATAAAGTAAGGCCAGTACCCTTGAGTGTCAGGCCAAAATTGAAGAAGTTGCTGGACAAGTTCATTTGTGAAGGCATAATTACCCCTACAGACTCCTCTGAGTGGGTTTTACCCATTGTCCTTATGAAGAAAAGATCAGGAGACTTGAGACTATGGGGGTCATTCTGACCCCGGCGGTCTAAGACCGCCGGGGCCAGGGTCGGCGGGAGCACCGCCGACAGGCCGGCGGTGCCCCGCAGGGCATCCTGACCGCGGCGGTTCGGCCGCGGTCAGAAGAGGCAAACCGGCGGTCTCCCGCCGGTTTACCGCTGCCCTTAGAATCCCCCATGGCGGCGCAGCTTGCTGCGCAGCCATGGGGGATTCTGACACCCCCTACCGCCATCCTGTTCCTGGCGGTTCGCCCGCCAGGAACAGGATGGCGGTAGGGGGTGCCGCTGAGCCCCTGGGGGCCCCTGCCGTGCCCATGCCAATGGCATGGGCACGGCAGGGGCCCCCGTAAGAGGGCCCCGAAAAGTATTTCAGTGTCTGCTAAGCAGACACTGAAATACGCGACGGGTGCAACTGCACCCGTCGCACCCCTGCAACTACGCCGGCTCAATTCTGAGCCGGCGTCCTCGTTGCAGGGGCATTTCCTCTGGGCCGGCGGGCGCTCTTTTGGAGAGCGCCCGCCGGCCCAGAGGAAATGTCTGAATGGCCGCCGCGGTCTTTTGACCGCGGTGCGGTCATTCAGCGGCGGTACCCTGGCGGACGGCCTCCGCCGTCCGCCAGGGTCAGAATGAGGCCCTATGTGTGGATTTGAGGTCACTCAATAAGAACATACTGATCGATTGCCATCCTCTTCCTCACATACAAGAGTTAGTTACTAGCATAGGGAACTCCAAGTATTTCTCCACCATTGATCTACACTCAGCATACCATCAGATACCTTTGAGTGTAAGCTCTCAGTCGCTCACAACTTTTGTAAACCCTTTTAGGGCATATAAATATCGCAGGCTCCCTTTCGGGTTGGCGTCTGCAGCCAGCGTCTTTAAAAAAATGATGGATACCTGTTTAGTGGATTAGACAATGTAGTAGCCTTCCAAGATGATATATTGGTACACACTGTTACCATGGAGTAGCATATTACCCTCTTGAGTAAAGTTTTTGACATCCTTCAATCTCATGACATGACCATTAAAGCTGATAAGTGTAAAATTCTAGCTGATCAAGTAGAGTACCTTGGTCATACCATTTCGGCAGAAGGGATAAAGCCGAAGTTCTGTAATTTAGAAGCCAGTAAAAATGCTCCTGCACCATCAGATAAGGACACTTTGCGTTCTTTCTTGGGGCTCTGTGAATACTATGCACGTTTTGTGCCTGGATATGCAATCATTGTTCAACCATTGAGGTCATTACTCAAGAAAGGTCAAAAGTTTATTTGGGATGACTTGATGGATAACACTTTCCAAAAAGTGAAAGATTTAGTATTATCTGCACCCTCACTAAAGCCTTTCATCCCATTGGGTGAGTCATTTGTAGCGGCTGATGCTAGTCTGAAAGGTTTAGGAGCTGTTTTTGGCCAGATGGTTAATGGAAATGAGAATACAGTTGCATTCGCTTCCCGGTCCCTTTCAGAAGCAGAGAAGAATTATAGCACCATAGAAAGGAAGGCCCTTGCTTGTGCATGGTCAGTAGAAAAGTTTAAAACGTACATATGGGGCGCGAAATGTGATGTGATGAGTTCACAGACCATAAGCCTTTGGTTTGTCTTCTTAGCGGCAATGGCTTGGGGAAAGCTTCGGCTCGTTTAGTGCGTATTCTATCAAAATTACAAGAATACAACTTAAATGTCAAATACATCCGAGGAGGTATGAATGTTCGTGCTGACTGTTTATCTCGCATGCCACTGCAACTTGCTGGAAGTGAAACGGATAGTCAAGAGGATGAATGTGTGGTGGGCTTGGTGGAAGCAATCTCTGCTTGTGATGGCAGAATTACGACAGATTAGTGGAAATCGGCCATGTCCACTGACAAAGTTCTAACCTGGGTGGCTCATTTTATCAAATGTGGGTGGCCTTCAGAGAAAACTCTTGATAGAGTTATGAGAACTTTTAAACAGGTGTCGGGGGAATTGTCATGTAATAATGAAGTTTGCATGAGAGGTAACCTTTTCATTCCCCCAAATGACCTCCGCCATAAGATCATTAATTTTGCCCATCATGGACATTTAGGAATTTCAGCTACAGAAAAGAAATTGAAAGCATCATATTGGTGGCCTGGATTACACGAACAAGTTACACACTTTATTGATAAGTGTGAACACTGTGTTGTTTCTGACAAACACTGGAAGAGTTACACCAAACCCTTGTGCCCTGTCCCATTTCAGACAAAAGCATGGGACACCTTAGCAATTGATTTTTCCGGACCTCTCCTCATGTTACCGAGAGAAATGAAATTTTTGATTGTACTTATTGACTATTATTCTAAGTGGATATACCACTCTTTTGTTGAATCTGCTGACTCTGAATCGGTTATAACATTTCTAGAAAGACTTTTCCATGTAGAAGGTCCACCGACTACTATAATTTCTGACAATGGAGTTCACTTTTCATCTCGTAAGATGGAGGTTTTTTTTAGGAGATTTGGTGTAAGCACTCTATAGTCCTGCCTCCAACGGTTTGGTGGAGAGAGCTAACCGCATTTTGAAAGAGGGTATTCAGACCTCTATTGCCATGAATGTGGATGTATCCAGTTTTCTACAGGAAAAAATTTGGGCATACCATACCACTCCCCATTCTACCACAGAAGTGACTCCCTTCTTACTTCTTAGAGGAAGAGAAGCCATTACTAACTTGACTCCCACCTGGCTTCTACAGAACAGAAAATCTATGGAAGGAGGGGAAGGTTTGATAGACTTGAATAAATTAAGAAGTACAGTGGAAAAGAAACAAGTGGCACAGAAACAAAACTATGACTTCAGGAATAAAGTCAAAGATGTCATTATAAACGCTCAAGACTTTGTATTAATCAAAAAACCACATAAAATCATGAAACTGGAGTCCAAGTTTTCTTTACCTGTTAAAGTCATCAAAGCCAAAAAGAATTCTCTTTTATTAGAAGGAAAGGGATGGTGGAATAGGAACAACGTTGTTTCTAAGCAAAGAGCTGAGATTTTCAGTAAAGTTTATTCAGAGCCTAATTTAAGTATTTCTGCTTTTCCCAATAGTTCTGATTCCTCAGACTTTTCCATTGAGAATAGTTTGTTGCAAGAAAAATTGACAATGGCAGAATCCATGCCTCCAACATCGACACAGCTTTCTTTGAACACAATACCATATACTGCGACACAAGCTGAAACCATTCCTGCTGGTCAATCTGATTCAGTTGTTGATACGAGGGAATCTGGGAACAAAGAAGAATGCTCTAGGTTCAAGCGTACCATCAAAATACCTTCTAGATTTCGTGATTCCTTGTTGAATTGATTTATTCCTTAGTTTAGTTTTGTTTTTGTTATGGGAAGGAGGTGATGTAATATGCTTGGTATTTATTATATCATTTGTTATTTTTGTTGTTCACATTTTATGCTATACTGTCGCGTGTCTTGTTGTCTTTTAATATTGTGTTCTCGAACTCACGCAGCATAGCTGAACACTCCGTGTTCGAGTGTTTGAGTCTGCTGTCAGTTGGTGACTGGCTCTCAACTCGGATGGTTGTGCCTTCGCTGTCGTGGGTCCCTACTATATGGATGAAACTTTCCCCTTTGGAGAAAACCACTTGAAGTTTCCAGGATCATTTCTTCATTAAGTTGGAGTGACCTCCTCCCCGGCGATGTAAAGACTGCCAGGTTCAAGGGCACAACTCCAACTGCCTTTCACCTAACAATCCCACAATACGAAGGTTCTCAACCAAGAATCAAAGAATCATAGGAACACTCTATATTCTAAAGACATTAAAGTAATACTTACGCTACTACAATTAGCTCGGCAGATAGAATGTAATTTAATGGGCGAAAAATTCTCGTTAACTTAGTGAGGTCTTCAAGTTGTATTTAATTGAAAGTTCCTGAAGTGGTGGGTGCTTTTGAATTATAAACAGGTTGCTGTGACTGACAAGTAGTGGGAAGTCTTACATTCTCACCTAGAAGCTTTCTAGAGGAGCTCAAAACAGCATCATGTGAGTTTGCATAACAATGCATATTACATAACTAATTAATCCAGACATGTAGAACATTAGAGGCCAGGGGTGCCAACCTTTTACCTCGGACCGCGGACCACATTCTCCAACGAGGGTTGGCTGGTTTGCTTCTAATGGTTCTAATTGGTGCATTTTCCAAACCCATCTGTCAGTAAATGATCAAAAAGTGAATGGCTTTATTTAGAAACATTTCTCAAGGAACATTCTGCAATTGAGAACAAAGGTGCTTTGTGAGCACATTTATATTTTTCTGTTCTGCTGTACCAGTGTATTAAAGGAGTTCCCTGGCCCTCACCGTGCATGTGATTTTCTCCCATGATACCCACAGCTCACCATCCCACTGAGACTCCAGGCACCTCTCCTCACCATTCGGTGAATGAATGGAATGCAGGTTGTTTTTATTTTTTTACATAGGACCTGTTAGCACGGTCATGCACTCTAGTAGTAATGTTAATGTGTTTCCAGCACAAGAGTGCCTGTAACTTGCAAGTCACAGATTAAGATCATACTGAAACATCTCAGTGGCTCATGCAGCTACCTTAGAGATACTCCTGCAACCTCCGCAAACCAATCTTTAATTCTGAGAAATAGCTCATTGTGCCTTGTGCAAAAATCTTCTTGCAATCTGAGTGACATACATGTGCTGCATTGCATGGCTGTATTCTGCAGATGTTGATAAAATAAATGTAATTTACCAGGGATGTGATTTCACTCTTGACGTTCAGTATATTTCCATTAAACCAAGGTTTTCTAGGGAAAGTTTGGCATTTTTCAGTTTTTCTGGGGCCATGATAGTGACAGAGTCCTCATTATCTTGGAATGATGTACATATATGGAAAAAATATTAGCCTTCTGCTCAACTAGTCCAGTTTAGGAATCAGGAAACCATTTATGGATTATTCTGTTAAATATTTAGTGTCACAGACTCAAATATTGGTTCTATGAGGAGAACGGCTGACATGCCTGAAAAGGATGTAAACACATTCAAATAAATCTTCCTACTATTCTACTTCAGTCAGTGGGAGGAAAATGATACAATTAATAGGTGTTATCATTAGTTTGTCTTTGAAGTCTCTCCCCCTTCAAAGGCCCAAATGGGTATAAGTACTGGACCACTGACACCACCAACTCAGTACACTTCTGGACCTGAGACTACTCTGCCAGGAAGAATGACTGTTGTGCTGCTGAAGGACTGCCACTCAGCTGGACCGCTGCTTTGCTAAACCCCTGCCATGTTGTGCTGCCTCCTGCCCCCTGCCTTGATGAAAAGTTCTGGAACTGCATCACTCGAACGCAGAGTAACTCCAAGAACCAGCTGGCTGGTCTCCTGATCTGAAGTCTCAGGGACATAAAAGACTTCTAACCAAGCAGCTTTTACACCTGGATTCTGCCATTTGTGAGTCTGCCCAGCCAAGTGGTGACCCCCTAGTTCTGGACCCTTGGAGGTGGGCCTGGGTGGTTTGCATTAGCAGGAACAACACATCCCCGGTTGCGTGGAAAAAATTGGTGCATCGTCACTGTTTCATGGACAGAACATGCACATCACCTTCGGAACCAGCACTGAAGCATTTTATTCCGTGCAAGTTGCTTGCATCCCTGTCGACTACAACCTCAACAACAACACCGAACCCCACATTGCAGCCATGGCACTTATCAAAATTAGGGCATCTCATCAACGTCGTGGCAGCCACACCCGCATCGATCTCCATCACATCTCGGGAATGACATATCGCCACCACTGTGTGGGAAACTTCAATGCATCTCCTTGACTGCATGGGGAAAATCAAAGAATCTCATCGACGGTGTGGTTCAGAACCAACGCAACGCTTCTGCACCAGGATTATAAATGACTTTGGTTCAGCGGGCCCAATGGGGTCTCTGTGCCGGCCTGCACTCCATCGCTGTCAGCCTGAACCTTTGATTTTGTCCCTGTCTGGAGTGATCAGATATCTATGGTTGGCCCTTCTTGCTTCTAAGCTCTATAATTCATTTATGTTCTACTTATTTGATTTTTGTGCTATTGGTCTTGATTTATTTATTAAATATATTTATTAAAGTATGCTCTATTTTTCTAGCCTGATGTGGAATCTTTTTGTGTGGTGTTTTCACTGTTTTACTGGTTGAAGTGTTGCACAAATAAGTTATACACTGCCTCTAAGTTAAGCCTGACTGCTCTGTCTTAATTTATGGTTTGCCTGAGACTTACACTAGCCAGGATTGTGGTTGCTGCCTGACTAAAGTTAAAACCACAGTCAACCAACAACCCAATTTCACACAGACAGTATTCTTTCCAATTGTTTTGTCAATACGATTGTGTTTTACATTGCAAATGTAGAAAGTTAATATTTTTCAACATTTGTCTTGTCAATATATTGAAAACAATATTTTTGTATCAGAATATTTTAGTGTTCTATGATATAACCTAATATCTGGAGAGGCACAGATTTCATGAACCAAAAAAGTGCTAATGTTCCAAATTGTCCTTGGACAAATGTGGCCAATTCTGAAAATGTTCTTCTAGGTAATTAACAGCTGGTGCTCAGTATTTTTCGCCTCAAATAGAGTTTAAAGGGAACTGGATATCCTCATATTGCTAGTGGACATACTAAATAAGTAGTAGAATCCAGTGGCGAAATCTTATCCACAATAATAGTTCTATGGTGGAGAAAATTCAGCCAATGCTTTGCACTGCATATTTAGAGTTTGCTTCTGAAAATTAAAGTTTTTTTTCCTGTAAACTCTAAATGAGTTCCTTTGGTTACTTACTAGTGTGTTCTTGTTTACATTGTTTTGCACAATTAGTTTCACTCCAGAAAAAGTACTGGCCACTTATTGTTACTATAGACCTTCATTGGAGACTATTTATATTGTCTGTCCCTATTCACAGTATTAACTCCCACCAAAAAAAGCAGCATGTGAAGGGCATCTGTTCCACTTCTGTGTCCAGAGCAAAGGTCATCTGCCTATCTCAGTCAGGGCTTGTCTGTCCTTAAATTGAGTGCTTCTGTATTGGAGAACAAGACCTAAATGGGCGATCTTCCTCTGAGATAGCAAACTCAAAATACATCTTTTTCACAACTGCTGGGTCAAGCGTATTTAACAAAATAGCTAGCAATTATTTAGTGGTGTTTCACTAGGGAGTACTAGTTTGATAATCTTAAACAAGCAATCCATAAATTAAAATACAGGTTATGTATTTTGGCAAGATACACGGTTCAGGGAAGATCAATTATCTTCCAAACAGCCAAACACCTTCACAATGCAATTTGTTTTTGATCTTCTTGTAATTTATTTTCCTTTTTACATTGTTTTCCATTTTATCGACAACCTTAAGGGCCTGAAATGACATCAAGGCCCATATTTATACTTTTTGACGCACAACTGCGCCAACGCAGTTGTGCGTCAAAAATGTTACCGCCGGCTAACGCCATTCCAAAGCACCATGCGGGCGCCTTATTTATTGAATGACGTTAGCCGGCGCAGCTGACTGGTGTGCGTAAAAAAAAAATGACTCACACCAGGCAGCGCCGGCATAGGGGAAAATGGAGGTTGGGCGTCAAAAAATGGGGCAAGTCAGGTCTGAGGCAAAATTCAGGCCTCAACCCGATTTGCGCCATTTTTTTTTACGCCCAACCTCCATTGACATGACTCCTGTCTTAGCAAAGACAGGAGTCATGCCCCCTTGCCCAATGGCCATGCCCAGGGGACTTATGTCCCCTGGGCATGGTCATTGGGCATAGTGGCATGTAGGGGGGCCCACATCAGGCCCCCCTATGCCACAAAAAAAAAACGAAAAAAATACTTACCCCAACTTACCTCAACTTCCCTGGGATGGGTCCCTCCATCCTTGGGTGTCCTCCCGGGGTGGGCAAGGGTGGCAGGGGGTGTCCCTGGGGGCATGGGAGGGCTCCTCTGGGCTCCTTCTGAGCCCACAGGTCCCTTAACGCCTGCCCTGACCCAGGCGTTAAAAAACAGCGCCCATCAGGCTGGGCGCCGTTTTTTAAGGCCTGCCCCCTCCTGTGCCTCAAAATGACGTCAGAGTATAAATATGGGGCACAGGCCTTAAAGTCATTTTTTGGAAGGGAACGCCTACCTTGCATATAATTAACGCAAGGCTGGTTCCCCCTTCCAAAAAATGACGCACATGGTGGAACTTTGACGCCCTTTGACAATATTTAGGCCCCTATTTATACTTTTGCAACGCTGCATTTGCGTCATTTTTTGACCTAAAAGCGGTGCACACACAAAATATAAGTGTATTTTGTAAGTTTGCGCCGCTTTTGTTTCAAAAAGTGATGCAAATGAGGCACAAAAAAATATATAAATATGGGCCATACAGTCTAGAGTGAAAAAGCTGGGAACCAAGGTGGAACATTGACATCAAGGAATAACTGTAAACACTGCACGTCCTTTTCCGTTGTGCAATGAGAGAGGATAGTAAAGATTATCGCACACGTCACAGAGGTCGTAGTCACAGTTCTTGCATGTGCTTTCTATTAACTGTTTCATATTACCGCATTACAGATAAACCTACATCGAAGGAGCAAATTAGGCCGCACTGCAGCCGTACATCATCAACACGGACAAAACGGCACACTTTGTAAACCTTTTCTATCTCTTGTTTAACTGTTTTGTTCGGCCCGGAAGTAGGCATTAAGATAAGGCGATCATGCGTCTGACTTAATTAAAGATTTAAAGGAAGATCTCTTAATCCAAGAATCCCCTGCAGTTGGAAGACATATAATCTAAATGATTAAAGCCCTTTAAAACTCCTCGGTTCTTTCTTTCAGCATTCACTCCTGCTGTATTTTTACTGACAATTGCCTTCCTGAAAACAGTTCGTTTCACCGTGAAATACGTGACCAAAAACGACCTGTATGGAGACCGGACACCTCAGAAATGCTTCAGATGAAAAACATTCTTCCGGCCTCAGTTTAGATTGATTGGTATCTTGTCTTAGAATTAAACATGCAGTGCATCACATGAGATCTAAGCATTTTGGGGAAGATCATTCAGTTCACAAAACGTCTTGCAGACTCCCTTTAATCCTGTCACTTTTTTCCTCTGAGCTGGTCCCACTTTTCCATCTACTCCTGCTGAGGCCTTCAGTTAACCTTAGGCAAACACATCATATACCATACCCTTGCTAACACGTCCCATTATGATAATTTATTACACATTAAGACTCGTTTTAGGCCAATGAATCTTTTGACCCAGTTGAGAGACACCTTAGGAGGAGATAGCTAATCAATATGTCAATCAATACATCAATAATGTCACCAATATTTATTATCACAATGCATTTTACTTTAGTCAAAGACATTAATCAACTCAAGACCACCACCATGACCTTGCAGTCATGAATAACCACACCAGTATTGTAGAATTGTATGAGTTTTATTCCCTATTAATTACAATTCTAAAAGTAGATGTGTTAATCTCAAAACCAAGAAACAAAATAGCGTAGTCACAATATGCCAACTCTGATAAGATTTCTTTAAGGCGAGAATCACAAACATCAGAACATAACACGGTGTGAACATAGATCAACTTTAGCAGAGTGTCATCAACACGTCAGTTCGACAAATCATAGATTCAGTAATTTGTCTATTTGCTTCAGTCTAATGAACCCCTATCCTAACCCCTGATTAGCATTGGCATGTTGGGCTTCATGCAAACAATTTGGAACACAAATTTGGAAAACATCTAGCTATGGTCTCTGTCAAAAGTAAACAGTTGCTACCTAGAAAGGAAAAGCAAACAGACAAATCACAAATTCATTATCATAGTTACCCTCCAAGGTTTAGGTCAGCACTCAGGTTCAGTCTTCGTCTTCAGGACATCAGTTGGTTCGCCATCAGTCAAAACCTCAGCTCTGGGAAAAAAGGGGCACTTCCCTCATAAGGAGGCAAAGTGTAAAGTGGGCAACTAAGGAAGAGGATGGTTTAAGTAAACCAACAAGTCACCAAACAGAGTGACAAACTTTCTGGACAAAATCAATAGCATTCCCTAACACACCTAATCTAATCTACTTCCTGGTGACGGGTTTTCATCCCTTTTTCATTGTACATTCCCCTAAAATCTAATTGGCTAAAAGGTTGCACCCCACTATCTCTACCCAATTAAGAAACAGATCATGGCTGTCATTACAACATTGGCGGTAAAGGCCGCTTACCGCTGTGCAGAACACCCCCAACACACCCCACAGAATTCCGCCACTGCTATTATGACCCACAGCACGGAATCCGCCAATATTCAGACACCCACACAAGTCCGCCATACCAAAGGTCAGTGATAAACTGGTGAAAACAAAACCTCCACCGTCACGCCAACAGAAATACGCCCACGCTATCACGACACACGAATCCACGTGGCGGTCTTTCAACCGCGGTCTTTCAACCGCGGTATTCCATTGGCGGTACACACCGCCGTGCTCAAAATACACACACATCTCCAAAACAAAACCACATTGGACAATACGAAATAGACAAACCTGATACACCTACACACACCACTCCCACACACCCAATACAATATAAAACACACACCCACATCACCCACAAACCCCTACGACCACAATTACAGAGAGAAGGCCAGAGAGAGACACCACCATCAACAATGCTAGCATCCACAGGCACACAACACCATCACCCACATAACCTCCACGCACCTCACACAACACACCACTACATATCAGCACACTTATCACCCCACACATCACCCACACCACCCCATGGCACGGCAAAGACACCCCAGGTTCTCGGAGGAGGAGCTCAGGGTCATGGTGGAGGAAATCGTCCGGGTAGAGCCACAGCTATTCGGATCACAGGTGCAGCACACCTCCATTGCAAGGAAGATGGAGCTATGGCGAAGAATAGTGGACAGGGTCAACGCAGTGGGACAACACCCAAGAAATCGGGATCACATCAGGAAGAGGTGGAAAGACCTACCGGGGAAGGTGCGTTCCGTGGTATCCAGACACCACCTTGCGGTTCAGCAGACTGGCGGCGGACCCCCACCTCCTCCGCCACAACTAACAACATGGGAGGAACAGGTCTTGGCGATTCTACATCCTGAGGGCCTCGCTGGGAGTAGCTGGAGGAATGGACTCTGGTAAGTCAAATCTTAACTATTACATCCCCCACTCTACCTGCATGCCATCACATACCCCCACCCTCACCCCATCACTCCAACTCCTCACAAATGTCCCAACATCATAAACCACCCATCCCAACACCAATCCCTGCATGCAACAACAAAGTATGGACACACATAATTAAAGCATGTCCACTGCACATACCCATACACCCCCCTAAAACATCATCACACAAGGTCCCACACAGGAATGCAAGCACTGGGGTACACGATAACCCACCCATTGCACACCATGCCACACACAGATGTAATAAACATCCTTTTATACCCCTGCAGGACCCCTACCCAATGTCACCGAACAGGAGGGTCCACATATGTCCACACCACCAACAGAAGAGGCCCACAGTGATAACAGCACCTCTGTCCAACTGGATCTAGATGACCAGCCCTGCCCATCGGGGACCTCGTGACAGTCGGTTCCCATCACACAGTCACAGGCCACTACAGAGCTTCCCCCCTCTGGAAACACCAGCACAGCACCCACCCAGCAGGCCCATACCTCCGTCCCCAGGACACGTCAATCAGCAGTGTGTCCACCACTACAGGGAACCCAGGCTAACCCACTACCCCAACAACAACAGGGACCTGGGGGCAGTGGCAGTGGGCACACGGTCCAGGGGACGGACGCCCAGGAACACAGGGGAACTGGGAGGGCTGCTGTGTGACAGGGGGAGGACAGGCCAAGGGAACCCACTCTCCACGAGGCCCTCTCCAACATCATGGGAGCCTACCACCACTCCCAGGAGACAATGGCAACGGTACTGGCCACGTTTCAGGAGACCCAGCGCCTGCAGGAGCAACAGTATTTGGGCTTCAGGGAGGAACTCAGAGCCATCAATTCCACCCTGGGCACCATCGTAGGGGTGCTGAAGGAAGTACTCAACACCAGGAGGGACACTGTGGCACTACAAGGGGCCCCTGACACTAGCATGGATGATGAACTGCCCACCACCTCCGCCGGCGCTAGTGGACAGGAGGCACCGCCACACCAGCACCCCACCCCCCGCAGAGGGAGAACCACCTCGCAAACGGTCCCTGAGATCCAGGACAAAGACAGAGAACGATGCCAAGACCCCCGCCAAGAAATGAGATCACCCTGAATGTCACCCTTCTGTCCCACTTTGTCACCCTGTCCATCCTTAAACTGCCCCAGCTCCACTTCCTATGCCCATTTGGGCAATGCACCTGTGAGACTAATAGACTGGACTCTGCCATGGACATTCCTCCGCCATCACCCCTCACCATTTCACTACCCCCTCCAATATTGAGCACTAAAATAAACACCCCTAAAGCACAAAACAATCTGGAGTCAGTCCGTGATATCAGAATAGTGTATTAGCAATTACTGTGGCAAAAAGCTCTTTCATTTGTAATGTCAACATACCTATGTCACACAGCTGTAGTCCATGATGAATCAAAGCAGAAGTCACACTGTGGGACACACATCTGTGAAATCATAGGGGAGAGTGAAAACTCAGTGACCATACACATGGTGAAAACGACAGACAGTAGAGAGGTAGTAGTGTTAAAGTACATGTAGTAGGCAGGTTTGTATTCTTACCTGTGTCTCAATGGAAATATTGCTGGATCACTGAGTCCCTCTTGTCCATGTCTTCTTCTTCTGCTTCCTCATCTTCACTGTCCACAGGCTCCACAGATGCAACAACACCGCCATCTGGACCATCCTGCTGCACAAAAGGCACCTGCCGTCGCAAAGCTAAGTTGTGAAGCATACAGCAGGCCACGATGATCTGGCACACCTTCTTTGGTGAGTAGAATAGGGATCCACCTGTCATATCGATGCACCTGAACCTGGCCTTCAGGAGGCCGAAGGTCCGCTCGATTATCCGCTGTGTACGCCCATGTACCTTATTGTAGCGTTCCTCTGCCCTCTTCCTGGGATTTCTCACTGGGGTCAGTAGCCATGACAGGTTGGGGTAACCAGAGTCACTTGCAAATGGCGAGGGACAACTGTTAGACACACACTAACCTGTAGGGATATCTCCAGACCCAGGCAACCATTCCCACTGTCTTGCTTCCAGGTGCTCACCTAATAGCCACACACGGTGCCTCTGGAGTTGACCCATCACATAAGGGATGCTGCTATTCCGCAGGATGTAGGCGTCATGCACTGAGCCAGGGAAATTGGCATTAACATGGGAGATGCACTAGTCTGCCAAACATACCATCTGTACATTCATGGAATGGTAACTCTTCCGGTTTCTGTACACCTGTTCACTCCTGCGGAGGGGGACCAAAGCCACATGGGTCCCATCAATGGCACCTATGATGTTGGGGATATTTCCCAGGGCATAGAAATCACCTTTCACTGTAGGCAAATCCTCCACTTGAGGGAAAACGATGTAGCTCCGCATGTGTTTCAGCAGGGCAGACAATACTCTGGACAACACGTTGGAAAACATAGGCTGGGACATCCCTGATGCTATGGCTACTGTTGTTTGAAATGACCCACTTGCAAGGAAATGGAGCACTGACAGCACCTGCACTTGCGGGGGGATTCCTGTGGGATGGCGGATAGTTGACATCAGGTCTGGCTCCAGCTGGGTACACAGTTCCTGGATTGTGGCACGGTCAAGCCTGTAGGTGATGATCACATGTCTTTCCTCTATTGTCGACAGGTCCACCAACAGTCGGTACACCGGAGGATGCCGCCATCTCCTCACATGACCCAGCGGACGGTGCCTATGAAGGACAACAGCGAGCACAGAGTCAACCAACTCAGAGGTACGTACCCACAGCTTACACAGAACACGAATCATAATCGAAAAAGTGGCCTGTATGTGTGTTGAATCTAGGCCTAGGTATGTGTGACGCAGTTAAAAATTAAGCCATGTGGGCCCCTGAAATGGCGGCTGCCTGACCAGTAAATTGGGACAATGGGATGTGAGGTAACTGCGCTGGCATTGTACACTGTCGTGGTAGGCGGTTGAAGACCGCAGCGCAATGCTGCATTGGTTAACATTGGACCCTATGGGTCCCAGGAGCCAATGACGATGTACGCCGGCAGTGACGGTACTCACCGCCGCGGACGTGACCGCCATTTTCTATCTGTTCAATCACTCTATACCTGATCTTCGACAGGAGAGGACCTACACTGCAAGTGCTGCTGTGACTTCGGTCTGGAAGAGACAATGGCTTGTGCGTTTGGGGAAAGGGCCCCTGCCTTCACATTGGAGGAGTTGGAGAAACTCGTGGACGGGGTCCTCCCCCAGAACACGCTACTCTACGGTCCTCCAGACAAACAGGTAAGTACACTGAGAACATGCTGTATGGGCTATGCCTGTGTGGAGTGGGGTGGATGTAAGAAGGGGGGGGAGATTGCGGCGTGCATGAAACGACAGTGAGTGCATGTGCCACATGGCAAGGGTAGGGATGTGGGCCAATGACTGTGACGGTGCAGTGGGTAATAAGTTTCTCTTCCCCCTGTACAATTCTTGTAGGTCAGCGCCCTCCAGAAAAAATATATTTGGCTTGCCATCGCCAAGGACTTCCGGGCCCTGGGGGTCTACCACAGACGGAGCACCCACTGCCGGAAAAGATGGGAGGACGTTCGCCGCTGGAGCAAGAAGACGGCGGAGGCTCAGCTGGGGATGGCCTCCCAACGTGGGGTGCACGTCGCACCATGACCCCCCCGATGTTCAGGATCCTGGAGGTGGCGTACCCGGAGTTGGATGGGCGCTTGAGGGCATCACAGCAGCCACAAGGGGGTGAGTACAATCTTATCCTGCTGATTTTGCACCCAGTGGAGGTGTCTGGGTGGGGGAGGTGGGCTGTGGGTTTCCCTAGGCCAGGGCGAGTTCCGTAGGCAAGGTCCCTCCGTAAGGCAGGCCATGTGGCACCCCACCTCTGTAGAGTGCCAACTACACCTAGTCATGCCCCTGTGTCATTCATGTGTGCAGATGTCGTCCATAGCCTAGTAGGCCATTTCCTAGGAATTGAACCGTGGAGCCCAAAAGCGCGGCGTAGTGCAGGGGTCTTCTGTGTCTGTCGTGTCTGCCAACGGTAGCGGTAATGCATGCACTGAACATGTCTTTCTTCTCTCGTCCCCCCCTTTTTATGGTCTCCCTGTTCTTGTGTGCATTAGCATCATCAGGCGGAGGAGCAGTGGCACTGGAGCACGAGGGGGCTGCATCCCACATGGCCATGGAGGGCCACACTATGGACTCGGATTTCACCAGTGGGACGGAGGGGACAGGAGCTGAGACCAGCGACACAGACTCGTCCTCTGATGGGAGCTCCCTTGTGGTGGTGGCAACATCTGTGTCCCCCATCTTACAGGTACAGCTGCCACCCCCCCTACCAGCACCACCCTCCCAGCAGCCCCTCAGCCTTTGCCCCGTACCCGCTCACCCGGGAGGGTGGGCATCACCTTCGCCCCAGGCACCTCAGGCCCTGCCCCAGTCACCCCTGCTGCCCTCAATGAGGAGGCCATTGACCTCCTCAGGTCCCTCACTGTTGGGCAGTCTACCATTTTGAATGCCATCCAGGGTGTCGAAAGGCAGTTGCAAAAAAACAATGCTTTCCTGGAGGGCTTTCATTCTGGTCAGATGGCCCTTCAGCAAGCTTTTCAGACTCTGGCCTCAGCACTGATGGCAGCCATTGTCCCTGTGTCTAGCCTCCCCCTCCAACTTCCTCCACCCAAACCCAATCCCCTGTACCCCAGCCTATCACAAGCACTCCTACCGACCAGCATGCACACACGTCAACACACAAGGGAAGCTCAGGCAAACATAAGCACCACACATTCCACAGGCACTCACGCAAGCATCGTCTCCCTCCTCCCTCCCAGTCTCGTCTCCACTCACACCTGCATGCACTACATCTACAGCCACTACTGCCATCACCAGCACACCCACCAGCACACCCCGCTCACGTGCAGTCACCACCCCCACTACCATTCACACGTCCCCTGTGTCCTCTCCCAGTGTGTCTATTACGCCATCTCCCAAGATACACAAATGCAGGCACACACCCACCCGACAGCCATCCACCTCACAACAGCCTGTAGCGCATGAACCTTCACCCAAAGTCAGCAACCGAACACCTTCTACAACCACAACCTCTTCCTCCACTCCCAAACCCCCTCCAGCTACCCGTCCAAGTGTCTCCAAAAAACTTTTCTTGTCCAACCTTGACCTCTTTCCCACACCTCCCCCACCCTGTCAGTCTCCTAGGTCCCGAACTAGCACCTCAGCCACAACATCTCCGGGACAAGTGGTGCCTGTAGTCACCGGAATGTGGAGTGCACCGGCCACCAGGGCAGCCAGTGTGGCACAGAGCCACAGCACGGACAGTCCCCCACCTGTCAATCATCAAAAGTTGGCCAGTGCCCAGCGGGAGAGGGGGAAGACTCCAGCCACCAAAGCCGCTCCCAGGGGTCTCGGTGGGAGTGTGGAGTCAGCTGCGACACCTTCCAAGGTGGCGAAAGGCCACAAGAAACCAGGAAAGTCTGGGAAGAGCAGCACGGCAGAGGAGACTGCCATCATCCCCGCTGCCCAGGAGGCCACATCCGTCATCCCCGCTGCCCAGGAGGCCACAGCCGTCATCCCCGCTGGCCAGGAGGCCACCGCCATCATCCCTGCTGGGCCAGAGAGGACCGCCAGCACAAGCCCCGCTGGGCTAGAGAGGACCGCCAGCACAAACCCCGCTGGGACAGAGAGGACCACCAGCACAAGCCCTGCTGGGACAGAGAGGACCACAAGCACAAGCCCCGCTGAGACAGAGAGGACCGACAGCACAAGCCCCGCTGGGACAGAGAGGACCGGCAGCACAAGCCCCGTTGGACAGAGAGGACCGCAAGCAAAAGCCCCGCTGGGACAGAGAGGACTGCCAGCACAAGCCCCGCTGGGACAGAGAGGACCACCAGCACAAGCCCCGCTGGGACAGAGAGGACTGCAAGCACAAGCCCTGCGGGGACAGAGAGGACCACCAGCACAAGCCCCGCTGGGACAGAGAGGACCGCCAGCACAAGCCCCGCTGGGACAGCGAGGACTGCAAGCACAAGCCCTGCTGGGACAGAGAGGACTGCCAGCACAAGCCCCGCTGGGCTAGAGAGGACCGCCAGCACAAGCCCCGCTGGGCTAGAGATGACCGCCAGCACAAGCCCCGCTGGGACAGAGAGGACCGCAGCACAAGCCCCGCTGGGACAGAGAGGACCGCCAGCAGCTGAGTTACTGCAAAGGAGCCAGCCGCTCCAAGCACCGCTGAACAGGGCACTGCCGCTCCAAGCACGGCTGAACAGGGCACCGCCGTTACAAGCACCACTGAACAGGGCACCGCCGCTCCAAGCACTGCTGAACAGGGCACCGCCGCTACAAGCACCGCTGGCCCATGAGCGCCAAGGGCACTGACGCTACTGAGTCCGTCACGAGCAGGATGAAGCACTCTGGGCACAATGCCCCCTCAGAATCAGTGGAGAGATACATCCACTACCTCTGTCCTTAGCAGGATGAAGTACTCTGGGCACAATGCCCCCTCCAGAACCAGTGGAGAGATACATCCACTACCTCTGTCATTAGTAGGATGAAGCACTCTGGGCACAATGCCCCCTTCAGAACCAGTGGAGAGATACATCCACTACTCTGGGCACAATGCCCCCTCCAGAACCAGTGGAGAGATACATCTATTACCTCTGTCCTTAGCAGGATGAAGCACTCTGGGCACAATGCCCCTTCCAGAACCAGTGGACACTGTTATCCACTTGAGAGACTGTGGCTTTGCACTTCCTAGGATAAAGCAGTGGGCAACCCACCCACTTGTATAGACTTGAGAGACTGGCTTTGCACTCCCCAGGATTGGACAGTGGGCAACCCACCCACTGTATAGACTTGAGAGACTGTGGCTTTGCACTCCCCAGGATTGAACAGTGGGCAACCCACCCACTGTATAGACTTGCAAGACTGTGGCTTTGCACTCCCCAGGATTGAACAGTGGGCAACCCACCCACTGTAGAGACTTGAGAGACTGTGGCTTTGCACTCCCCAGGATTGAACAGTGGGCCTGGGGCCCCCAACCGGCTGAGGTGCCCCCCTTTCCCTCCCCCTGAAGTGCCTGTTTTCTTGCTCTCTGATGCCCCTGCAGTGTTCTCTCCGTCATGGTCGGGGATCTTGTGTGGGCCTCGCCCATACCGTGTGGGCCAAGTGTTCCACTGACTTAATTGGAGCACTACTTGGACTACTATGCTTGGTGTATATTTTGTTTATGGTGTATATATATTTTTTTTTGCCTACTTGATTTTAATATATTACAATGGTTACACCAATTTTCTTTTGTCTTTGCATTCTTCCGGGGGGGTGGGGGGGTGTAACTATCATGTATTAGTGTGTGTGTTGTAGTGGGTGAGGGTGGGGGGTGTTGCGTGTGTGTGTCCCTGTTTTTTCCCTCCCCACTCCCCTGTGTCGTAGGTGCTGTACACACCTTGGTCTTCGCCACCGGCGTTCATGCTCCTGGTAGAGGAGCAGGAAGACTATCGCAGGGAGAATTTGGAGTTCCGGCTCCATGGTGTCTTGGTTCCTCGTGGGGTGTGCAGAGGTGAGCTTTTTCCCTTAGAAATCCTGTTTGCACCATGTTTTTATCCGCGGTGAATCCGCCCCGGAAAAGGTAGCGGATTGGTAGGTTGTGATACTGTGGGCGTTACTTTGTCTTCCGCCTGTCTGTTGGCGGTGACCGCCAAGCTGTTTGTTTGTACCGCCGTGGCGGTCGGAGTGTTAAAGTGGCTGTCTTTGTTGGCGGTTTCCGCCACGGTCGTAATTGCACATTTTTTACCACCGGCCTGTTGTCGGTCTTACCGCCGCTTTAACACCGACCGCCAGGTTGTAATGACCACCTATGTTATTAATCTTTCACCCCATATTAGTTCACAGACATTTCCTAGGTCCATATGATTGGCGTCTTCAGAGGTAGCATGTCCGGTATGATTCCATCCTTCTGTAATTCATTGCACATCTTTTGGTCAGTAGCTCCATTGTCCGTACCGGTTTGAACGACCTTGTACATTATCATGTACTGATCTACACTGTTGCATTTTGGCTAAACATTTCTACAAGCAATATGAACTTCATGAGAACGGATCCATTATAGTTACATTCAGCTTCTAGTTGAAGAAAACAAGAGGTCATGTCTTTTTGCGAGTTAGCACACTGCACATTTAGAAAACACATTTAATATGAGAGCCAAGCAGCTAAACTTCGGCTCATGCTAACTTAAGGCCTATAAAGTTTATTTAACATAACTTTAATAACATAATCATTACTAATTAGTATAAAACTATTCGAATGCAATATTTCATGAACATTAGTCATTTTCATTAGTCCCAGTGTATATTGGCGGCCACTCCCTGTATTCACATTTCTAGTGCGCGTTTAAGCAAAACACACTAGTGCAGTTTTAATGCGGCATTATCACACATTAGTTCATAAACATTTCATGTTAATAATGATTATATAAACTACGCTCTCTCAGTCCCTCCTCTGATGACGTTCGTCATCACACAAAACTTTCCCTTTAACCTTTCACTTTCAATTTTTCACTTTACGCATGATGCACATTTCAACATCTTGTCCTTTGTGTGAACTTTCCCAAATTTCATTAAACATTTTCTCCCTTTCATTTTCCTAGTTTCTCTTGCTTCTTTTTGTCCAATTTGTTCTAATTCTTTCATTAATTTTGCATGCTCCCCATAAACCCAATAAACAAATTAGGACAATTAATAGGCCTTCTAATATTTTTGCAAGCACCCCGTTCCAAATATTACTAAACCAGCTCCCTGCTCTGGCAATTCCTTTTCCAACTTTCTCCCAAACTCCAGGTTCCTTCAAATCTTTCAAATCTGCACTATCTCTAGTTAAGTTAGTAAGCATACCTCGTTGAGCATCCTGCAGACTCCGCCGCTTTTTGCTAAAAGAATGTCTAAAGCAAGCCGATTTTGAAGAGTCATAGGTCTTTCCGCAGCAAGTTCAGTATCCATCAGGAGTATAGCCCCTGTGAAGTTTGTCAGCATGTTATCCACAATAGTAGACAACTTTCAAATCTTTATGGAGTTTAAGATAACCCCTACTGAAGGAATTATGGCTCCAAATATGTCACCAACGACAGCAGCCGCTGTTTCTCGTTTTTGTCTAGCATGTTGTAATTCAGACATTTTAGGTATTTGTTTTAAGTCATCAATCTGGTAAATCTTTGGGAAAACTATCCACAAATAACATGTCCCATACCATCCCTTAGGAAGACGGTAATAAGCATTAAGTCCACAGATATAATAGATCTCAGGGATCGCTGGATCCTGTCCATTTAACATGAATGTCCACTCACTCTGAAACAAAAACACATGCCTGCATTCACTCGTTCCCACGAATAAAGTGTCATGATCAGATTTTAGCCTATATATACAAAGCCTTCCTACGTGTAATGCATCTATGGCTAATTTGCCTTGCGTCTTTATTGCGGTGTAAGCATAATCATTTGCATATGTGCATTTTTCTAATCCCTTTTCTAATCTTTCTTTCAAAGCCTTGCGTATATCATCAGTGTGATCTAAAAAGCTTTTTTCTACAGGTGTTAATAAGCAGGTCAGATTGCTGCGGTGCACATAAGCTGTCCCAAATGTTAGTGTTGGCTCAAAGAAACCTCTAACTAATTTTATACTTTGCTCTTTAGCTAACTTATTCAAAAACTCAATCACAGGCACAAAGGAAAACACTACATCCAGATTTGAGTAAAAGTATTGCACATGTTCCTGGTCATAGAATCTTATTAGTAGCAGACTACAGCTTATCCCATAGGTTAATGGAAGACTATGATAGGTGACCCCCTCTTGTACTGATGAAGGAATCTTTGTGCACACATAACAATTTCTCGCATCCATAGTATCAACATACTCATTCAGCAGGCGATAGATGACAGTAGTAGAGAGTTCCCCCTTTGAATTAGTTCCCTCATGCAAATATTTTGTATGTTGCTCAAACGTTTCCCACGGAGTTAGTGTAGCAGTCTCAGGTTTTGAAGCATTGTTAGTCACTTTCTTATCCAACCATGGCATTCCCACAATCACACCCACAATTATTATTGCACATACAATATCTAGTATAACACTTAACCAACCACACACTTTACCCTTTTTGCTACTACCTCGAGTGTAAGCCATGATCTGTAAAGAATCAGATAGCAGAATAATAACCAACAATCAACTTGAGGATGATTTAAAACTCTCTTTTTTTCAATGCAAAGTCTCTCTTTCTCTCTGCATGTATTTACAGTGTTTCACTCACCCCAGGACCCTTTTGTCAAATCAGGTTAGCAGCTTGTCATAATCGTGTTTTTTCAGAATCAATTCAGGTTTTACATGTCACATCCGGTAATTTATAAGTCTCTTTTCTCAGCTTTCAGCTTTTAATATTCTATTTCAATTTTAACACAGTCTCTTTCTTTGTTTAAATTCAGGTACCATAGTATTGGCCTGGTACTTCTCGATCAAAGCAGAATGCTAAGAATTCTTGTTGCCATTTAGATGTCGTTGCATATGCCCATTCAGGACCTGCGTACCTTCTATTTGCGACTCTCTTTCTTTTCAGCTGGCGTTCACTTTGCAACTCTCCTTCACTCAGATCCTCTTTTCTGGTTGTATCGATTTCTTCCTCTATTGTTTCACCTGGGACGACTTTCTCTCTTGCAGATTGTTTCTTTGGCCAGTTATCACCTTTATGCGTTTTCTTCTTGCTTGGCCTTTCAGGATGCTGCACCCTCCTCTTGTGCTATGGTGTTTTCTCTTGACGGACCTGCAATTGGCTCAGGAGATGCCGGTGTCTTTTGATCTCCTTCTGCCTTCTCCCCTTTGTCTTCTGGGTCTGTAATGGGTTCAAGCTCTAACCCGTATCCGTCTACTTCTGGGAGAACCTCACCTTGTTGCAGTTCTCCTGCTGCCTCTACTGAGATAGGCTTGCCGTCACCTCTCTCAAACTCGTTTACTGTTTGAGGGACTAAGCCGTCCTCAGTGGGCTCTCCTACAGTCTCAGTTTCCCTTTGAATACTCTCCGGCCCTGAGACTTCCCCTTCTGGAGCTGTTGTTTCGGGTACCTCAAGCTCCTCATCAGTCGGACATGTCACCTTCTTTGTGTGACTGTCAAGTATCCAGTTTGGAATGCCTGTTGTCAGTATTACTTGATATGGCCCCTTCCAGCGTGGCTCCAAACACGACTTCCTTACATGCTTCTTGACAACCACCCAGTCACCGGCTTGCAGGGTATGACCTGGATCACTGATCGGTGGCAATGTGTTAGCCTCCAGCTGGTGGGAAAAAGAGCGGACCACATCAGCCAGACCTTTGCAGTAGTCCAACACCATATCATCTGTGATATTCACAAGAGCATTTGCAGGTACTGCGGGGAACCTCACAGCTCTGCCCATGAGAATCTCATGGGGTGATAGTCCTGTCTTCTTATCAGGGGTATTTTTCATCGACATCAGCATTAAGGGCAATGCATCTGGCCACCTCATATTGGTAGCTGCACACATTTTTGCCATCCTCAACTTCAAGGTACCATTCCTCTGTTCCACTAGTCCTGATGCTTTGGGCGGTAGCTACAATGCAGCTTCTGTTCAATGTCTTATGCAGCACACAAGAGCTTTATCACCTCATTGTCGAAGTGTCTGCCCCTATCTGATTCTTAAGAGACCGGAAAACCGAACCGTGGTATTAACTCCCTAAGCAAAAGCTTTGCTACTGTTAGACTGTCATTTCTACGTGTAGGTATGCTTCAATCCAGTGACTAAAACCACACACAATCACCAACACGTACTTCAAGCCTCCACACACAGGCATTTCAATGAAATCCATCTGAATCTTGCTAAATGGACCTCCAGCTCTCCCTATGTGGCTGAAAGTCACTACAGTCCCTTTTCCTGCATTCATCTGTTGAGAGATGACGCACCTGTGACAAGTAACCTCTGCGGCTTGTCTGAATTTCGGATTAAAACAATCAATTTTGAATAATCTGATCATTGTGTCTCTCCCAAGATGTGCCTGACCATGGTAAAGTCTTGCAAACTGTGACAAAAGACTGTTTGGCAAAACCAGTTTCCCCTCTTCTGAGACCCACAAGTCGTCAGCTCTCTGTACACATTGCATTCTTTGCCAGGAGCGTTTTTCCTCTCTACTAGCACAACCCTGCAGTGATTTTAGCTCATCCAATGTGTCAACAACTCTTAATGCAAAGTTCAGACATGTCTCATTTTCAGTTTGCAGTAACAATTCCCACTGATCCTTGAACGATATACAGTTGAATGCGCAAAACCTTGCGACTTGATCCGCATAGCCGTTTCCCATCGACACAAAGTCTTGTGACTTAACATGAGCATTGCATTTCAACACAGCATTTTCAAGAGGTAACTGAATCGCATGCAACAAATCATTAATTTGTTCACCATTTTTCACTGGTGAACCAGAAGAGGTCATAAAACCCCTCTGTGACCACAATTGGCCGAAATCATGTACAATGCCAAATCCGTATCTGCTGTCAGTATAGGTAGTGAGTTTCAGATTTTCAGCTGCCGTTGGCATGCCTTAGTAAGGGAAATTAATTCAGCCACTTGTGCGGAATACACTCTTTCGAGACAGGAGGCTTCTATAATGCCAGTGATTGTACACACAGCATATCCAGCTCTTAGTATTCCGACTGATTCTCTCAAACATGATCCATCAACAAACATAATGCAGTCATTTTCCTTTCACTGCGTGTCTTTAATGTCAGGTCTAGGTTTGGTGCACAGTTCTGTTACCTTAAGACAGTCGTGCTCCACCTCCTCCGAATTACTAATTTCAGTGTTTTCAACCGGAAGTAGAGTTGCCGGATTTAATACAGTACATCGCTTCAAGGAGACATTAGGCGACCCCAAAATAATTGTCTCATATCGAGTAAGTCGGGCATTTGTCATGTGCTGAGTCTTAGTTCGGGTCAACAGAATCTCAACTGAATGAGGAACCATTACTGTTAAGGGATGTCCCATCACTATGCCTTCACACTGTGTGAGGCTCTGACCAACTGCTGCAACTGCGCGCAAACAACCCGGTAAGGCTGCTGCGACTGGGTCCAAGGTAGCTGAAAAATATGCTACAGGGCGGTTTGCACCTCCATGGACTGTGTCAAGACAGACAAAGAACAAGCATCACGTTCATGACAAAACAGTAGAAAAGGTTTTGTGTAATCAGGCATACCTAAAGCTGGTGCCCTACACATGCACTCTCTCAATTCCATGAATGACTCAAGCTCTTCCTCAGACAAAATTATGGTATACGGTTCATACTTAGGGCCATATTTATACTTTTTGACGCAAAACTGGGCTAACGCAGTTTTGCGCCAAAACAATTAGCGCTGGCTAACGCCATTCTGAAGCGCCATGCGGGCGCCGTATTTATTGAATGGCGTTAGCCGGCGTTAGCCGACCGGCGCTGCCAGGTGTGCGTGAAAAAAAACGAAGTACACCAGGCAGCGCCGGCGTCGGGAAAAATGGCGTTTGGGCGTCCCAAAATGGGGCAAGTCAGGCTGAGGCAAAAAAATCGTCTTAACCCGATTTGCGCCATTTTTTTGGGGCGCCCAGACGCCATTAACATGACTCCTGTTTAGCAAAGACAGGAGTCATGCCCCCTTGCCCAATGGCCATGCCCAGGTGACTTCTGTCCCCTGGGCATGGTCATTGGGCATAGTGGCATGTAGGGGAGCACAAATCAGGCCCCCCTATGCCACAAAAAAAATTTAAAAAAATACTTACCACAACTTACCTTTTCTTCCCTGGGATGGGTCCCTCCATCCTTGGGTGTCCTCCTGGGGTGGGCAAGGGTGGCAGGGGGTGTCCCTGAGGGCAGGGGAGGGCACCTCTGGGCTCATTCTGAGCCCACAGGTCCCTTAACGCCTGCCCTGACCCAGGCGTTAAAAAGAGGCGCAAATGTGGGTTTTTTTGCCCCGCCCACTCCCGGGCGTCATTTTTGCCCGGGAGTATAAATACCACGCACATGCCTGGGAGTCATTTTTTAAGACGGGAACGCCTACCTTGCATCTCATTAACGCAAGGAAGGTGTTCACGCCAAAAAATGACGCTGACTCCATGAACTTTGGCGCTAGACGCGTCTAACGCCAAAGTATAAATATGGAGTTAGTTTTGCGTCGAATTTGCGTGGAAAAAAACGACGCAAATTCGGCGCAAACGGAGTATAAATATGCCCCTTAGTTTCCTTGCCTATCAGCTTTATCAATGGTTTAGAGATAATCGAAAAATTGGGAATCCACTGACGACAGTAGCCCACCATTCCCAAAAACATTCTGACATCTCTCTTTGTTGTCGGGGGGTTCATCTGTAGTATGGCTGTCACCCTCTCCTTTGATATTCTCCCGGACCCCTTTTCAATCAAGTGCCCTAAGTATTTCACCTCTTTCTGACAGTACTGCAGTTTCTTTGGGGACACTTTATGTCCGTTCTTTCCCAAATGGTTCAATAAGGCAATTGTGGCATATCTGCAGTCATCTTTTGTTCTGGACGCAATCAGCAAGTCATCAATGTACTGTACTAGAGTCGAACTAAAAGGAAATTCTAGCGACTCCAAGTCCTTCTTCAATATCTGATTGAAGATGGATGGTGACTCAGAAAACCCTTAAGGAATTCTGCACCAACTGTACACCTTGTCCAGGAATTTGAAACTGAATAAAAATTGGCTGTCCTCATGGAGAGGCACCGAAAAGAACGCTTGTGACAGATCCACAACTGTGAACCACTCTGCATCACACAGAACCTGAAACATAATAACTGCTGGATTTGGCACTATGGGGCAACACTTTACCAGAATCTTGTTTATTTTTCTCAAATCCTGTACAATTCGAACCTTCCCACAAGGCTTTTTCAAACCCATTATTGGTGAATTACATGGGCTGCTCAATACCTACTTCAGAACCCCTTGCTTTACAAAGTCCGCAATTATCTGCGACACCTGAATGAGAACATCTTGTGCCATGTGGTACTGCGGCACCTGAGGAAACACTGCATTTGGCTTCACTTGTACTTTAACCAGTTCAACTCCTTTTATCAGTCCCACTTCTTTTCCTGTCAGGTCCCACACTTTCTCTGTCACTGTTCCCTGCAACTCAGCTGGCAAGTCAGTTACTCTAAGCATTGGGAATAAGGTTATCAAAGGGTAGCCTTCATTTGTGGTCTCGATTTCTGATTCTGAAAACTGCCCATCATCCCCTTCATCATCACTGTTTGTTTGTACTTCGATTCCTTCATTAGAACAGGTAATCGAACATTTTGTCTTGCACAGTAAGGCCCTGATGGCCAGGGTCGGCGGGAGCACCGCCGACAGGCCGGCGGTGCCCCGCAGGGCATTCTGACCGCGGCGCTTTGGCCGCGGTGAGATTTGGAAAACCGGCGGTCTCCCGCCGGTTTTCCGCTGCCCTTGAGAATCCTCCATGGCGGCGGAGCGCGCTCCGCCGCCATGGGGATTCTGACACCCCCTACCGCCATCCTGTTCCTGGCGGGTCTCCCGCCAGGAACAGGATGCCGGTAGGGGGTGCCGCGGGGCCCCTGGGGGCCCCTGCAGTGCCCATGCCAATGGCATGGGCACTGCAGGGGCCCCCATAAGAGGGCCCCACTCGGTATTTCAGTGTCTGCTTTGCAGACACTGAAATACGCGACGGGTGCCACTGCACCCGTCGCACCTTCCCACTCCGCCGGCTCAATTCTGAGCCGGCGTCCTCGTGGGAAGGTTGATTTGCCCTGGGCTGGCGGGCGGCCTTTTGGCGGTCGCCCGCCAGCCCAGGGCAAATCCCAAAATACCCTCAGCGGTCTTTCGACCGCGGAGCGGTATTTTGGTGGGGGAAGTCTGGCGGGCGGCCTCCGCCGCCCGCCAGACTTAGAATGACCCCCTAAGTCTCTTCCCAGTAAGGATACGGGACTAGAATCGCAGACTACAAATTTATGAGGTCCCTGAAAGTTGCTAATCTCAACTTGAACTAGATCTGTGATCGGATTTGTCAAGTACTGGTTTGCTACTCCTACCACTCTTATGGTACGCCCTGAAAGTGGCAATTTCAGAACCTCTGCACTTCTGACTTTAGAGCATGTATCTCCCGTGTCAACCAAGAATGATACCTTGTGGCCCATCATTTTTCCCTCTACATAGGGTCTCCTCTGATCTACTTCTAGGGGCGCTGCAAGCCTGCACTTTTCACTGTCTGAACTGTCATCCGACCATTCATCATTCATTCCATCTTCACCACACAATGGGAACTGCTGTACTGTGTTATTTTGATTCGTCATTTGACCTGTGACCTGCTGAGGAAGCATCACCTGTTGCTGTCCCATTGGAGCTAATGGTAATTGCATTTGCTGTCTAGGTACCATGGGAACCTGCTGTTGTACTTGCTGCATTTGTGTTGGTTGAACACGCAGCATTTGCATTTGCTGCATGGGCTGTAACCCCTGCATCTGAACCATGTTATTCTGGAAGTTCTGATTTTGACGTCTCAATTTTGAACCCCTCACATTTTGAAATGTACCAACATCAGTGCTTTGTTGAACTACACCATCATGCACCATATTCGGGCATTCCCGCTTCCAATGCCCCAAGCCCCCGCACGCGTGACATGGTGACATCTTTTTCATTCCTTTGCCATCATTTTGAACCACAACCGTATTCAAGTCTGGACCGCGATTCACAAAACCTCGACCTCGGCCTCTCAGCTGTGCCTGAAACATGCCATTCCCTTGCGGTTGCTGCTGTAACATTTGCTGTATTCCATTCCCCTGCATATCAGCCTGCGCTGCCTCAATCTGCATCACCATCACTTTCTCCTTCAACTTTCTCTGCTTCAGCTCAATCTCATCACTACAGTATTTTGCATACTGCAACACCTCATCAATTGGCTTCGCTTGCCAACAGATCAAATGATTCTTAATCATCTGGCTGACCTCTGGTCTCAGCCCTTCAACAAATCTGAACACAAGATGGTTCATGTCTTTCGGCTCAATAGTCTCAGTGCCGCTGTAATGTTTGAATGCTTTTGAGAGAGCGTAGTTTAAACATTACCTATTTTAGATGTGAAATGCTTATATTTAACAATGCTGAATTAATAATATTATTCATTGAAACGTCTTTTAAACGTGGAGAATTTTTCACATACATAAACTAATGTTGACTGTAAGAAACAATTGCTTGTATTATGACTAACTGAAAACATTATCACGTATAAAGATTGCATTTTATTAGAATCCATACGTCTTAAGTTAGCGTGAGTCGAAAACTAGCTGTGTAGCTCTCATATTAAATCGTATTTTTCTGTTTCTCCAGTGTGCTGACTTGCAAAAGGCCATGACCCAGCAATTGTTCTTTTCTTCGCTTATTTGCAACAATGCTAATTTTTCTCATCCGCATGCTAGCAGCTTTAGTATCAAATTATGGACTTTGCAACAAACATGGACACATTCAAGGACATTAAATCGCGGAAAAAATAACTCTTGACCCGAAGTGTGTGCCAGAAAATGAAGTAACCCCGGATGTGCCACCTACGAAAAACGTCAATTATGAAGACCAATCAAAATGTTATGAAATATCATAGAATGACAAATGCATTACTTAATGTATAATTTGATAGGTTACAGATAGTGGGGTGTAGTGACTGTCCAATAGAATTTTGGGGGAATGTATTTCAAAAAAGGGAGAAAAACTCATGACACAGGAGACTCGAGAGCATTAGGTAGGGAATGATATTGATTGCATCCAGAAACTCTGTCACTCTATTTGGTGATCTGAGACTTAGACAAAACCATCCTCACCCATAGACTGCCCCATTACACTTTATTCCTTATGAGGGAAGTGTCCCCTGCCCTTAGATTAGATAGACTGACGGCGATCTAACTGATGTCCTGATGACGAAGACTGATCCTGTATGCTGACCTATTTCGAGGAGGGTAATTATACTGTTGCTAATGGAAATTCATTTGTTTGCCTTTCCTATCTAGGTACCAACTGCTGTGTATTTTTGATAAGCGACCTTAGTTAGATGTTTTCCAAATTGATGCTCTAAATTGTTTTGCATGAAGCCCAACATGCTAATGCTAATTAGTGGCTAGATGAGGCATTCACTTTGACTGACGTAGTTGACGTGACTGACGTGGTGTTATGCTGAACTAAACATTATATGAGATTTAGGCGTCTAGATTTATTCATCTTCATATTACTATCTTATGATTGTGATCTTTGCATTATTGCCATATAGTGACTATGCTCTTTTGCTTCTTGGTTTTGAGATTAATACATTTGCTATTAGATTGTAATCAATAGGGAATAAAATTCACAAAACTCCATTAAGGTGTGGTTATTCATGGCTGAAAGGTCATGGTTGCGCCGAAGGTTTACTAATGTCAAAAGTGAAATATATTGTGGTGATATATGTTGACAATATTATTGACATATTGTTTAATGTATTGATCAGTTATCTCGTCTTATGGTGTCTCACCACTGGGTCCAAAGATTAATCGGCCTAAAACGAGTCCCGATGTGTATAAATTAACATAGACGGACGCGTTACCAGTTCTGGTAGCAGAGGATGGTTAGGCCCTTGGGGGCCCTAGGACAGAGTTTCATTGTTTAATTTGTTTTTCTGTGATAATGCAATTTGGAGAGATGATGGGTTGCTAGGTTCGCCATGGCTTTCCCCGGATCTGCCTAAATGAGTTGGGAATGTTCTTGGCACCATAGTATGTGTGGTTAGGGTCTTTGCGCTTGCTTAAGCTTATGCATCTTGCAGATGGTTGTTAAAAATTTGCCTGTAATTAGGCCAAATTAAGTGTTGTTTAGCAGGAGTGGGCGCACTCCACAGTATGAGAGTAGGGATGTTGGCATACTTCATGTGAATGTAGCGCTTGTTGCTCAAAATTATCCACGTGGTTGGTTGTTATGTACGGAGCTGTTGAGGTCTAAGACTCCGGAGTATGATGATAAATGTGGTTTATGTTGTAATCTGTGCTGTTTAATAGGTCAATCGGGCGTGGTTGACAAGTCAAGTTTGAGTTATGATGTATGTGTGAAACCTTAGATGGAGATTTGACAAATTCTAAAGTGCACTAGAAGGAGTCATTGACAAGTCGAGAGTAGGATTTGCAGGTCGAATTCTGCTTGCGTATGTGGGAACTGAGAAGGAGAGAGTAGCGGCCGAGGCTTCAAGTGAAATCTCTGTAAAGTTCTGAAGCGAATGTGTTACCCTACCTGTAGTAAACTGACAGATTTGTGTTGTCATTTTAAGGTGCACGCAATAATTCGCATTAGTTTGTATGAGTTGTAAGGGGTCAGTGAAGAGTAGATGAGCCGCAAGACTTTGTCAGCTGCAGTGTGTGTGAGTGTGACGTCAGTGGTGCAGCGCTGAGATAGGTCAGATGCCGAGAGGGGTCGCGCACGGATTGGCTGCCGTCCGTGAGAGGCAATAGGTTGAGAAAGGGCAGGTGAAGAGAGTCCTGGGAACTAAGCCATTTCTGATTAAATACGAAATAAAGAATTGCAAAAATGAATTTTGTCAAGGCATTCAAAAGCGCTTTAAAGGGAGATGTATATATTGTCGCAACCGATGAGGAGCCTACACCACCTGAGGGTACTCCAGCTTATACAGTTATGGAAGAAAAGGGTGTTGCACCTTGTTTATGGATGAAACAATGGCGCACATTAACAGAGAAAGAGGGGTGTCTAGCGTCCCCAGAACATGGGACATTTAATCCAAAGGTGCTAGAAAATTTGAGATGGATGTTAAGTACGCAGAAACCACCTCCGAGACCGGCACAATACGAGGATTTGGCGATCTGGGACTTGATGGCTCTTAAACATAGACAAGAAAGGTTTCAGAGAAGACTGAGAAGGGCAGAAAAATCCTATGCAGAAGCTAGATGGGACAATGAGAGCAAAATGTGGAGACGGGGAATTGTAGATGGGTTGAAGTTATTCCCAGCAATAGCACAGGGAGAAGAGACACAGGGAAAGAAAGCCTCCTGCAAAACCGACAAAGATTCAGGTAAAACTAAAGAAAATAAAAGGTCCTGGGAAGAGGAAGATGATTCAGATGATGAGGAATTTATGGATAGATTGTTACATGATCATCCGCCACCGTATGCGGTGAGTGACAGTGCTCCAAGCACTAGCTTGGATCCTGGGAACCAGACGCAGGAGAAGGGAGTTTCTGATACGGTACAGACTAGCGATACAGCCTCGATACAGAATGGTGTCAGTGTACCCACTGCACCAGACTTGCCGATACAGTTGCAGCCTCCACCGCAGATAAAAAGAATTTACCCTGATGTCCCAGTGCTTGAGACTACTACAAACTTGATAGTGCCGCCAGACCCGATATACACAAAGCCAAAGTTAATACAGATTGAATCGACCCTGAAGCTAGTATCTCAACCGCCACAGCTGATACGTGGGTATAACCCTGTAGCAGGACCACCGTTAGTACCTGTACCGGGTACACTGGAGCAGACCTATGGTGTTGCAGCTCCAAGAAGTCTGAGTTCAGGTCAGACACCTGCAGTTATATCGTTACCTATTACTGTTGGTCCCCCAGTGCCATTGTATGCGCAAGGTAAGACAGGGACGTGTGATCAGGGAGCTATAACTCAGGAAGCGATAAGAGGAGGGCCTATGAGAACTCCACAGATAATGGCCCCTGGGGAAAAGGTAAATGAGCCACCGAGACCCTTGATGGACCTTAGTCCAGTAGGGGCACCTCTCGAAGCGAGGCGTCAAGCAGGGTTGGGAGTCTTAACTCCCCAAACTATGAGTATGAATACCTCACACTCTCCAATGATACATGCAGGGAACATTTCACTGCAGGGTTTTACAGTACAACAGCTAAATGAGTGGTTAGAGAAAACTTGTACCCCACAAAAGACTACAGTGACCACAGTTGATCCTGAGAAAGAAAAACAAGATGAATACTTGAATTTTGTACGACTAGGAGCAGAAGCTGCCGAGTTAGTGGAAGGAACAATGGGAGTAAATAGGTTGGAATCATACACTGAGGCAGAATTGAGGTACTTATGCCCCAAGATTACCAAAGAGGTAGGCAAAGTACATCAGAGATTAGCGAATTTGGCAGACAAATACAATATCGATATCGGAAACACTAAACACTTGAAAAGAAGCTACAGATTAGATTTTGACTCCAAAGATTTTGAACACATGATATCTGCAGGCATGAAGGCACACCTGAGAGAACTGTTGCAAAGTGCACAAATTTGGGGGGCATTAGAGAAATGGGAAGGCCGTTGGGCAAAGAAAAGAGATAAGGGAAAAGGAGATAGCCCAGGGTCTAATAAAGTTGGGACCACACCTAATCTAGATTCAGTAAAAATCTTACCTATGAGAGAGACAGCTGATGGTGTTTTAGTGCATGTGCCATGGACTAGGGGAGACATTTTATCCTTTACAAATGATTATCCTAGGCTAAGAGAAAAGCCAATCGAGTGGTATCAACAGACGGATAGGTTCGTGAAGCTTGCAAAGTGTCTCTGGGAAGACTTGAATACTTTGTTTGAGATTATTGTTCCGCCAGATTTGTGGCTCGAGTGCAAGAGAGGGGTAGATTGGCCCACGAAGGAGCCGGCAAGAGATAAGGTGACTGGAGCACCTTCAGGAGAGGTGATGAAATATTATCATAAAGTAACTGAGTTCTTGAAACTAAAGGTGTCGCTAAGGTGACCAATTGGCAGAAAATCGACCGGACCTCTCAAGAGGTTAAGGAGTCAATACATGCGTATTACGAGAGATTATTAAAAGCGTTCAAACAATACAGTGGTACTGAGACTATCGAACCGAAGGACATGAATCATCTTGTGTTTAGGTTCATCGAAGGGCTGAGGCCGGAGGTCAGCCAGATGATTAAGAATCATTTGATTTGTTGGCAAGCTAAACCGATTGATGAAGTGTTACAGTATGCAAAATACTGTAGTGATGAGATTGAGTTGAAGCAGAAAAAGTTGAAGGAGAAAGTGATGGTGATGCAGATAAGGGCTGCACAAGCTGGAATACAGGGGAATGGAGTTCAGCAAATGATACAGCAACAACTGCAAATGAATGGTGTGTTTCAGGCACAGCCGAGAGGCAGAGGTCGAGGGTTTGTAAACCGTGGTTCGGACATGAATAATGTTGTTATTCAAAACGACGGTCAGGGAATGAAAAAGATGTCACCATGTCACGCGTGCGGGGGCATGGGGCATTGGAAACGGGATTGTCCGACTATGGTCCAGGATAGTGCAGTTCAGCAAAGCCTTAATGTCGGTACATTACAAAATCCACGAGGTCCAAAAATGAGACATCAAAACCCGAATTTTCAGAATAATTTGGTACAAATGCCAGGGGTACAACCCATGCCGCAGATGCAAATGCCGCGTTTTCAGTCAGTATCAATGCAACCAGTGCAGCAGCAGATTCCTAGGGTGCCTAGACAGCAAATGCAATTACCCATGGCTCCGATGGGACAGCAACAGGTGATGCTTCCTCAGCAGGTCACAGGCCAGGTAACCAACCAAAACAACACTGTGCAACAATTCCCATTACGAGGTGAAGGTGGCATGAATGAGGATTGGTCAGATGACAGCTCAGACAGTGAAGAGTGCAGGCTTGCAGCATCTTTAGAGGTGGATCAGAGAGGCCCATATGTAGAGGGAAAAGTAATGGGCTATAAGGTTTCATTTTTGGTCGACACAGGAGCTACACGCTCTACAGTTCGAAGTGCAGAAGTCCCGAGATTACCTCTCTCAGGGCGTACTATACGAGTGGTTGGTGTGGCAAACCAGTACCTGACTAATCCGATTACTGATCCGGTGCAGGTTGAAATTGGTAATTTCCAAGGCCTGCATAGATTTGTTGTATGTGATTCAAGCCCAGTATCCTTATTAGGAAGGGACTTATTATGTAAGACAAAATGTTCGATTACCTGTTCCAATGAGGGAATAGAAGTACAAACAAACAGTGACGATGAGGGAGATGAAAGTCAATGCATAGAGGAAGGAGGGGAGACAAATGAAGACTACCCTTTGATTACTTTATTCCCAATGCATACTTTGATCGATCTACCTGTTGATTTACAAGGGACCGTAACAGAGAAAGTGTGGGATTTGACTTGGAAAGAAGTAGGGTTGATAAAGGGAGTAGAACCAGTCAAGGTTCAGATAAAGCCGAATGAAGTGTTCCCACAAGTGCCACAATACCACATGACTCAGGACGTCCTTATTGAGGTGTCACAAATAATTGCAGATTTTCTCAGACAGGGAGTCCTGAAAGAAGTTTTGAGCAGTCCGTGCAACTCTCCCATTATGGGTTTGAAGAAGCCCTGTGGGAAGGTTCGAATTGTGCAGGATTTGAGAAAAATAAACAAAATTGTGATAAAATGCTGCCCTGTGGTACCTAATCCAGCAGTAATAATGTTCCAGGTTCCTTGTGATGCTGAATGGTTTACTGTAGTAGACCTATCACAAGCATTTTTATCAATACCTCTTCATGAAGACAGTCAATTTTTGTTCAGTTTCAAATTCCTGGATAAGGTGTACAGTTGGTGCAGAATTCCTCAGGGGTTTTCTGAGTCACCATCCATCTTCAATCAGATATTGAAAAAGGATTTGGAACCTCTTGTGCTGCCTTTTAATTCGATTCTTGTGCAGTACATTGATGATTTGCTGATTGCATCTAAAACCAGAGACAGTTGTAAATATGATACCATTGCATTGTTGAATCATCTGGGAAAGAATGGACACCAGGTGTCACCCAGAAAGTTGCAATACTGTCAAAAAGAAGTGAAATACTTGGGACATGTGATTGAGAAAGGGTCCCGAAGAATATCAAAAGAGAGAATAACAGCTGTTTTGCAGATGAATCCCCCAACAACAAAAAGAGATGTCAGGATGTTTTTGGGAATGGTGGGCTACTGTTGCCATTGGATACCCAACTTCTCGATCATCTCAAAACCTTTAATAAAATTGACGGGAAAAGAAGTCAAGGATGAACCATACACAATCACTTTGACAAAAGAGGAGCTTGAATCATTTCTAGAATTGAAAGAATGCATGTGCAGGGCACCAGCATTAGGAATGCCTGATTATGAAAAACCTTTTCTGTTGTTCTGTCATGAACGTGATGCTTGTTCTTTGTCTGTTTTAACACAGGTCCACGGAGATGCAAATCGCCCTGTAGCATATTTTTCAGCTACTTTGGACCCTGTCGCAGCAGCCTTACCGGGTTGTTTGCGAGCAGTTGCAGCAGTTGGTCAAAGCCTTTCACAATGTGAAGGCATAGTCATGGGATACCCCCTGACAGTAATGGTTCCACATTCAGTTGAAATTCTGTTGACACGAACTAAGACACAACACATGACAAATGCACGACTCACTAGATATGAGACGATTATACTGGGGTCACCAAATGTCACACTAAAGAGATGCACTGTGCTGAACCCGGCAACCTTACTTCCCAATGAAAATATAGAAATTAAAGATGGGGAAGAATTTGAGCATGATTGTCTTGAGGTGACTGTGCTTTGTACCAAACCTCGCCCAGACATACAGGATACCCAGTTAAAAGAAAACTATTGCATTATGTTTGTTGATGGGTCCTGTCTAAGAGATTCAGCAGGAACATTGAGAGCCGGTTACGCAGTATGTACCATAACTGGCATCGTCGAAGCCTCCTGGCTCGAGAAAGTGTTTTCTGCACAGGTGGCAGAATTAACAGCTCTTACAAAAGCATGCCATGCAGCTCTGAATTTGAAAGTCACTATCTATACTGACAGCAGATATGGATTTGGAATCGTGCATGATTTTGGCCAACTCTGGTCACAGAGAGGTTTCATGACCTCCTCTGGTTCTCCTGTGAAAAATGGTGAACAAATAAGAGATTTGTTACATGCGATTCAGTTACCTCTTGAAATTGCCGTGGTAAAGTGCAGTGCCCACACCAGATCACAAGATTTTGTGTCAATGGGAAACAGCTATGTGGATCAAGTCGCAAGATTTTGTGCATTAAATTGTATATCATTTAAGGAGCAGTGGGAATTGTTACCACAACCTGAAAACGACACGAGTTTAAGTCTAGCATTACGAGTGGTTGATACCTTAGATGAGCTAAAGACAGTACAAAGTTGTGCTAGCAAAGAAGAAAAACGTTCCTGGCAGAGAATGCAGTGCGTACAAAGGGCAGATGATCTGTGGGTTTCAGAAGAGGGAAAACTGGTTCTGCCAAATAGTCTTTTGTCGCAGTTTGCACGGGTATACCATGGGCAGGCCCATCTAGGAAGAGAAGCCATGATCAGATCCTTTAAGATTGATTGGTTCAATCCAAAATTCAGACATGCCGCAGAAGTCACTTGCCACAGGTGTGTCATCTGTCAACAGATGAATGCTGGAAAAGGAACTGTGGTAACTTTGAGCCACATTGGGAGAGCTGGAGGTCCATTCAACAAAATGCAAATGGATTTTATCGAAATGCCTGTTTGTGAAGGATTGAAGTACGTGTTGGTGATTGTGTGTGTTTTCAGTCATTGGATTGAGGCATATCCCACACGTAGGAGTGACAGTCTTACAGTTGCAAAACTACTACTCAGAGAATTAATACCAAGATTCGGGTTTCCGGTTTCTATAGAATCAGATAGGGGGAGACACTTCGACAATGAGGTGATTAAACTTCTGTGTGCCGCACTCAACATTGAACAAAAGTTGCATTGTAGCTATCGCCCTGAAGCATCAGGACTAGTTGAACAGATGAATGGTACCTTAAAATCAAGAATAGCAAAAATGTGTGCTGCAACAAACATGAAATGGCCAGATGCTTTACCGCTAGTACTGATGTCTATGAGAAACACCCCAGATAAGAAAACGGGACTGTCCCCCCATGAAATCCTCATGGGCAGAGCAATGAGATTACCAGCAGTACCTGCAAATGCACTAGTGAATATTACAGATGATATGGTGTTGGATTACTGCAAAGGTTTGGCTGATGTGATTCGCTCTTTCTCTCACCAGGTGGAAGCTAACGCGTTGCCACCAATTGGCGAACCAGGTCACTCTCTGCAAGCTGGAGATTGGGTGGTTGTCAAGAAGCACGTGAGAAAATCGTGTCTTGAGCCGCGTTGGAAGGGGCCATATTAAGTAATATTGACGACCACCACTGCTGTGAAGTGTGCCGGGGTTGCCAACTGGATACATGCCAGTCACACAAAAAGGGTAACTTGTCCTGTTGAAGAGGAACTTGAAGTTTCCGGTACAGCAACTTCAGGAAGAGAAATCTCAGAGTCAGAGATCAGTCAGGAAGGAACTGAGACTACTGGAGAGCCCACTGAGAACAGCCTTGTCCCTCAAACTGTCAATGAGTTCGAGAGAGGTGACAGAGTGCCAATCTCAGTTGAGGCAGCAGGAGAACTAAGTCAAGGAGAGGTTCTCCCAGAAGTAGACGAATACGGATTAGAGCCCGCACTCAGCATAGAACCAGAAGACGAAAGAGAAGGAGAAATTGTAGATACTAATCAGAACGTGTCAGAGTCTCCTGAACCAGTTGCAGGTCCGTCACGAGGAAACACCATATCACAAGAGGAGGGTGCTGTCCAACGTCCTGAAGGAAAACACCGAACCAAGACACATAGAGGCGATAATTGGCCAGACAAGTCACATCCTAAAATAAGAGAGGTATCAAATGAGACAATAATAGAAGAAAGTGATACTTCACAAGCAGATGATCTGAGTGAAGGAGAACAACAAGGTGAACGAAGGCTAAAAAGAAAAAGAATAGCAAACAGAAGATATACAGGTCCTGAATGGGCATATGCTTCAACCTCTGAATGGCAACAAGAATTCTTAGCATTCTGTTTTGATCGAGAAGTACCAGGCCAATACTACGGTACATGAAGCTATTCAAAGGGAAAACTCGGCAAAAAATTGAATTTGTGAAAGCTGAAAAGAGAAAGAGACTTTAGAAACTACTGGAAAGTGACACTAAACCTGGATTTGACTTTAAGGAAAACCTGATTACGACAAGCTGCTAACCTGAATTGACGAAAAGGGTCCTGGAGTGAGAGAAGACGCTGTAATATACGCACAAAGAGTTTTTTCTTTTCTCAAGTTGATTGTTGATCTGCTATTCTGATTCTATACAAACATGGCTTACAGTAGCAAAGGAAGTAAGGTGTGTGTTTGGTTAGGTCTTATAATAGGTGTAGTATGTGCAGTAATGATTGTGGGAGTGATTGTGGGAATGCCATGGAGAGAGAAAGAAACTATTAATGCAACTTCGAAACCTGAAACTACCACTACTAAACTATCACCGTGGGAGAGATTTGAGCAAGACGCAAGACATATGCATGAGGGAACTAATGCAAAAGGGGAACTTTCTACTAATGTCTTCTATCGCTTATTAAATGAGTATGTGGAAACTATGGATGCGAAAGATTGTTATGTGTGTACTAAAATTCCTTCGTCTGTGCAGGAGGGAGTCACTTATCATAGCCTCCCTCCTACTTATGGAATTAGTTGCAGCTTGCTATTAACAAGATTCTATAATCAAGAGCATGTGCAATACTTTTATTCAAATTTGGATGTTGTGTTTTCTTTTGTGCCTGTGATTGAATTCCTAAATAAATTAGTTAAAGAGCATGATATTAAAATAGTTAGAGGATTCTTTGAGCCAACACTTACATTTGGAACTGCTTATGCACATCGCAATAATTTGACTTGCTTATTATCTCCTGTAGAGAAAAGCTTTTTAGATCACACGGATGATAGACGCAAAGCACTGAAAGAAAGGTTAGAAAAAGGCCTAGAAAAACGTACTTATGCAAATGATTATGCTTATACTGCAATCAAAACACAAGGCAAATTAGCTATAGATGCATTACACGTAGGTAGGCTCTGTATATATAGACCAAAATCCGATCAAGACAATTTGTTTGTGGGTACGAGTGAATGTAGGCATGTGTTTTTGTTTCAGAGTAAATGGACCTTTATGTTAAATGGACAAGATCCAGCAATCCCTGGAATCTATTATATTTGTGGACTGAATGCATATTACCGTCTCCCTAAGGGATGGTATGGGACATGTTATTTGGGAATAGTATTTCCAAAGATATACCAGATCGATGACTTAAAACAAATACCTAAAACGTCTGAATTACAACATCCTAGACAAAAACGAGAATCAGTGGCGGCTGTCATTGGTGATATCTTTGGAGCCATAATCCCATCAGTAGGGGTTATCTTGAATTCTATGAAAATTCAAAAGTTGTCTACTATTGTGGATAACATGCTGACAAATTTTACAAGAGCTATACTCCTTATGGATACTGAACTTGCTGCAGAAAGAGCTATGACTCTTCAAAATCGGCTTGCTTTAGACATTCTTTTAGCAAAGAGTGGAGGTGTTTGCAAAATGCTTAATGAGCGTCATTGTTGCTCATTTATTTCAGATAACAGTAAGAAAATTAGAAACATGCTTGCTAACCTTACCAGAGATAGTACAGATTTGAAGGATCTGAAAGAACTTGGGCCCATATTTATACTTTTTGACGCACAACTGCGCCAACGCAGTTGTGCGTCAAAAATTTTAACGCCGGCTAACGCCATTCCAAAGCGCCATGCAGGCGCCTTATTTATTGAATGACGTTAGCCGGCGCAGCTGACTGGTGTGCGTAAAAAAAAATGACTCACACCAGGCAGCGCCGGCGTAGGGGAAAATGGAGCTTGGGCGTCAAAAAATGGGGCATGTCAGGTCTGAGGCAAAATTTTGGCCTCAACCCGATTTGCGCCATTTTTTTTGATGCCCAACCCCCATTGAAATGACTCCTGTCTTAGCAAAGACAGGAGTCATGCCCCCTTGCCCAATGGCCATGCCCAGAGGACTTATGTCCCCTGGGCATGGTCATTGGGCATAGTGGCATGTAGGGGGGCACAAATCAGGCCCCCCCTATGCTACAAAAAAAAATACGAAAAAAATACTTACCTGAACTTACCTCAACTTCCCTGGGATGGGTCCCTCCATCCTTGGGTGTCCTCCTGGGGTGGGCAAGGGTGGCAGGGGGTGTCCCTGGGGGCATGGGAGGGCACCTCTGGGCTCCTTCTGAGCCAACAGGTCCCTTAACGCCTGCCCTGACCCAGGCGTTAAAAAACGGCACCCATCAGGCTGGGCGCCGTTTTTTAAGGCCTGCCCCCTCCTGTGCGTCAAAATGACATCACAGTATAAATAAGGCGCACAGGCCTTTAAGTCATTTTTTGGAAGGGAACGCCTACCTTGCATATAATTAACGCAAGGCTGGTTCCCCCTTCTAAAAAATCACGCACATGGTGGAACTTTGACGCCCGCGGGGTCGGATGTCAAAGTATAAATATGGGGCAGTGTTTGCACCGAATGTGCGTCAAAAAGTTTGACGCACATTCGGCGCAAAGAGAGTATAAATATGCCCCTTGGTGTTTGGGAGAAATTTGGGAGAGGAATTGCCCGAGTGGGAAGCTGGTTTACCAACATTTGGAATGGGGTACTTGCAAAAATTATGATGGGTCTATTAATTGTTTTAATTTGTCTATTAGGATTATGGGGGGTATGCAAAATCAATGACAAAGTAAAAAGAAATTGGACTAAAAGAACCAGAAGAAATGAAGAAAGTGAAAGAGAGAAAATGTTCAATGAAATATGGGAAAGCTCACATAAAGGGCAAGATGTTGAAATGCATATTATGCGCAAGGTGAAAAATTAAAATCAGAGAGAAAGATTGTGTGATGACGAGCGTCATCAGAGGAGGGACTGAGAGAGCGTAGTTTAAACATTACCTATTTTAGATGTGAAATGCTTATATTTAACAATGCTGAATTAATAATATCATTCATTGAAACGTCTTTTAAACGTGGAGAATTTTTCACATGCATAAACTAATGTCGACTGTAAGAAACAATTGCTTGTATTATGACTAACTGAAAACATTATCACGTATAAAGATTGCATTTTATTAGAATCCATACGTCTTAAGTTAGTGTGAGTCGAAAACTAGCTGTGTAGCTCTCATATTAAATCGTATTTTTCTGTTTCTCCAGTGTGCTGACTTGCAAAAGGCCATGACCCAGCAATTGTTCTTTTCTTCGCTTATTTGCAACAATGCTAATTTTTCTCATCCGCATGCTAGCAGCTTTAGTATCAAATTATGGACTTTGCAACAAACATGGACACTTTCAAGGACATTAAATGGCGGAAAAAAGAACTCTTGACCCGAAGTGTGTGCCAGAAAATGAAGTAACCCCGGATGTGCCACCTACGAAAAACGTCAATTATGAAGACCAATCAAAATGTTATGAAATATCATAGAATGACAAATGCATTACTTAATGTATAATTTGATAGGTTACAGATAGTGGGGTGTAGTGACTGTCCAATAGAATTTTGGGGGAATGTATTTCGAAAAAGGGAGAAAAACTCATGACACAGGAGACTTGAGAGCATTAGGTAGGGAATGATATTGATTGCATCCAGAAACTCTGTCACTCTATTTGGTGATCTGAGACTTAGACAAAACCATCCTCACCCATAGACTGCCCCATTACACTTTCTTCCTTAAGGGAAGTGTCCCCTGCCCTTAGATTAGATAGACTGACGGCGATCTAACTGATGTCCTGATGACGAAGACTGATCCTGTATGCTGACCTATTTCGAGGAGGGTAATTATACTGTTGCTAATGGAAATTCATTTGTTTGCCTTTCCTTTCTAGGTACCAACTGCTGTGTATTTTTGATAAGCGACCTTAGTTAGATGTTTTCCAAATTGATATTCTAAATTGTTTTGCATGAAGCCCAACATGCTAATGCTAATTAGCGGCTAGATGAGGCATTCACTTTGACTGACGTAGTTGACGTGATTGACGTGGTGTTATGCTGAACTAAACATTATATTCGATTTAGGCGTCTAGATTTATTAATCTTCATATTACTATCTTATGATTGTGATCTTTGCATTATTGCCATATAGTGACTATGCTCTTTTGCTTCTTGGTTTTGAGATTAATACATTTGCTATTAGATTGTAATCAATAGGGAATAAAATTCACAAAACTCCAGTAAGGTGTGGTTATTCATGACTGAAAGGTCATGGTTGCGCCGAAGGTTTACTAATGTCAAAAGTGAAATATATTGTGGTGATATATGTTGACAATATTATTGACATATTGTTTAATGTATTGATCAGTTATCTTGTCTTATGGTGTCTCACCACTGGGTCCAAAGATTCATCGGCCTAAAACGAGTCCCGATGTGTATAAATTAACATAGACGGACGAGTTACCACTTTCAACAACCTCTCATAGTAAGCATGGATTAACTCTTTAACCTCCTGTGAGGTTCGGTCGATTTTCTGCCAATCAGTCACTTTCGGCGACACCTTTTGCTTCAAAAACTCAATACCTTATGATAGTACTTCATTACCTCCTCAGATGGTGCTCCAGTCACCTTATCCCTTGCTGGTTCCTGCGGCGGCCAATCCATACCTCTCTTGCACTCAAGCCATAAGTCGGGTGGAACAATGATCTCAAACAAGGTATTCAAGACCTCCCATAGACACTTCGCAAGCTTCACAAACCTGCCTGTCTGCTGATACCACTCTATCGGTTTCTCCCTCAACCTGGGATAATCGTTTGTGAATGACAGAATGTCTCCCCTAGACCACGGTACATGGACTAGAACCCCTCCAGCTGTTTTTCTCATGGGTAATATTTTTACTGACCCAGTGTCCGGTGAGGGTTTAGTCTGGCTTGATCCCGGACTGTCACCTTTCTCCTTATCTCTTTTCTTTGCCCATCTGCCTTCCCACTTTTCCAAGGCTTCCCAGATCTACGCCTTTTGCAGTATCTCTTTAAGATGCACTTTTATTCCGGCTGACCTCATGTGATCAAAATCTTTAGAATCAAAATCTAGTCCGTAGCTTATTTTCAAATGTTTAATATTCTCAATATCAATATTGTTTTTTTCTGCCAGCTTTGCCAACCTCTAATGCACCTTGCCCACTTCTTTAGTGATTTTGGGGCACGAATACCTTAACTCCGCTTCTGTGTATGATTCTAATTTGTTCACCCCTATTGTTCCTTCCACTAGTTCAGCAGCTTCCACACACAGTCTTACAAAGTTTAGGTAGTCGTCTCTTTCAGATTTTTCTGCTGTTACTGCAGTAGTTTGCGAAACGTGAGTTTTCTCTAACCACTCTTTCAACTGTTGCACCGTAAAACCTTGCAGTGAAATATTCCCTGCATGCATCATTGGCGACTGTGAGGCGTTCATACTTATTGTTTGTGGAGTTAACACAGCTAGCCCTGCCTGTCTCATTGCTTCCAAAGGTGTTTCAATCGGACTAAGGTCAAGGAAGGACCTGGGCCCTTCAACTGATTGCTCTCCTGGGGCCATTAACTGGAGAGTTCCTAGAGACCCTCCTCTTATCACCTCTTGGGTCATTACTCCCTGATCACACATACCAGGCTTACCCTGCGCATACAATGGTACGGGTGGACCAACAGTAATTGGTAATTATATAGCAGCTGGTGTCCGACCTGGTCCCAAACCATGCGGAGCAGTAACTCCCGAAGCTTGGCTTATTGTGGCTGGTGCAGGTACAAACGGAGGTCCTGCTGCAGGACTATACCCCGGCATCAGCTGTTGCTGCGGCTGGGGCAGCAATTGTGGGGTTGGCTCAATCTGCACTGACCTCGATTTTGTATATATCGGATCAGGCGGCACTATCAGATTCGTAGTAATCTCTAGTACTGGGACGTCTGGATAGATTCTCTGTTTCTGTGGCGGAGGTTGCAACTGTATCTGCATGCCTGGCGCAGTGGGTACACTGACACCATTCTGTATCAAACCTGTATCACCAGTCTGCACTGTATCTGTAACTCCCTTCTCCTGCGTCTGGTTCCCTGGACTCTCAATAGTGCTCGGGCATTGTCGACTACTGCATAAGGTGGCGGGCGATCATGTAACAACTGATTAAGAAACTCTTCATCGTCTGAGTCATCTTCTTCTATCCAGGACCTTTTAGTCTCTTTAGGCTTATTAGAGTCCTTATCTGTCTTGCAGGTGGCTTTCTTTCCCTGAGTTTCGTCTCCCTGTGTTATTGCTGGGAACAATTTGAGTCCATCAACTATTCCCCTGCTCCACATTTTGCTCGCATTGTCCCATATAGCCTCAGCTAAGGTCTTTTGTGCCTTTCTGATTCTCCTCTTGAATTTTTGCTGTCTTTGTTTAATAGCCATTAAATCCCAAACTGCTAATGCCTCGTACTGACCTGGTCTCGGAGGTGGCTTTTGTACACTTAACATCCACCTAAAATTCTCTAAAATCCTCGTATTGAACGTTCCGTGCTCCGGAAATGCCAAACATCCCTCCTTTTCTGTCAATTTGTGCCACTGTTTCATCCATAAGCAAGGCGCGACTCCCTTTTCCTCCATTACTATATAAGCTGGAGTACCCTCAGGCGGTGTAGGCTCCCCTTCACTCACCATAATGTATGCGTCTCCTTTCAGAGCGCTCCTAAAAGCTTTGATAAAATTCATTTTCAAGTTTTCTCCTTTGTTTTGTAATGAATCAAGAAGTGACTTTAATTCCCAGGACACTCTTCACCCAGCTTTCTCAACCTATTGCCTCTTATGGACGGCTGCCAATCCGTGCGCGACCCCTCTCGGCAACTGACCTATCCCAGCGTTGCAATACTGACGTCACACTCACACACATGCAGCTGACAAAGTCTTGCGGCTTGTCCTCCTCACACTGGATTCACATAAAACGAATGAAACATTACTGCGAGCACTTTTAACAACAACGACAACTCAAATTTGCCGGTTTACTACAGGAAGGGTACACAATCGCTTCAGAACTTTACAGAGATTTCACTTGAATCCTCGGCCGCTATTTTCTCCTTCTCAGTTCCCGCATACGCAAGCAGAATTCGACCTGCAAATCCTACTTTCGACTTGTCAATGGTTCGTTCAAGTGCACTTTAGAACTTGCCAAATCTCCATCGAAGGTTTCACTCATACATTTGACTCAAACTCGACTTGTCAACCACGCCCGATTGACCTACCGCACAAATTACAACATAAACCCAAGTGTCTCCTACACTTGTCAATATACTCCGGAGTCTTAGACCACGACGGGTCCGTACATTACCAACCAACCACGTGGATAATTTTTCGAGCACAAAGCGCCGACTTCCCTACTCTCATACTGTGGAGTACGCCCACTCCTCCTAAAACATCATTACCTGGCCAAAACACACATAGGGGGTTATTCTAACTTTGGAGGAGTGTTAATCCGTCCCAAAAGTGACGGTAAAGTGACGGATATACCACCAGCCGTATTATGAGTTCCATAGGATATAATGGACTCGTAATACGGCTGGTGGTAAATCCGTCACTTTTCCGTCACTTTTGGGACGGATTAACACCTCCTCCAAAGTTAGAATAACCCCCATAATCTTCACAAATCACCTGCAAAATGCATAAGCTGAGCAAGCGCAAAATCTATACCACACATGCTATAACGCCAAGAACATTCCCAACTCACTTAGGTAGGTTTCCGAGATCCCGGGAAAGTCATGGGGAATTTAGAAACACATCATATCTCCACTTTGCATTTTCTCAGAATAACAATTTAAACAATAAGTTTCCGTCCTAGGGCCCCAAGGGGCCAAACCATCCTCTGCTACCAGAAATGCTAACGCGTCCCTTTATGATAATTTATTACACATTAGGACTCGTTTTAGGCCAATGAATCTTTTGACCCAGTTGAGAGACACCTTAGGACGAGATAGCTAATCAATATGTCAATCAATACATCAATAATGTCACCAATATTTATTATCACAATGCATTTTACTTTAGTCAAAGACAATAATCAACTCAAGACCACCACCATGACCTTGCAGTCATGAATAACCACACCAGTTCAGTTGAATTTTATTAGTTTTATTCCCTATTAATTACAATTCTAAAAGTAGATGTGTTAATCTCAAAACCAAGAAACAAAATAGCGTAGTCACAATATGCCAACTCTGATAAGATTTCATTAAGGCGAGAATCACAAACATCAGAACATAACACGGCGTGAACATAGATCAACTTTAGCAGAGTGTCATCAACACGTCAGTTCGACAAAGCATAGATTCAGTCGTTTGTCTATTTGCGTCAGTCTAATGAACCCCTATCCTAACCCCTGATTAGCATTGGCATTGTTGGGCTTCATGCAAACAATTTGGAACACAAATTTGGAAAACATCTAGCTATGGTCTCTGTCAAAAGTAAGCAGTTACTACCTAGAAAGGAAAAGCAAACAGACAAATCACAATTCCATTGTCATAGTTACCCTCCAAGGTTTAGGTCAGCACTCAGGTTCAGTCTTCGTCTTCAGAACATCAGTTGGTTCGCCATCAGTCAAAAACTCAGCTCTGGGAAAAAAGAGGCACTTCCCTCATAAGGAGGCAAAGTTTAAAGTGGGCAACTAAGGAAGAGGATGGTTTAAGTAAACCAACAAGTCACCAAACAGAGTGACAAAGTTTCTGGACAAAATCAATAGCATTCCCTAACCCACCTAATCTAATCTACTTCCTGGTGACAGGGGTTTTTATCCCTTTTTCATTGTACATTCCCCTAAAATCTAATTGGCTAAAAGGTTGCACCCCACTATCTCTACCCAATTAAGAAACAGATTATGTCATTAATCTTTCACCCCATATTAGTTCACAGACATTTCATTGGTCCATATGATTGACGTCTTCAGAGGTAGCACGTCCGGTATGATTTCATCCTTTTGTATTTCTTTGCACATCTTTTGGTCAGTAGCTCCATTGTCCGTACCGGTTTGAACGACCTTGTACATTATACTAATCTACACTGTTGCATTTTGGCTCAACATTTCTACAAGCAATATGAACTTCATGAGAACGTATCCACTATAGCTACATTCAGCTTCTAGTTGAAGAAAACAAGAGGTCATGTCCTTTTGCGAGTTAGCACACTGCACGTTTAGAAAACACATTTAATATGAGAGCCAAGTAGCTAAGCTTCGGCTCATGCTAACTTAAGGCCTATAAGATTTATTTAACATAACTTTGATAACATAATCAGTACTAATTAGTATAAAACTTTTCGAATGCAATATTTTTATGAACATTAGTCATTTTCATTAGTCCCCGTATATATTGGCAGCCACTCCCCGTGGTCACATTTCAAGTGCGCGTTTAAGCAAAACACACTAGTACAGTTTTAATGCGGCATTATCACACATTAGTTCATAAACATTTCATGTTAATAATGATTATATTAAACTACGCTCTCTCACCCTAACATAACATAACGTAGTGTAGCGTAACAAAACTTAACATAACCGTTTGCTTTATTGGTGTTATCCTGCTGACTACTTGGTTGAGTGCTCTGGGCAGTGCAACTGAACATTGCTCAATGAGCTGATCTAACCTTCAGTAAAATGCAACCACAATGCTCAAAGGAGCTTAAGGAGTAATAATAAACTGTCTGTTAGAAATTAGGACTCTAGATGGAAGAGGTATGCACCCCGTCCAAGTAGTCCTGTGCTCACTCTCTGGTAGCTCGACACAGAGCAGGCATGCTTAACTTAGAAGGCAATGTGTAAATATTTGTGCAATAACTCACACAGTAACACAGTGAAAGCACCACAAAATACTCCAGACCAGGTTAGAACAATAGAGAATATTTTTTTCTGAGTAAAACAAGAGTAAAACAAGAGCAAAACAACAAAAATCCATCCAGTGGGAGTTGCGATACGAATTTTTAAATATGAAATGCAGGGGGTGTGGACTGGCCGCCTGAAAGGAGAGCTCTGCGCGTCTGGCAGGCCACGTTAAAAAATAGAGGGCATCTCCCCTTGTCCCTGACCTCCTGTGCGGCCTCCCTGTATTGTGGAAGGGATGGGCCCACAGAGCGACGAGTTTTCAGGACTAGACCGACGGCAGCTGTGAACGAGGGCATTGGAGAGGGTGCGGCCTTTCAATACCCGCGAAGCCACGGACTATAGTGCGGCGCCGACCCAGGAACGGGAGTGCGGCGGGAGAACGGAGAGGCCGCCGCGCTCCAAGCCAACCCTTTCCCTCATCGGCTCCCCGGTCATTTAGACTCTGCTGCACTACCCCCTTGGACACAGGGGGGAAACAAGCCCCAAGAGCTGTGAGACGCTGAGGCCCGGAATGATCCCTGCGATGCGGCTGGGAACTGGCGAATCGGCAAGGAGGCGCCCTGCGGCATAGAACTGAGCCATACCTCATTTAGGAACTGCAGCACCCTCCCCTCCGGACCCAAAGGGGGAAAACAAACCTGAGGAGCGGCGAGGCGCCGATGCCCGGAACAGTCCCTGCAACGCTGCTGAGACTCGGCAAGGATGTGACCGGTGGTGGAGGACTCAGCCATACCTACAGATGTCCGGCAATGGCGCACAGAAGCGGAGAGCTACATGGGTGAGGTCTCTCAATAATTAATACCCAGCCAGAAAACCCTCAAGTGAAAAAATAAAGGGCATACCCCTCATCCCCTGCCCCCCTAAACGACTCCCCAGCTCTACTCGCAAAAGAGTATCCATACCCAGCCTCAAGTTACAGCTTGACTGTTATATGACGTGGGGGACTGGGGGATCGGGGGCTACTATAGTATTGGCCCAGAGAACACCCCTATAAACGAGCATTCCCCAGACCCCCGATTCCTTGACCTATCAAATGGAGGAAGGAGCAAAGAAAAAGACCCCCAACACGCCATTGGCACCCGGAGGGAGAGCGTGGGAGAGGGGAAAGGGAGAAAGGGGGGGACAGTAAGAGGACAACCGAGAGAAAGGAAAGGAGAAAAGGAGAAACAAGGGACAAACCCAAGAGAAGCAACAAGGGGGAAAGGAGAAAAGTGAGGAGAGGAAGGTCGGAAGGAGAAAGAGGGAGGAGGATAGAACAAAAAAAGAGGGGAGCAGGACCCCAAATGGAACTCTTCCCATTAACTAACCCGGCCCCTATTTCAGCTGCCCCCAAAGAGAACACCGCACCGGGCAACGAAAAAGGGGACCTTTCTAAGGCAACGTACAGACGAGAAACCCTCCACTGGTAAACGCCACAGCCTGTCCGAATCTGCAGACACCTTTCCCTCCCTCTAGCCCTCTATCAGTGACCATATTTCTCCCCCCTATTTACCAGTCTTCACCAGCCACTGGCAGGTTCCCGGAAGCTGATCACGCTATAGACTGTTTTCAACAGAACATGCTCTGAGACCAACAAGGGTTCCAACAGTCTAGAGAACCGAGTGGGAATCTCACCCACGGACCTTACAACCCAACAATCAATCCACCCTCGGTAGACGAGGAAACCACTGAGTGTCTGAACAGAATCACACAAGTAACGTGCCCTGGAACTATCCTATGTATGCTTCTTGAAAGTGCCTCCCACCTAACCTCCACTCAGTGAGAGCAATGCCCAATGGTAAGACGGCAGGCAAACACTCCCACCAATTGCTGTTCTCGGAAGCCATTGCACAACCAAATGCCATGGCGGCACAAACGGCACCACAGGGGCATATATCACCCCTAGCAGACTCACCCCCGCTGGAAGCAACAGATCGCATATTGCAAGAGATTACCTCGGTTGGACGGCGTCTAGAGGTGATGGACCTAAAAATAACAGATCTCACTATGGCCTCTTCCTCAATCCGTGCTCACATAGCTGGCTTCAGAGAGACAGTAACCAATCTGGATCACTGCCTATCGACAGTGGAGGACCAAGTAGCGGCAATCCCGGATCAGGAAGAGGAACTAAGGTCACTCAGAGCGAAACTCACTGACCTGGAGGACCGAAGTCGTAGACAATGTACGCTTTTTCGGTATCCCAGAACAAAAAGAAGGATCCAATATCAAAGCCTTCCTCAGCTCGCTTCTGACTGACCACTTCGGCATAGAGTTTTCACCGCCTCCAGAATTTCAGAGGGTGCACATAATTGGCCCTGCGGATAAAGCATCTGCAAATAAACCACGTCCTATTATTGCATGTTTCTTGCACCATGAACAAGCCCGTCATTTCTACAGCCAAAACGCAAAGACCGGTATCACTGGATGGACACAAAATTAGAGTGGTGGCAGACTTCTCGAGGATAACGAATGACAGGAGAAGAGCATTTCTTGCTCTCCGCCCACAACTAAGATCCATGGACACCAAGTATAGCCTTTTTGAGCTGGCACATATGTGGATCACATATCATGGCACATCCAGAGACTTCACTGACCCCGAGGACCTCAGCGCTTTCTTGAACAACCTGACCTCGCAATCTATGGACACCACCGCCGGACATCTGGAATCCACACTGCCACATACAGAGACCGCTCTCAGCCCATCGTCTCCACGGCCTCAATCTCAGAGTCCCTCTTCACAAAAAAGAGGCTGAATGTACGACCGACCCCCAAAATCACAAGACGCTTGTGAACACATCCTCCAAGCAGTAATGGATCACACACAAAATGCGGGTAGAGACAAATCCTGTTCCCCCCTGAAAGCCTCACCAGATGACCACCATGCGGAACACTAATACCGCAGTGGAACAGACGAATCTGGGACCCGAATCTGTTCCTGGACAAGTTATCCTTTGCCTTCGGACAGCTAAGTGACGAGCTCACCTACTCTACCTGTTGATTGTTTGGAGGAGGGAGGGCAACGGTTAGAAACACACCCACTAAATGCCGCTTAATGTAATGTAACGTATAGGAAAAACCGCATACATTGGCTGCCATCTCCACCACAGTAGTCAGGTCAACCCGGGTCCCGATGCAAGGCTGGGGGGGGAGGGGGAGGATATGGGAGAAAAGAGGGGGTAAAAAACAAGGAGGGGATGGAAACAGGGAGAAAAAATATACTAAGAACAAAATTCCTCTTCATAGGATAATACACGACATGACTCCCAACCTCCATAGCATGGGGTTCCCAACATAGACACTTCTAAACCATCTGTGCGTCCCTCTAAGGCAGGCATACATAAATATGTAAAGACGCATCACATCGTACCGTATACTCTGTATCATACATATAACCCACAGGGGTAGTCATTCTCCTACCAGCTACTGTCTCCCCCCCTTCCCATACAAAGAGCGGACTGGCAGAACATTCAGTACCTTCTGTCCAAGCACCTCACACCCACCAGTACTAGTATCCCCTTCCAGGTGAACCCCACCCCCCCAGGAGAACCTGCAGACGACTCTAACAGATAGCGCCACGCCCCTAACTCTACCGAGGGCGAACTACTGAGGGCACACCCATCAAACACCACAGCAAATCCCCCCTCACATACTAATTATTTTGAAGGAAGTTATAAGATTGGCACAGCCTCACAGGCCCACACCCATACGCCCCGTTTACAGCGGTTCCGGGACTGTCCCACAAAACGCACTCACAGACAACCACACAGAGCGCAGCCCCATGTATCATAATATACTGCAACATTTTACACCTTACAATAATTTAACAATTAGTAAACACGGAATACATATTACAAGATATCCTGTGACTCGCCACCCTGTCCCCCCCTCTTTAGGCTCCACCGCTTGCCCCGTACCCGTATTCGGACCCCTCAACTCTCTATACGTTCTCCTACACGCCCACACGGCTGTGAGGCCCCCTAGGAGGTCTCACGAAACTAAGACTAAAGCATGTGCTCCCTCATCCTGTCCCAATGATATAATACCTCCCCGGCGTGTGGGCCCTACAGGTTAAGACCCACAGGTTAGCAGGATTTAAGTAGTGAGTGTTAACTCACTTCGACTAATACCCCCCTCTTAATTTTTTTATTAATTTATCATTATTATTATTCACTCCCTTGTTTCTATCGCGGTTCCTAGACCCGATTTATTCCCACCTCTACCCCCGTCCACATTCACGTAGTAATCACTGTTCGTTCTCCTGGCCACGTTGCTCTATCTCACCTTATCTTTTTCCTCTCTCTATTTATTTCTCCCAATCTGTGACGAGGGGGTCCTTTTCAGTATTATTTATACTTTATCTCCCTCCCCCGTCCCCCTCCCACTACATACTTGAACAGAAACCCTCTTTGTTCCCATCTCAGGTTTGCCCTTCCCCACTCCCTAGACCTCTCTCCCGGACCATAACGCATTCAATACACCATAAACCACGACGTATCCTACATTCATGGGATCGACGACCCCACTCACAGTCCTCTCCTGGAATGTGCACGGTATGACCCACTATATTAAACGTCAAAAGATACTGTCTTATCTCCGCTCCAAACATGCCGACATCGCCCTACCACAGGAAACACACCTTTCCCAGGTGGAATCAGAGAAGTTGCGCAGGGACTGGGTGGGCAAGGCATTATACAGCGGAACACCACCCACACTGGAAGGCACGCGGGGAACGGGAAGGAGACGTGGAGTGGCAATACTTCTTCGTCGCTCACTGCAATTCCGATTAATTAAGACGTGGCATGACCCGGAGGGAGGCTACGTCCTAGCCAAGCTTATGGTAGGATCCTCCACAATCTGTGTAGGCTCAATATACACCTCCACCGACTCCAAGCGTTCCTTCTTCCTCTCTCTCAACCGTTTACTGACACAGATAGGTGCCTCACAATATATACTTGGGGGGGATTGGAACATAGTCCAAGATGCTATCTTAGACCGATCAAGCGGTCTTGATACGGGCAACAACGCAGACAGAGCCCTGCTAAAAGACATCCTCTCAGATCATGGCTTAATAGACTGCTGGCGCCTCTCCCACCCCTCCAATAAGGAATATACCTTTGTCTCCTCGGTCCACGGGACTCAATCACGGCTAGACTATTTCCTACTCAACCACAGAATGATACAATTGATTTGTGTAGGAAAGTACCATCTTGCCTTGCATAATACCCCGATATTTCACTGTATATATGTTGTTTTAGTCTATGTGTCACTGGGACCCTGCCAGGCAGGGCCCCAGTGCTCATAAGTATGTGCCCTGTATGTGTTCCCTGTGTGATGCCTAACTGTCTCACTGAGGCTCTGCTAACCAGAACCTCAGTGGTTATGCTCTCTCTGCTTTCCAAATTTGTCACTAACAGGCTAGTGACTACATTTACCAATTCACATTGGCATACTGGTACACCCATATAATTCCCTAGTATATGGTACTGAGGTACCCAGGGTATTGGGGCTCCAGGAGATCCCTATGGGCTGCAGCATTTCTTTTGCCACCCATAGGGAGCTCTGACAATTCTTACACAGGCCTGCCAGTGCAGCCTGAGTGAAATAACGTCCACGTTATTTCACAGCCATTTACCACTGCACTTAAGTAACTTATCAGTCACCTATATGTCTAACCTTCACCTGGTGAAGGTTAGGTGCAAAGTTACTTAGTGTGTGGGCACCCTGGCACTAGCCAAGGTGCCCCAACATCGTTCAGGGCGAATTCCCCAGACTTTGTGAGTGCGGGGACACCATTACACGCATGAACTGTACATAGGTCACTACCTATGTACAGCGTCACAATGGTAACTCCGAACATGGCCATATAACATGTCTAAGATCATGGAATTGTCACCACAATGCCATTCTGGCATTGGGGGACAATTCCATGATCCCCCGGGTCTCTAGCACAGAACCCAGGTATTGCCAAACTGCCTTTCCGGGGTCTCCACTGCAGCTGCTGCTGCTGCCAACCCCTCAGACAGGTTTCTGCCCTCCTGGGGTCCAGGCAGCCCTGGCCCAGGAAGGCAGAACAAAGGACTTCCTCTGAGAGAGGGTGTAACACCCTCTCGCTTTGGAAATAGGTGTGAGGGCTGGGGAGGAGGAGCCTCCCCCAGCCCCTGGAAATGCTTTGATGGGCACAGATGGTGCCCATCTCTGCATAAGCCAGTCTACACCGGTCCAGGGATCCCCCAGCAATGCTCTGGCGTAAAACTGGACAAAGGAAAGTGGAGTGACCACTCTTCTGACCTGCACCTCCCAGGGGAGGTGCCCAGAGCTCCTCCAGTGTGTCCCAGACCTCTGCCATCTTGGAAACAGAGGTGTTTTTGGCACAATGGACTGCTCTGAGTGGCCAGTGCCAGCAGGTGACATCAGAGGCTCCTTCTGATAGGCTTTTACCTTTCTTGGTAGCCAATCCTCCTTCCTTGGTAGCCAAACCTTCTTTTCTGGCTATTTAGGGTCTCTGCTTTGGGGAATTCTTCAGATAACGAATGCAAGAGCTCATCAGAGTTCCTCTGCATCTCCCTCTTCACCTTCTACCAAAGGATCGACCGCTGACTGCTCAGGACGCCTGCAAAACCGCAACAAATTAGCAAGACGACTACTAGCAACCTTGTTTCGCTTCATCCTGCCGGCTTTCTCGACTGTTTCCAGGTGGTGCATGCTCTGGGGGTAGCCTGCCTCCTCTTTGCACCAGGAGCTCTGAAAAAATCTCCTGTGGGTCGACGGAATCTTCCCCCTGCAACCGCAGGCACCAAAAGACTGCATCACTGGTCCTCTGGGTCCCCTCTCAGCACGATGAGCGTGGTCCCTGGAACTCAGCAACTCTGTCCTAGTAATTCCCACAGTCCAGTGACTCTTCAGTCGAAGTTTGGTGGAGGTAAGTCCTTGCCTCCCCACGCTAGACTGCATTGCTGGGTACCGCGTGATTTGCAGCTGCTCCGGCTCCTGTGCACTCTTCCAGGATTTCCTTCGTGCACAGCCAAGCCTGGGTCCCCGACACTCTAACCTGCAGTGCACAACCTTCTGAGTTGTCCTCCGGCGTCGTGGGACTCCCTTTTGTGACTTTGTGCAGACTCCAGTTCACTCTGCTTCCAAGTGCTTGTTCAGGTACTTCTGCGGGTGCTGCCTGCTTCTGTGAGGGCTCCTTGAGTTGCTTGACGCCCCCTCTGTCTCCTCCTCCAAGTGGCAACATCCTGGTCCCTCCTGGGCTACACCAGCACCCAAAAACCTCTACCACAACCCTTGCAGCTAGCAAGGCTTGTTTGCAGTCTTTCTGTGTGGGAATACCTCTGCAAGCTCCATCGCGACGTGGGATATCAATCCTCCAAAGGGGAAGTTTCTAGTACTCTTCTTTCTTGCAGAACTCCAAGCTTCTTCCAACAGGTGGCAGCTTCCTTGCTCCCTCAGCTGGCATTTCCTGGGCTCCTGCCCACTCTTGACACTGTTGCGACTATTGGACTTGGTTCCCTTGTCTTACAGGTACTCAGGTCCAGAAATCCACTGTTGTTGCATTGCTGGTGTTAGTTCTTCCTGCAGAATCCCCCTATCACGACTTCTGTGCTCTCTGGGGGTAGTAGGTGCACTTTACACCTACTTTTCAGGGTCTTGGGGTGGGCTATTTTTCTAACCCTCACTGTTTTCTTACAGTACCAGCGACCCTCTACAAGCTCACATAGGTTTGGGGTCCATTCGTGGTTCGCATTCCACTTTTGGAGTGTATGGTTTGTGTTGCCCCTATACCTATATGCTCCTATTGCAATCTACTGTAACTTTACACTGCTTGCATTACTTTTCTTGCTATTACCTGCATAATTTTGGTTTGTGTATATATATCTTGTGTATATATCTTATCCTCATACTGAGGGTACTCACTGAGATACTTTTGGCATATTGTCATAAAAATAAAGTACCTTTATTTTTAGTACTTCTGTGTATTGTGTTTTCTTATATTGTGCATATGACACCAGTGGTATAGTAGGAGCTTTACATGTCTCCTAGTTCAGCCTAAGCTGCATTGCCATAGCTACCTTCTATCAGCCTTAGCTGCTAGAAACACCTCTTCTACACTAATAAGGGATAACTGGACCTGGCACAAGGTGTAAGTACCTCTGGTACCCACTACAAGCCAGGCCAGCCTCCTACAATTAGGTCAGCAGAAATACTGGTGACCGCACTATCGGATCATTCCCTGGTATTAGTAACCCTTGAACTTGGGATGGTTACACCTGCCCACAAACCCTGGCGCCTCTCTAACCCCAGATACCGATCCCCAAAAGGGAAGGAACAACTCAAGACTCATATTGCCACATACCTGAACGATAATAGGGGCTCAGTGACCTCAACGCAGCTTCTCTGGGCCGTGGCAAAAGCAACTATTAGAGGACAGCTAATGAGAGATGCAGCCATCTCCAACGCCCATAAAAGGGCTCAGCAGCGCACGTTAGAAGATAAAATAACCCAGGCCACAAAGGAATACACAAGACACCTTACCCCCCCCCAACCGCCATCACCTGGAACAGGCCAAAATGGAGCTTAATTCTCTTTATACCTCACAAGCAGAATACGCCTTACAAAGGTTGAAGGGACGACACTATGAACACGGAGAGAAAGCAGGCCGCCTGCTAGCTGCCCAACTACGTCAACGAGAAACAGCGCTAGCCATACCGGCCCTGCACACCAAAGATAACACACTCATCACGCACCCCCAGGCGATCGCGGATGAATTAGGTCGGTACTACCAAGCCCTATACACCTCAGGAACGTCTCAAGATACTACCCGACTAGACACCTTCCTACAGAGGACACAAATACCCCGCCTCTCAGATGAGGGCAGATCATTTTTAGAAGGAGGCATCAGTAAGGTAGAGATACAACAGGCAATAGCCAACCTATCATATCATAAAGCACCAGGTGAAGATGGGTTCACATTTGAATTTTATAAATGGACGGGAACCGACACAGTGGATGCCTTATACGAGGCGTTCAGAGGGGCAGAGATGAAGGGCTCCCTACACCCTATATCTAATAAAGCCACCATCACAGTCTTGCCAAAACCCGGAAAAGACCCACTTATCTTCTGAATGGAGATATTAAAATATTGGCGGGAATACTGGCTACTCGTCTCAAAAAAGATATCCTCTCTCTAATCCACCACACACAAGTAGGCGTTGTGCTGGGCCACTCCTCCAGGAATCATCTCCGCACACTCTTTCATGCTATCGGGGCAGCACGTGATACACGAGAGGAAGCCTTGGCCCTTTCGTTAGATGCAGAGAAAGCATTCGCCTGAATAGAGTGGGGGTACCTCTTTGAAATTTTAAAACGTTTTGGGCTAGGAGACGGTTTCATTAATAAAGTGTGCTTACTATATGACTCCCTGATGGCCCAGGTAAACTGTGGAGGGTTTTTTTCGGACACTTTCCTGATTCGTAGAGGGACACGCCAGGGATGCCCGTTGTCCCCTCTCCTATTTTTGCTTGCGGTGGAACCCTTAGCAGCGGTCATCCGTAGCTCCAACCTTTTATCAGGAATTCCGCTACCAGGAGGAAACTCCGTCATATATTTATATGCAGATGACATCCTACTCACCCTCACCGATTTACCCAACTCCGTTACAGCCTTGAGAGACAAACTAATGGAATTTGAATGCATATCAGGGTACCGGATCAATTGGGATAAAAGCGAAGCTCTACCACTCTCCCCAGTCACAGTAAGCTCATCCATACAAGGACTACCGGTCAAGTGGGAACAATCCTGACTCTGATACCTAGGTATTGATATAAACACAGGGCTGGTTAACGTAGTAACAGATAATCTAGATCCACTACTTAGTACTATGAAACAGGACTTTGAGAAGTGGAACCAACTAGGCCTTTCCATGTGGGGCAGGGTGCAAGCGGTGAGGATGGTGACCTCACCAAGATTTCTATACGTCCTAGGTATGATCCCTCTACAGGTACCCCTACCTGTGCTACGAGAGATAGACCGCTGTATCCGCGCCTTTGCCTGGGGATCCATGCACCGGCGACTACCCAGAACCACCCTGTTAGCCCGACGTGAGTGCGGCGGACTAAACCTCCCCTCGGTCGAACATTATGCCTACGCACTACACCTCTCACAACTGGTCTTCCTACTCCCGAATGCAAGAGACCCACCTTTGTGGGTGGACGTAGAACGAGCACTTACAGGAGCCCCTTTGGCCTCCAGATGCTCTATGATCCAACCATTTTGTAATATCTCTACGGTCGAAAGAGAAGCTTTAGCAAGATTAGCTAATGACCCCAGCATTGTTATCAAACAGGCTGACAAGGGAGGGGCGATTGTCATAATGAACACTGACGATTACAAACAAGAGTGCTTATGTCTCCTCAGTGATTCGACTTATTATGTTCCTATTGCTAGGGATCCCACTTCCACACTCCAGTCCCAGATCAGGTTATGGCAGAAGAAGCTCTGAATGACTCTTTGATATCTCCAAAGGAGGCGGCATTCCTAGACACTCTGAATCCCCGGACCCCTTACTTTTACTGTTTACCCAAGATTCACAAGGGAAAACTTCCACCTCCTGGACGTCCCATAGTATCTGGGATAGGGTCAGTGCTTGAACCCATGTCCATCTATTGTGACCATTTTTTCCAGCCATTGTTAAAGGGAACATCCACCTATCTACAAGACACGAAAGATGTGTTGAATTTGATTGAGACTATTAACAACAGAGTGGAGGTCTTTGGGTTGATCACCCTCGATGTTGAGGCCCTCTACACGAATAAACCCCAAGAGGCAACATTACAGGCAGTGGAAACTTTATTGCGTGAAGGCCCTGGGAATCTGTCTTCCCCTATAACATTTATCATGCAATGTGCAACTTTGGCAATGACAAAATAAATGTGCAGTTTGAGGAGCAACTTTCCACCAGATCCGGGGTACTTCTATGAGCAGTACCTTTGCCCCGAGTCTGGCCTGCCTGTATATGTATAGCTTCGAGAAGCAGTTTATCCTCACTCATACTAATCCTTTCCATGACTATATTAAGTTATGGCGTTGTTATATTGACGACATCTTGATAGTATGGCAGGGCCCCCTGGCTGATGTCAGCCCTTTTAATGATTGGATTAATTCACTTGATCCTTATCTCAAGTTCACCTCCACTGTCTCTACCACCCAGGTGGCTTTTCTTGATCTACTGATCAGTATTCACAACGGTTAACTGTTTACATGTACTTTCCATAAATCTACTGATCGCAATAGTTTACTGACATACAATAGCTATCACCCAAAAGCCCTACGTGATAATCTATCCTTTGGGCAATTCCTCAGGTTACGACGTAACTGTAGTTCACTGATGGCTCATGAGGTTCAAGCTGATGACCATCAGACTAAACTACATGCAAGTCAGTACCCAACACACATCGTGAAACAAGCTCGCAAGAGAGCTCGAAATAACAACCATGAAGCTCTTCTATGAAGGGGGAGCAAGGAGCGCATTCCACATCTCACTTGTGTCTCAACCTTCACTCCATCATCCAATGATGTTAGGAAATTAATCAATAAGAGGTGGGCCATTCTAACAAGTGAAGGAGAGACAATCCCTAGACTTCTCTTTGCATTCAAGAGGACCCGTAACATTAAGGATTTAGTGGTACATACTCGTCCCCGTAGCAATCTTAGGGACAACTCACAATCAACACTCTGGAATCTTCCTCCAGTGATTGGCCACTATCCTTGTGGGGAGTGTAACGTTTGCCCTTTGACCAATTCTATTAAGACCCTTGACTTAGAATCTTTTGGCCACTGGCGCCTTACAAAACATACCAATTGCAACACCAGACAGTGTATCTACATGATCACGTGCCCTTGTGGTTTACGCTATGTGGGCATGACAACTAGACCAATGAAGACAAGAATAAATGAGCACCGAAGTAATATTAGGTGCATGCGCATTACTACAAAACTTTGCGCTTATTTCCTTGAAGCCCCCCACAACCCAGACCATCTGAAATGGGTGGTCCTTGACGCCCCTAATTTTCAGGGTGATACTACACGTTCGTTGTTTAGACTTGAACAACGTTGGGTGTACAGACTCTGGACGCATGTCACAGGCCTTAATGACGATATACCTTGGATAAGCTTGTCTCAGAAGGCCCATTAGACTCTACCTCCTTTTCCTTTGTCCTTTTTAGTAGCAATTTGACGCATGGCCTCATGATATTTGTTTATTTCTTTTTTCCAGCATCACCCATTCACAGAGTGTGACATTGTAGGAAAGTACCATCTTGCCTGGCATGTTACCCCCATATTTCACTGTATATATGCTGTTTTAGTTCTATGTGTCACTGGGACCCTGCCAGCCAGGGCCCCAGTGCTCATAAGTGTGCCCTGTATGTGTTACCTGTGTTATGACTAACTTTCTCACTGAGGCTCTGCTATCCAGAACGACAGTATTTATGCTCTCTCATTTCTTTCCAAATTGTCAATAAAAGGCTAGTGACCAATTTCACCAATTTACATTGGCATACTGGAACACCCTTAAAATTCCCTAGTATATGGTACTGAGGTACCCAGGGTATTGGGGTTCCAGGAGATCCCTATGGGCTGCAGCATTTCTTTTGCCACCCATAGGGAGCTCTGACAATTCTTACACAGGCCTGCCAATGCAGCCTGAGTGAAATAACGTCCACGTTATTTCACAGCCATTTACCACTGCACTTAAGTAACTTATAAGTCACCTATATGTCTAACCTTTACCTAGTAAAGGTTGGGTGCTAAGTTACTTAGTGTGTGGGCACCCTGGCACTAGCCAAGGTACCCCCACATTGTTCAGGGCAAATTCCCCGGACTTTGTGAGTGCGGGGACACCATTACACGCGTGCACTACACATAGGTCAATACCTATGTGTAGCTTCACAATTGTAACTCCGAATATGGCCATGTAACATGTCTATGATCATGGAATTGCCCCCTCTATGCCATCCTGGCATTGTTGGCACAATCCCATGATCCCACGGGTCTGTAGCACAGACCCGGGTACTGCCAAACTGCCTTTTCAGGGGTTTCACTGCAGCTGCTGCTGCCAACCCCTCAGGCAGGTTTCTGCCCTCCTGGGGTCCAGCCAGGCTTGGCCCAGGATGGCAGAACAAAGGACTTCCTCAGAGAGAGGGTGTTACACCCTCTCCCTTTGGAAAAAGGTGTTAAGGCAGGGGAGGAGTAGCCTCCCCCAGCCTCTGGAAATGCTTTCATGGGCACAGATGGTGCCCATTTCTGCATAAGCCAGTCTACACCGGTTCAGGGACCCCTCAGCCCTGCTCTGGTGTGAAACTGGACAAAGGAAAGGGGAGTGACCACTCCCCTGACCTGCACCTCCCCTGGAAGGTGCCCAGAGCTCCTCCAGTGTGCTCCAGACCTCTGCCATCTTGGAAACAGAGGTGCTGCTGGCACACTGGACTGCTCTGAGTGGCCAGGGCCAGCAGGTGACGTCAGAAACTCCTTCTGATAGGCTCCTTCAGGTGTTGCTAGCCTATCTTCTCTCCTAAGTAGCCAAACCCTCTTTTCTGGCTATTTAGGGTCTCTGCTTTGGGAATTTCCTTAGATAACGAATGCAAGAGCTCATCCGAGTTCCTCTGCATCTCTCTCTTCACCTTCTGCCAAGGAATCGACTGCTGACGGCGCTGGAAGCCTGCAAAACTGCAACAAAGTAGCGAAGACGACTACTGCAACACTGTAACGCTGATCCTGCCGCCTTCTCGACTGTTTTCATGGTGGTGCATGATGTGGGGGTAGTCTGCCTCCTCTCTGCACTAGAAGCTCTGAAGAAATCTCCCGTGGGTCGACGGAATCGTCCCCCTGCAACCGCAGGCACCAAAGAACTGCATCACCGGTCCTCTGGGTCTCCTCTCAGCACGACGAGCGAGGTCCCTTGAACTCAGCAACTCTGTCCAAGTGACTCCCACAGTCCAGTGACTCTTCAGTCCAAGTTTGGTGGAGGTAAGTCCTTGCCTCCCCACGCCAGACTGCATTGGTGGGAACCGCGTGTTTTGCAGCTACTCTGGCTCCTGTGCACTTTCCGAGGGAATCCTTTGTGCACAGCCAAGCCTGGGTCCACGGCACTCTAACCTGCATTGCACGACCTTCTGATTTGTCCTCCGGCGGCGTGGGACTCTCTTGTGCAACTTCGGGTGAGCACCATTTCACTCCACTTCGTAGTGCCTGTTCTGGCACTTCTGTCAAAGCCCAGCTCACCTGAGTCCTTGTTCAGTTCTGATGGAGGTTGAAGACAATCCGACCCCACCCTGAAACTGCTTGTTCCAGCACACTAGTTTTTAAAACAGTGCACTAAGAACAGAAGCTCAAGGGAAGGGGGGAAGTGGATAAAATAAAATAAAGAGACAACAGCGTTCTTGCCTTTCCACTGTTGAAGTGCTGCACAAATCTGCGGCCCTCTCTGACTTCTGTAGAAACTGGTGCCTAATGAAACATAAACAAAGAACAGATAAGTACATCCTATTCCTAACTGGGTTCCTGACTATCCCTTTATTTATTAGAAATGTTCTTCTAAAAGTACCTCTTGGATCCTGGTCTCTAGTTTCCAGGTTTGGAATGTGTTACTGCTCTGGGATGTGCTTTCTATTACTCTAAAGCTTCTAAAACATTAAACAAATACCGTTATCAGAATTATCAATATCAAACATTCATCTTAAAATAACTAAAGCCTAAATTGCCAATAGCAGACTCACTTTTCCCATATTTCCAGAATCTTTTATAAAACAAATACTGTACTTTTACGTCAAAATACAGCATGTAATTTGTGCAAGTCCTTGATTTACTGTTTGCCTTGCTGTTAATGGTTTCCACGGTTCGATTCTTAAAAGTTCTATAAAAAAATGTTTGCTTCACAAAGTTCTGCAAAGTATTGTTGTAACAAAGAGTTTGAATCACAATGTTCGTGGAAGGTATCTTGTTTCAAATTGTCTATACACGAATCCAGAAATTGTTGTCAAAGTTCTTTCAGGTAATAAAAGTTTTGCACTTACTTGTCGCTGGCAAGAGATACTGATCAGTCTAACCTTGTCTTCTTTCTCTTTTGCAGGTTGCTTGTAGGAGAGAGGCTGAGGCAAGGAGGAACCGGAAACCGGAAGAAGGAAGAGCCAGCAGCTGCGCCCATTGAAGCCAATGAAAGTCTGTAGAGAGCAGGAGTGCCAGCGCAGAGGGATCTGTCCTCAGGTAAGCGGGAGGTAGACGAGCACAAGCACTGGGCGAGGCTCGGGGGCTGCCTTTTATAGACAGGGCTGGGTGTGGTCCTCACATGCTGCACATGTTCTTGAAAGGTGTGCAGAGCTGGGTGTGGTTTGAAGAGCTGGGTGTGGTCCTCACATGCTGCACATGTTCTTGAAAGGTGTGCAGAGTTTCAGTTATTATGCAAATGAGTTAAATTAACACATGGCCTAGAGAGGAGTGTTTTAAAGAAGCCTTGGTAAAAGCAAGGCCCAATGTGTAAACAAAAAAGCACATTAAACAACATACACAGAAGCCAAGGGGGGGGGGAGGTGAGATAACAAGAAAGGCTTTCAATAGTAAGTTTAAAAGGGAGCTATTACAGAACCCACTAGTGCAGTGAGAGGGGACATGCTCTTTGCTGTGCACAAACCCTAACAGTTGCCCCCCTCAAAGGCCCTCCTACAGGACGGGGTTTTCCTGGATTTTTTAAATAAAACCGTCTAATCAGCTGTGGGGCATGTACATATGATGCTGGTTCCCATGAATTCTCAGATTCATCATATCCTTTCCATTCTACTAAATAAAACAGACGTCCACTAATTCTTTTTGAGTCTTTTATGCTTTTCACTTCATATTCTAGATTTCCCTTAATTGGTATGGGTGGAGGTGGTGGTTCAGGTCGGGTTTTTGGATTGTACGGCTTAAGCAAGGACACATGGAAAGTAGTATGTACTGGATATTCTTTTGGTAAATCTAATTTTACTGTTACCGGGTTTACTATGGCAGTTATACTAAAGGGTCCAATGAAACGTGGTTGCAGCTTTCGGGATCCCTCTATGTTTAGGTTCTTTGTGGAGAGCCATACCTTGTCACCGATTTTATACATTGGGGCCTCAGATCTGTGTTTGTCTGCTTGTCTTTTCATGCTTTCCTTGTACTTTAATAAATGTTTCCTGGCTTTGTCTTGTATGTCACCTAACCTTGTTAGTCTATCCGTTACTGTAGGTAACAGAGAATCTTCTAACAAAATGGGTATAGCTCTTGGATGATACCCCTGCAAGAAATAGAATGGTGAGCAAAGTAGAGCTGAATGCTCAGTATTATTACAAACAAACTCCGCTACAGGGAGAGCTTCCAACCATTCACTAGAATCATCAGCCAATAAACAACGTAGCGTTTGAAGTAAGGTTTGGTTCAGTCGTTCAATCTGTCCATCTGTCTCTGGGTGGAAAGCAGTGGATAATGCCACATCTATTTTCAGTTTTTTACATAATTTTTTCCAAAATTTAGAGTTGAACTGGCTCCCTCGGTCTGACACCACTTTGCTTGGCAAACCATGTAAACGCACAATTTCCCTTATAAAAATATCGGCAAATTCTGCCGCCGTGGGTAATTTCCGTAATGGTACAAAATGTGCCATTTTAGATAAAAAATCCACTATAACCAACACTGTTGTGAAAGATTTTACAGGTGGTAAACCTACAATAAAGTCTACGCTCACAGTGTGCCAAGGTTGCTTGGGTGTTGGCATTGGTATTAACAAACCGTCAGGGGCCTTATGAGAAGATTTATGTCTTGCACAAATTGGACAGGTAGTGACAAATTGCTTAATGTCCTTTCTTATAGTGTCCCACCAAAAGTGTTTTTGCACATTTTCCAGGGTTTTTACCCAACCAGGATGACCTGCCAACGGTGAGGCGTGATGCCAAATTATCACCTGTGTTTGTAATTCAGAGGTGGGCACTAACAGCATGTTGTCGTGATACAATAAACCTCGTTGTATTGTGTTATGGGAATCCTTTAACCAATCCTGAGGTGCTATTTGCATGTGTGCATTATATAGATCTGTGATGAAATCCTTCTGTTGTACTGGTGCCAAAAACTTTTGGGGAGGAATAATGGGTTCTCCTATTTTATCTTGTTTCATATCTGAAGTATGTCCGTATCTAGATAACACATCAGATTGAATTTGTTGTGCACCTGGTCTATAGGTTATTAAGTGATCCAAAAAACTGTAGGTTCCTATGGTCAGAAAAGATTGTAACTGGGTACTTGGCTCCCATTAAATGGTGCCTCCATTCTGAAAAGGCTACTTTGATAGCTAGTAGTTCCCTTTCAGCCACAGTGTAATTTTGTTCAGCTGGTAATAACTTTTTGGAATAGAAGGCTATAGGATGTAACTGGCCATCTACTGCATCTCGTTGAGAGAGAACTCCTCCTAAAGCTACTTGTGAAGCATCCGCTTCAACAAAAAAAAGGCAAGTCAGGATCAGGATGTTTCAGAATTGGGGCTGAAGTGAACTTTTGTTTTAGGAGTTGAAAGGCGTGTGCCGCCTCATCAGTCCAAAGAAATCGTTGCCCTTTCCTCAACAAGGTAGTTATTGGGGCCGCAATGTCTGCAAAATGTGCAATAAACCTCCTATAAAAATTGGCGAAACCCAGCAATTTCTGAATATCTTTTACAGAGGATGGTTCTGGCAAATCAGCAATAGCACTGATTTTCTTTACATCCATAGTTATTCCTTGAGGTGACAGGCAGTATCCTAAAAAGTCCACCTTGCTGACATTAAAAGTACACTTTTCTAACTTAGCAAAAAGATGATTTTCTTTTAACTTTGATAATACTGCACGAACATGTTGGGTATGTTCTTCTGAGTTCTTAGAGTAAATGAGGATGTTGTCTATGTATACTATGACACAAACGTCCAGGAATTCGTGTAGGACCTCATTTATAAAGAACTGAAAGGCCGCAGGGGCATTACATAACCCAAAGGGCATTACTGTGTACTCAAATAAACCAAACTTTGTCTTGAAAGCTGTCTTCCACTCATCCCCCTCTTTTACTCGGACCAGGTGGTAAGCTCCCCGCAGATCTAGTTTAGTGTATACAGTAGAATGTCTTAACTGATCCAACAACACAGGTATTAGAGGAAGAGGATATTTATTCTCTATTGTAGCCTTATTTAGTCCTCTATAATCGATACACGCGTGCAGGGATTTATCCGGCTTCGGGATAAAAAAGAGTGGAGATGACACCGGAGATGTGGAATGACGGATGAACCCAGACTGTAGTAGGTCATCTAGGTAGGTTCTTAAGTATTTGGTTTCTTCGTCAGTCAAAGCATATACTCTGTTATTAGGTAAAGGGGCCCCTGGGATAAGATCTATACAACAGTCATAAGACCTATGTGGGGGCAGCACACTCGCCTTTACTGGATCAAAGACGTCTTTAAAGTCAGAATATTCAGGAGGGAGACTTGGTTCATCTTGTATAACACTAGCACAGTGTAATACTGTGTTCTGTTCTGTACCTGCTTCTTGATAGCAATTGGTTCTACAGAAAGAGGAATCCAAAGTAACATTTCTATTCACCCAATCAATTTTTGGGTTATGAGTTGTTAACCAGGGTACCCCGCGAATCAAACCAAAATTAGGAGTATCTATCAGATCAAAGCTAATCACCTCTGTGTGCCCGTTCTGACAGACCATAACAAGTGGACTTGTTTGTTTTGTGATTAATCCAGAGGTCAATTCTGACCCATCCACTGCACATACTGCTTCTGGACAAGGCTTTAGGCACATAGGAAGTCCTAAGTTTTCAGCTAACTTATTATCCACAAAATTTCCTGTCGCGCCTGAGTCCAGTAGGACAGGGAGAGAATGCCTCACTTGGGTAGTAACAATTAAAACGACCTGAATTATGAAATGTCTAGGTATGTGCGGTACCATGAAGGCTGCAGCATTAGAGGTTTGATTAAGATGTTTTCTCGAACAAGTAACCTCTCCCCTTGTCGAGCTTAATCGTTTCCCGATTCAGTTGAGGAGGTGGAGGAAACAGCACCCTTTCGTGGATTTTTAGGCTTTACTGGACATTCTCTGGCAAAGTGACCTGCCCTTCCACAATATAAACATAATTGAAGTTTTCTCCTTCTTTCTTTTTCCTCTGATGTGAGTGAACCTCTGAGTGTCCCTATTTGCATAGGCTCAGGTTCAGGTAGTTTATTATCTGGGTCTTTCTTCTCGTGTCTAATAAAAGTTAACCGTGATTCCAGTTTGTATTTATCTCCCTTTCTTTCTCCTAGTCTATGTTCTAATTTCACAACTAAATCTACAAAGTCCGAATAGTCTTCTGGCAAATCAACGATATGAGCCAGCGCGTCTTTTAACTCGTCTCTCAAACCTTTATAGAAAAGGGAGACACGCTTTTCTTCTGGCCAGTGTGTCTCGGTGAGTAAACGATTAAAACTAGTGAGATAGGTCAATAAATCTTTGTTACCTTGTTTAAGATTTAAAAGCTCATTATTACTTGCCTGCATGAAAGTGTGTTTTGCAAAAAGGCTGGTCACGGTACGTTTAAATTGATTCCAATTATCAATCAATCAATCAATCATAGTATTTATAAAGCACGCTATGTACCCGTCAGGGTTTCGAGGCGCTGAGGGGGGGGGGGGGAGCGCTGCTGGTTTAGCGGTCGAAGAGCCAGGTCTTGAGGAGCCTTCTGAATGCGAGGAGGTCCTGGGTCTGGCGAAGAGATGTGGGGAGAGAGTTCCAGGTCTTGGCGGCGAGGAAGGAGAAGGATCTGCCGCCGGATGTCTTGCGCTGGATTCGGGGTACGATGGCGAGGGCGAGGTTGGCGGATCGGAGTTGACGTGTTGGAGTGTAGAAGTTAACTCTGGTGTTGAGGTAGGAGGGTCCGGTGTTGTGAAGTGCCTTGTGAGCGTGGGTCAGGAGTTTAAAGGTGATCCTCTTGTCTACCGGGAGCCAGTGGAGTTCCTTTAGGTGAGGGGAGATGTGACTTCGGCGGGGTATGTCGAGGATCAGTCGGGCGGAGGCATTTTGGATACGTTGGAGTCGTTTGATGTCTTTGGTTGGGATGCCTGTGTAGAGTGCGTTGCCGTAGTCAAGTCTGCTGCTGACGAGGGCTTGGGTCACTGTCTTTCTGGTTTCTGTTGGAATCCACTTGAAGATTCTGCGGAGCATTCGAAGGGTGTTGAAACAGGAGGAGGAGACGGCGCTGACCTGTTTGGACATGGTGAGGTCGGAGTCCAGGATGAAGCAGAGGTTTCTTGCGTGGCTGGCAGGGGTGGGTGGGGGTCCGAGGACGGAGGGCCACCATGAGTCGTTCCAGGCTGAGGGAGTGCGTCCGAGGATGAGGACTTCCGTCTTGACGGAGTTGAGTTTGAGGCGACTGTTGTTCATCCAATCGGCGATGGATTTTAGTCCCTCGTGGAGGTTTGTTTTGGCGGTGAGCGGGTCTTTGGTCAGGGAGAGGACGAGCTGGGTATCGTCGGCGTAGGAGATTATGCTGAGATGATGTTGGCGGGCCAGTTGAGCGAGGGGGGCCATGTAGACGTTGAACAACGTGGGGCTGAGGGAGGATCCTTGGGGGACGCCGCAGATGAGGTTGGTGGCTTTGGAGCAGAAAGGGGAGAGACGGACTCTCTGCGTTCTGTCGGAGAGGAAGGATGAGATCCAGTGGAGGGCTTTATCTTGGATGCCGGCTTCCTGGAGGCGGGTCAGTAGGGTGCGGTGGCAGACGGTGTCAAAAGCGGCTGATAGGTCGAGGAGGATGAGGGCTGAGGTTTCGCCGTTGTCCATTTGATGTCTGATGTCATCTGTGGCGGCGAGGAGGGCGGTCCCAGTGCTGTGGTTTCGTCTGAATCCGGATTGTGAGGGGTCCAGGATGGAATTGTCTTCGAGGAAGTGGGTGAGCTGAGTGTTGACGATCTTCTCGATGACTTTCGCTGTAAAAGGGAGGAGAGAGATCGGACGGAAGTTTTTGAGGTCGTTGGGGTCAGCCTTGGGTTTTTTGAGGAGGGGTTGGATTTCTGCGTGTTTCCAGCTGTCCGGGAAGGTGGCAGAAGTGAAGGAGAGGTTGATGATCTTGCGGAGTTCGGGGGCGATGGTGGCGTTGGCTGAGTTGAAAACATGATGGGGGCAGGGGTCCGTGGGGGAGCCTGAGTGGATGGTGTTCATGGTTGCTATGGTTTCTGCCTCGTCCCCGTGGGTCCAGGCGGTGAGGCGGCAGTCGCGGGAGGATACGTCGGGGGTGGGGTCTGGCGGTGGACCGGTGATGAAGCTGTCGTGGATGGTGGTGATTTTCTGGTGGAAGAAGGTGGAGAGGTCGTCGCAGAGTTTCTGGGAGGGCGGGATGTCGTTAGAGTTGGCTTTCGGATTGGAGAGTTCCTTCACGATGCCGAAGAGTTCTTTGCAGTCGTGGGCGTTGTTGTTGATGCGTTCGGTGAAGTGGGCGCGCTTGGTGGTGCGGATCCGTTGGTGGTGTTCGCGGTTGGCGTTTTTGAGGGCGGCGAGGTTGTCGGGTGTGCGTTCTTGGATCCATTTCTTTTTGAGTTTCTGGCAGTTGCTTTTGGAGGTGGTGAGATCGTCTGTGAACCAGGCTGGTTTTTTCTTTCCTTGGATGGTGGTGGGTTTCTTGAGAGGGGCAAGGGTGTTGGCGCAGTCGAGGATCCATTGATGGAGGTTGATGGCGGCGGTGCTCGGGTTGATTGCGTCGGGTGGAAGGTTGTTGATGAGGGTGCTGGTCAGTTGTTCTTGGGTGACTTTGCCCCTGCGGCGGTGGGGAGGTAGCTGGATGCGGTGTTGCTCTGTGGTTTTCTTATAGGTGAAATGGACACAGTGATGGTCAGTCCAGTGGAGTTCGGAGGTGTGGCTGAAGGAAATGTGGTTGCTAGAGGTGAAGAGGGGGTCAAGGGTGTGACCGGCGATGTGGGTAGGTGTGTTGACTAGCTGGCGGAGACCGAGGTTGAGGAGGTTGGAGGTCAGTGACGCGGTGTTGACGTCGTTGGCATTTTCCAGATGGTAGTTCAGATCTCCCAGGAGGATGTAATCCGGGGAAGCGAGGGCGTGGGTGCTTGCAAGGTCAGCGATGGTGTCGTTGAAGGGGGCTCTTGGTCCTGGAGGGCGGTAAATGAGGGTTCCTCTGAGGGTCGTGTTGGGGTCCGTGTGGATCTGGAAGTGGAGGTGTTCGGCTGTCCTGAGGGTGTCGTCCGAGTGGGTGTGGATTTTGAGGGTAGCTTTGTGAGCGATGGCTATTCCGCCGCCGATTCCGTTGGTTCGATCTCTTCTGGTGATTTTGTAGCCGTCCGGTATGGCGATGGCGATGTCCGGAGACGAGGAGTCGTTCCACCAGGTTTCGGTCAGGAAAGCCACGTCAGGAGCAGTGGTGTCGAGCAAATCCCAGAGCTCGATGGCGTGTTTTCGTGCGGAGCGGGTGTTGATGAGGATGCAGTTCAGGTGGTTGGGGTTGGATGTTTTCGTAGTTGGATTGGTCGTTCTGATGCAGGAGAAGTTGCAGGTACGGCAGGAAAAAGGTCCTTTAGTGTGCTTCGGGGATGCCCGGTAGCATTCAGTGGAGGGGCCGGGGTTGAAGGCGCGGAGTTCGTTGATCGAGTAGCGGATGCGGGGGGCGCGAGGTCCAGGGGGTGTGGCGCTGGGCGCGGTCCAGGCGCGGACAGGCGCAGACGGGCTTGCCTCTGGCGCGCCTCCGGCGCACCAGCGGCGCGCCCGCTGCGCGCGGACGCGCAGCGCCAGCCATTCAGAAGGGAGGGGGGAGGGAGGAGCAGCTGGGAGGCGGGAGGCGGGAGGCGGGAGGGAGCGGCAAATGGGGGCGCGAGGGGGGGCGGGGCCGCAGGGAGGCAGCGGCAGGGAACGGGGAGCGCACAAGGGGCAAAACACTGAAAACAAGCAAAATACAAGCAGTTACAATAAGAAAAGCACACAATCAGAAAAACAAAATGGCACAATATACGATCGGGGAGACAGCAATCAGGGGGGCACAAAGGGGGCAGAAGCGCCGGCGGCGAGGCGCTGAAAAAAGCGAAAAAAACGAAAAACACTTACGGGACGGCGGAAAGCGGCACACGGGTCAAGTGAAGCTAGTCAGAGCCCACTAGACCCCAGGGATGAGGCGCAGGAGGATGCCTGCGGGTGGAGGAGGGCCTCGAACACGCAAACAGCAGCGTGGTCAGGGGACAGAGGCAGGAGGCAGCAGGTTGGTGCTGCGGTCGTGGGGGGCGAGCTCAGGACCTGAAACAGGTCAGAGGTCGCTCACTCGCGACGCGCAGCGCCAGCCATTAAGAAGGGAGGGGGGAGGGAGGAGCAGCTGGGAGGCGGGAGGGAGCGGCAAATGGGGGCGCGAGGGGGGCGGGGCCGCAGGGAGGCAGCGGCCGGGAACGGGGAGCGCACAAGGGGCAAAACACTGAAAACGAGCAAAATACAAGCAGTTACAATAAGAAAAGCACACAATCAGAAAAACAAAATGGCACAATATACGATCGGGGAGACAGCAATCAGGGGGGCACAAAGGGGGCAGAAGCGCCGGCGGCGAGGCGCTGAAAAAAGCGAAAAAAACAAAAAACACTTACGGGACGGCGGAAAGCGGCACACGGGTCAAGTGAAGCTAGTCAGAGCCCACTAGACCCCAGGGATGAGGCGCAGGAGGATGCCTGCGGGTGGAGGAGGGCCTCGAACACGCAAACAGCAGCGTGGTCAGGGGACAGAGGCAGGAGGCAGCAGGTTGGTGCTGCGGTCGTGGGGGGGCGAGCTCAGGACCTGAAACAGGTCAGAGGTCGCTCACTCGCGACGCGCAGCGCCAGCCATTAAGAAGGGAGGGGGGAGGGAGGAGCAGCTGGGAGGCGGGAGGCGGGAGGGAGCGGCAAATGGGGGCGCGAGGGGGGCGGGGCCGCAGGGAGGCAGCGGCAGGGAACGGGGAGCGCACAAGGGGCAAAACACTGAAAACGAGCAAAATACAAGCAGTTACAATAAGAAAAGCACACAATCAGAAAAACAAAATGGCACAATATACGATCGGGGAGACAGCAATCAGGGGGGCACAAAGGGGGCAGAAGCGCCGGCGGCGAGGCGCTGAAAAAAGCGAAAAAAAACGAAAAACACTTACGGGACGGCGGAAAGCGGCACACGGGTCAAGTGAAGCTAGTCAGAGCCCACTAGACCCCAGGGATGAGGCGCAGGAGGATGCCTGCGGGTGGAGGAGGGCCTCGAACACGCAAACAGCAGCGTGGTCAGGGGACAGAGGCTGGAGGCAGCAGGTTGGTGCTGCGGTCGTGGGGGGCGAGCTCAGGACCTGAAACAGGTCAGAGGTCGCTCACTCGCGACGCGCAGCGCCAGCCATTAAGAAGGGAGGGGGGAGGAGCAGCTGGGAGGCGGGAGGCGGGAGGGAGCGGCAAATGGGGGCGCGAGGGGGGCGGGGCCGCAGGGAGGCAGCGGCAGGGAACGGGGAGCGCACAAGGGGCAAAACACTGAAAACGAGCAAAATACAAGCAGTTACAATAAGAAAAGCACACAATCAGAAAAACAAAATGGCACAATATACGATCGGGGAGACAGCAATCAGGGGGGCACAAAGGGGGCAGAAGCGCCGGCGGCGAGGCGCTGAAAAAAGCGAAAAAAACGAAAAACACTTACGGGACGGCGGAAAGCGGCACACGGGTCAAGTGAAGCTAGTCAGAGCCCACTAGACCCCAGGGATGAGGCGCAGGAGGATGCCTGCGGGTGGAGGAGGGCCTCGAACACGCAAACAGCAGCGTGGTCAGGGGACAGAGGCAGGAGGCAGCAGGTTGGTGCTGCGGTCGTGGGGGGCGAGCTCAGGACCTGAAACAGGTCAGAGGTCGCTCACTCGCGACGCGCAGCACCAGCCATTAAGAAGGGAGGGGGGAGGAGCAGCTGGGAGGCGGGAGGCGGGAGGGAGCGGCAAATGGGGGCGCGAGGGGGGCGGGGCCGCAGGGAGGCAGCGGCAGGGAACGGGGAGCGCACAAGGGGCAAAACACTGAAAACGAGCAAAATACAAGCAGTTACAATAAGAAAAGCACACAATCAGAAAAACAAAATGGCACAATATACGATCGGGGAGACAGCAATCAGGGGGGCACAAAGGGGGCAGAAGCGCCGGCGGCGAGGTGCTGAAAAAAGCGAAAAAAACGAAAAACACTTACGGGACGGCGGAAAGCGGCACACGGGTCAAGTGAAGCTAGTCAGAGCCCACTAGACCCCAGGGATGAGGCGCAGGAGGATGCCTGCGGGTGGAGGAGGGCCTCGAACACGCAAACAGCAGCGTGGTCAGGGGACAGAGGCAGGAGGCAGCAGGTTGGTGCTGCGGTCGTGGGGGGCGAGCTCAGGACCTGAAACAGGTCAGAGGTCGCTCACTCGCGACGCGCAGCGCCAACCATTAAGAAGGGAGGGGGGAGGGAGGAGCAGCTGGGAGGCGGGAGGCGGGAGGGAGCGGCAAATGGGGGCGCGAGGGGGGCGGGCCGCAGGGAGGCAGCGGCCGGGAACGGGGAGCGCACAAGGGGCAAAACACTGAAAACGAGCAAAATACAAGCAGTTACAATAAGAAAAGCACACAATCAGAAAAACAAAATGGCACAATATACGATCGGGGAGACAGCAATCAGGGGGGCACAAAGGGGGCAGAAGCGCCGGCGGCGAGGCGCTGAAAAAAGCGAAAAAAACGAAAAACACTTACGGGACGGCGGAAAGCGGCACACGGGTCAAGTGAAGCTAGTCAGAGCCCACTAGACCCCAGGGATGAGGCGCAGGAGGATGCCTGCGGGTGGAGGAGGGCCTCGAACACGCAAACAGCAGCGTGGTCAGGGGACAGAGGCAGGAGGCAGCAGGTTGGTGCTGCGGTCGTGGGGGGCGAGCTCAGACCAATTGGCTGCTGTGCCACCCAAATAAGACAAGACGAATGCCACTTTCGTAGCATCAGTAGGGAACTGTTGTGGCTTACAAACGAAGTGTAATTGACATTGATTGATAAAAACATGGAATTTGTTACTATCTCCATGAAAACGTTCAGGTGCTGCTAAGGGCACAGCATTAGGAACATTAACAGTGACCTCAACTGGGGGAGGCAAAGTTGTATGTTTTGATGGCGCCCCTGTATCTGAGGAGGTTTTAAACAAAGGCGTAAAAGCTGTGTTCCACTGAGATACCCTAAATTTATACCTGCTTAAATCCTGTTTTAAAGAGGTATTCTCCATCTTTAATCTCTCTATTTCCTCTTGCATATGTTGCAAGATGCCAGACTCTGATTCATTATGAGCCAAGTCCTCATTTAGGGCCTGCGCCATATCCGTGACGTCAATGCCCTCTATTTCTTCCCCGATATTCATCGTCCACCAGAACTGAATTTTTTTTTTTTTTTTTTTTATTTAAGGCTTGTGCTTCTGTCAAAGCCCAGCTCACCTGAGTCCTTGTTCAGTTCTGATGGAGGTTGAAGACAATCCGACCCCACCCTGAAACTGCTTGTTCCAGCACACTAGTTTTTAAAACAGTGCACTAAGAACAGAAGCTCAAGGGAAGGGGGGAAGAGGATAAAATAAAATAAAGAGACAACAGCGTTCTTGCGTTTCCACTGTTGAAGTGCTGCACAAATCTGCGGCCCTCTCTGACTTCTGTAGAAACTGGTGCCTAATGAAACATAAACAAAGAACAGATAAGTACATCCTATTCCTAACTGGGTTCCTGACTATCCCTTTATTTATTAGAAATTTTCTTCTAAAAGTACCTCTTGGATCCTGGTCTCTAGTTTCCGGGTTTGGAATGTTTTACTGCTCTGGGATGTGCTTTCTATTACTCTAAAGCTTCTAAAACATTAAACAAATACCGTTATCAGAATTATCAATATCAAACATTCATCTTAATATAACTAAAGCCTAAATTGCCAATAGCAGACTCACTTTTCCCATATTTCCAGAATCTTTTATAAAACAAATACTGTACTTTTACGTCAAAATACAGCATGTAATTTGTGCAAGTCCTTGATTTACTGTTTGCCTTGCTGTTAATGGGTTCCACGGTTCGATTCTTAAACGTTCTATAAAAAAATGTTTGCTTCACAAAGTTACGCAAAGTATTGTTGTAACAAAGAGTTTGAATCACAATGTTCGTGGAAGGTATCTTGTTTCAAATTGTCTATACACGAATCCAGAAATTGTTGTCAAAGTTCTTTCAGGTAATAAAAGTTTTGCACTTACTTGTCGCTGGCAAGAGATACTGATCAGTCTAACCTTGTCTTCTTTCTCTTTTGCAGGTTGCTTGTAGGAGAGAGGCTGAGGCAAGGAGGAACCGGAAACCGGAAGAAGGAAGAGCCAGCAGCTGCGCCCATTGAAGCCAATGAAAGTCTGTAGAGAGCAGGAGTGCCAGCGCAGAGGGATCTGTCCTCAGGTAAGCGGGAGGTAGACGAGCACAAGCACTGGGCGAGGCTCGGGGGCTGCCTTTTATAGACAGGGCTGGGTGTGGTCCTCACATGCTGCACATGTTCTTGAAAGGTGTGCAGAGCTGGGTGTGGTTTGAAGAGCTGGGTGTGGTCCTCACATGCTGCACATGTTCTTGAAAGGTGTGCAGAGTTTCAGTTATTATGCAAATGAGTTAAATTAACACATGGCCTAGAGAGGAGTGTTTTAAAGAAGCCTTGGTAAAAGCAAGGCCCAATGTGTAAACAAAACAGCACATTAAACAACATACACAGAAGCCAAGGGGGGGGGGGGGGGGAAGGTGAGATAACAAGAAAGGCTTTCAATAGTAAGTTTAAAAGGGAGCTATTACAGAACCCACTAGTGCAGTGAGAGGGGACATGCTCTTTGCTGTGCACAAACCCTAACAACTTCTGCGGGTGCTGCCTGCTTTTGAGAGGGCTCCTTTTCTTGCTGGGTGCCCCCTCTGTCCCCTGACGCAATTGGCGACATCTTGGTCCCTCCTGGGCCACAGCAGCACCCAAAACCCTTAACCGCAAGCTTTGCAGCTAGCAAGGATTGTTTACGGTCTTTCCGCAGGAAAACACTTCTGCACAACTCTCCACGGCGTGGGACATCTATCCTCCAAAGGGGAAGTTTCTAGCCTTTGTCGTTCTTGCAGAATCCTCAGCTTCTACTATCCAGTAGCAGCTTCTTTGCACCCACAGCTGGCATTTCCTGGGCATCTGCCCACTCTCGACTTGATCGTGACTTTTGGACTTGGTCCCCTTGTTCCACAGGTACCCTTGTCAGGAAATCCATCATTGTTGCATTGCTGGTTTTGGTCTTTCCTGCAGAATTCCCCTATCACGACTTCTGTGCTCTTTGGGGAACTTTAGTGCACTTTGCACTCACTTTTCAGGGTCTTGGGGTGGGCTATTTTTCTATCCCTCACTGTTTTCTTACAGTCCCAGCGACCCTCTACAAGGTCACATAGGTTTGGGGTCCATTCGTGGTTCGCATTCCACTTTTGGAGTATATGGTTTGTGTTGCCCCTATCCCTATGTGCCCCCATTGCATCCTATTGTAACTATACATTGTTTGCACTGTTTTCTAATACTATACTGCATATTTTTGGTATTGTGTACATATATCTTGTGTATATTTACTATCCTCATACTGAGGGTACTCACTGAGATACTTTTGGCATATTGTCATAAAAATAAAGTACCTTTATTTTTAGTATATCTGTGTATTGTGTTTTCTTATGATATTGTGCATATGACACTAGTGGTACTGTAGGAGCTTCACTCGTCTCCTAGTTCAGCCTAAGCTGCTCTGCTAAGCTACCATTATCTATCAGCCTAAGCTGCTAGACACCCTATACACTAATAAGGGATACCTGGGCCTGGTGCAAGGTGTAAGTACCCCTTGGTACTCACTACAAGCCAGTCCAGCCTCCTACATTGGTTGTGTAGCGGTGGGATAAGTACTTTGCAACTACTTACCACTTTTGTCATTGTACTTTTCATAAGAGAAAAATATACAAAACAAGTTCAATGTATGTACACCTATCCAAAAAGTTTTGCTTTTCTTCTCTCACTTCTCTCACTTCTTTTCTAAAGTGCTGAAAAGTACCTCTAAAACTTTCAAAAAGTTCTTAAAACAATTTAAAAGTTTTTTTCCTGTTCTTTAAAAAGTTCTAAAAACTTTTTCTCACTTTTTCTATCACTTAAACACTTTCTAAAATGTCTGGCACAGGCCAAACTGTTGATCTGTCCAAACTTGCTTATGATCACCTTAGCTGGAAAGGAGCAAGGAGTCTCTGCATAGAAAGAGGTTTAAGTGTAGGGATGAATCCCTCTAGAGAACTGTTAGTTAATATGCTTGTTGAACAGGATAAGGCCAGAGGTGGCACTTCTGTTGAGAAATTAGCTGATGGTTCCCAATCTGACCCTGGGGCACCCCTAGCAAAAGATTTAGAAAGGCAACTTCCTAGCCTGCCCATTATCAGACAACCTAGCATAGCTGGTACTGATGTAGAGTCACATCATACTGATAGTGTTGTCTCACATCACAGTAAGAGTATTCCTTCTCATCATAGTAGAAGTGATGTTTCTGTTAGCCAAGCTGTTAGGGTGCCATCTGTTAGGGACAGGTCTCCTTCTGTTCATTCTCACCATACTTCTGTTTCAAGGCATGCCCCACCCACCCACCCTGATGACAGAGTGTTAGAAAGGGAGCTCAATAGATTGAGAGTGGAACAAACCAGGCTGAAGCTCAAGAAGCAACAGCTGGATTTAGATAGGCAGTCCTTAGAAGTGGAAAGAGAAAGACAGAAATTGGGTTTAGAAACCCATGGTGGCAGCAGCAGTATTCCCCATAGTCATCCTGCAAAGGAGCATGATTCTAGGAATCTGCACAAGATAGTTCCCCCTTATAAGGAGGGGGATGACATTAACAAGTGGTTTGCTGCACTTGAGAGGGCCTGTGTTGTACAGGATGTCCCTCAAAGGCAGTGGGCTGCTATCCTATGGCTTTCATTTAGTGGAAAGGGTAGGGATAGGCTCCTTACTGTGAAAGAAAGTGAAGCCAATGAAGTTCTTAAGAATGCACTCCTAGATGGTTATGGCTTAACCACTGAACAGTACAGGATGAAGTTCAGAGAAACCAAAAAGGAGTCTTCACAAGACTGGGTAGACTTTGTTGACCATTCAGTGAAGGCCTTGGAGGGGTGGTTACATGGCAGTAAAGTTACTGATTATGAAAGCCTGTATAACTTAATCCTGAGAGAGCATATTCTTAATATTTGTGTGTCTGATTTGTTGCACCAGTACCTGGTGGACTCTGACCTGACTTCTCCCCAAGAATTGGGAAATAAGGCAGACAAATGGGTCAGAACAAGGGTGAACAGAAAAGTTCATACAGGGGGTGACAAAGATGGCAAGAAGAAGGATGGTAAGTCCTCTGACAAGGGTGGGGACAAATCTAAAAATGAGTCTTCATCAGGCCCACAAAAACACTCTGGTGGGGGTGGTGGGCCCAAATCCTCTTCAAATCAAAACAAAGAAAAGAAACCATGGTGCTATTTATGTAAAATAAAAGGCCATTGGACAACAGATCCCAGTTGTCCAAAGAAAAGCACCAAGCCTCCTACCACTACAACCCCTGCTGCTACACCTAGTGCCCCTAGTAATAGCAGTGGTGGTGGGAGCAAACCTACTAATAGCCAATCCAAGGGAGTTTCTGGGCTCACTTTTGGTAACTTAGTTGGGGTTGGTCTTGTTAGGGAGACCACAGAGGCTGTGTTAGTCTCTGAGGGGGCTATTGATTTAGCCACCTTAGTTGCTTGTCCCCTTAATATGGATAAGTACAAGCAGCTACCCCTAATAAATGGTGTTGAGGTTCAGGCCTACAGGGACACTGGTACCAGTGTGACTATGGTCATAGAGAAACTGGTCCACCCTGAACAACACCTACTTGGTCACCAGTACCAAGTAACCGATGCTCACAACAACACACTTAGCCACCCCATGGCTGTTGTTAATCTCAACTGAGGGGGGGGGTTACTGGTCCAAAGAAAGTTGTGGTAGCTTCAGATTTTCCTGTAGACTGTCTATTAGGGAATGATTTGGAGACATCAGCTTGGTCAGATGTGGAGTTGGAGGCCCATGCAGCAATGCTGGGCATCCCAGGGCATATTTTTGCTTTGACAAGGGCTCAGGCCAAAAAGCAAAAAGGACAGGGAAGCTTGGATCCTGGAACAATGGACCAAGTGCTCCCTAAAGCTAGGGCTAGTAGAAGCAAACCACTTCCTACTATCCCTCCCTCTACAGTGGATTCAACTTCTGAGGAAGAAGAATGCCCTCCCTGTGCAGAACCTACACCTGAGGAGCTGGAAGCAGACACTGCTGAGCTTTTGGGTGAAGGGGGGCCTGCCAGAGAGGAGCTGAGTGTGGCACAGCAAACCTGTCCCACATTAGAGGGTCTCAGACAGCAAGCTGTCAAACAGGCTAATGGGGATGTCAGTGACTCTCACAGAGTTTACTGGGAGGACAACCTCTTGTACACTGAGCATAGGGATCCTAAACCTGGAGCTGCCAGGAGATTAGTGATTCCTCAGGAGTACAGAAAGTTCCTCCTAACCCTGGCACATGACATTCCCCTAGCTGGGCATCTAGGACAAATGAAAACTTGGGACAGGCTTGTTCCCCTGTTTCATTGGCCTAGGATGTCTGAGGACACAAAAGAATTTTGTAAGTCCTGTGAAAACTGTCAAGCCAGTGGCAAGACAGGTGGAACTCCAAAGGCACCCCTTATTCCACTGCCTGTGGTTGGGGTGCCCTTTGAAAGGGTAGGGGTTGACATAGTTGGCCCGCTTGACCCTCCTACTGCTTCAGGCAATAGGTTTATCTTGGTGGTAGTGGACCATGCCACAAGATACCCTGAAACAATTCCTTTTAGGACCACTACAGCACCTGCAGTGGCAAAGGCCCTCCTGGGAATATTTTCTAGGGTGGGCTTCCCAAAGGAAGTAGTATCAGACAGGGGAAGCAATTTCATGTCTGCATACTTAAAGGCCATGTGGAAGGAGTGTGGTGGAACTTACAAGTTCACAACACCCTATCATCCACAAACAAATGGACTGGTGGAGAGATTTAATAAAACTCTCAAAGGCATGATTATGGGTCTCCCTGAAAAACTCCGCAGGAGATGGGATATCCTTCTACCATGCCTCCTTTTTGCCAACAGGGAGGTACCCCAGAAAGGAGTAGGCTTCAGCCCCTTTGAACTTCTTTTTGGACACCCTGTTAGGGGTCCACTCACACTTGTAAAGGAGGGTTGGGAACAACCTTTAAAAGCTCCTAAGCAGGATATTGTGGATTATGTACTTGGCCTCAGATCAAGGATGGCTGAGTACATGAAAAAGGCCAGCAAAAACCTTCAGGCCAGCCAAGAGCTCCAGAAGCAATGGCATGACCAGAAGGCTGTTTTGGTTCAGTACCAACCAGGGCAGAAAGTGTGGGTCTTGGAGCCTGTGGCCCCAAGAGCACTCCAAGATAAATGGAGTGGACCCCACACAATTGTTGAAAAGAAGGGAGAAGTCACCTATTTAGTTGACTTAGGCACTGCCAGGAGTCCCCTTAGGGTGCTCCATGTCAACCGCCTGAAACCCTACTATGACAGGGCTGATCTCACCCTGCTCATGGCAACTGATGAGGGACAGGAAGAAGACAGTGATCCTCTACCTGATCTCTTCTCTTCCACAGAACAAGATGCTCTAGTGGAAGGTGTAGTTTTGGCAGATTGTCTTACTGCTGAGCAGAAAGACCATTGCATAAATCACCTAGATCAATTCTCTGAACTCTTCTCTACTGTGCCAGGTACCACTTCTTGGTGTGAGCACACTATAGATACTGGAGACAGTTTACCTGTCAAAAGTAAGATCTATAGGCAGCCTGACCATGTCAGGGACTGCATAAAGCAAGAGGTCCAGAAAATGTTAGAACTAGGAGTGGTTGAGCACTCTGAAAGTCCATGGGCTTCTCCTGTGGTACTTGTACCAAAACCCCATTCCAAAGATGTAAAGAAGGAAATGTGGTTTTGTGTAGACTATAGAGGTCTCAACTTGGTAACCAAAACTGATGCTCACCCTATACACAGGGCAGATGAGCTCATAGATACACTGGCATCTGCCAAGTATCTAAGCACTTTTGTTTTGACTGCAGGGTATTGGCAGATCAAATTGTCAGAAGATGCTAAACCTAAGACTGCATTTTCAACCATTGGAGGCCATTACCAGTTTACTGTAATGCCTTTTGGTTTGAAAAATGCACCTGCCACTTTTCAAAGGTTGGTGAACACAGTCCTGCAAGGGCTGGAAGCTTTCAGTGCAGCATATCTGGACGATATAGCTGTCTTTAGCTCCAGCTGGGATGATCACCTGGTCCACCTATGGAAAGTTTTGGAGGCCCTGCAAAAGGCAGGCCTCACTATCAAGGCTTCAAAGTGCCAGATAGGGCAGGGTAAGGTGGTTTATCTGGGACACCTTGTTGGTGGGGAACAGATTGCACCACTACAGGGGAAAATCCAAACAATTATTGATTGGATTCCCCCTACCACTCAGACTCAGGTGAGAGCCTTCCTAGGCCTCACTGGGTATTACAGGAGGTTCATTAAGAACTATGGCTCCATTGCAGCCCCTCTTAATGACCTCACATCCAAGAAAATGCCTAAAAAGGTATTATGGACAGCAAACTGTCAGAAAGCTTTTGAGGAGCTGAAGCAGGCCATGTGCTCTGCACCTGTCCTGAAAAGCCCTTGTTACTCTAAAAAATTCTATGTCCAGACTGATGCATCTGAATTAGGAGTAGGGGCAGTCCTATCACAACTTAATTCTGAGGGCCAGGATCAACCTGTTGCTTTTATTAGTAGGAGGTTGACCCCTAGAGAAAAGCGTTGGTCTGCCATTGAGAGGGAGGCCTTTGCTGTGGTCTGGGCTCTGAAGAAGTTGAGGCCATACCTGTTTGGCACTCACTTCATTGTTCAGACAGACCACAAACCTCTACTTTGGCTAAAACAAATGAAAGGTGAAAACCCTAAATTGTTGAGGTGGTCCATATCCCTACAGGGAATGGACTATACAGTGGAACATAGACCTGGGAGTAGCCACTCCAATGCAGATGGACTCTCCAGATATTTCCACTTAGACAATGAAGACTCATCAGGTCATGGCTAGTCTTATTGTCCTTCGTTTGGGGGGGGGGTTGTGTAGGAAAGTACCATCTTGCCTGGCATGTTACCCCCATTTTTCACTGTATATATGTTGTTTTAGTTGTATGTGTCACTGGGACCCTGGTAACCCAGGGCCCCAGTGCTCATAAGTGTGCCTGAATGTGTTACCTGTGTAGTGACTAACTGTCTCACTGAGGCTCTGCTAATCAGAACCTCAGTGGTTATGCTCTCTCATTTCTTTCCAAATAGTGACCATTTTTACCAATTTACATTGGCTTACTGGAACACCCTTATAATTCCCTAGTATATGGTACTGAGGTACCCAGGGTATTGGGGTTCCAGGAGATCCCTATGGGCTGCAGCATTTCTTTTGCCACCCATAGGGAGCTCTGACAATTCTTACACAGGCCTGCCACTGCAGCCTGAGTGAAATAACGTCCACGTTATTTCACAGCCATTTTACACTGCACTTAAGTAACTTATAAGTCACCTATATGTCTAACCTTTACCTGGTAAAGGTTAGGTGCAAAGTTACTTAGTGTGAGGGCACCCTGGCACTAGCCAAGGTGCCCCCACATTGTTCAGAGCCAATTCCCTGAACTTTGTGAGTGCGGGGACACCATTACACGCGTGCACTACATATAGGTCACTACCTATATGTAGCTTCACAATGGTAACTCCGAATATGGCCATGTAACATGTCTATGATCATGGAATTGCCCCCTCTATGCCATCCTGGCATAGTTGGCACAATCCCATGATCTCAGTGGTCTGTAGCACAGACCCTGGTACTGCCAAACTGCCCTTCCTGGGGTTTCACTGCAGCTGCTAATGCTGCCAACCCCTCAGACAGGCATCTGCCCTCCTGGGGTCCAGCCAGGCCTGGCCCAGGATGGCAGAACAAAGAACTTCCTCTGAGAGAGTGTGTGACACCCTCTCCCTTTGGAAAATGGTGTGAAGGCAGGGGAGGAGAAGCCTCCCCCAGCCTCTGGAAATGCTCTCTTGGGCACAGATGTGCCCAATTCTGCATAAGCCAGTCTACACCGGTTCAGGGGACCCCTTAGCCCTGCTCTGGCGCGAAACTGGACAAAGGAAAGGGGAGTGACCACTCCCCTGACCTGCATCTCCCCTGGGAGGTGCCCAGAGCTCCTCCAGTGTGCTCCAGACCTCTGCCATCTTGGAAACAGAGGTGCTGCTGGCACACTGGACTGCTCTGAGTGGCCAGTGCCACCAGGTGACATCAGAGACTCCTTGTGATAGGCTCCTTCAGGTGTTGCTAGCCTATCCTCTCTCCTAAGTAGCCAAACCCTCTTTTCTGGCTATTTAGGGTCTCTGTCTCTGGGGAAACTTGAGATAACGAATGCAAGAGCTCAGCCGAGTTCCTCTGCATCTCTCTCTTCACCTTCTGCCAAGGAATCGACTGCTGACCGCGCTGGAAGCCTGCAAAACTGCAACATAGTAGCAAAGACGACTACTGCAACTCTGTAACGCTGATCCTGCCGCCTTCTCGACTGTTTTCCTGGTGGTGCATGCTGTGGGGGTAGTCTGCCTCCTCTCTGCACTAGAAGCTCCGAAGAAATCTCCCGTGGGTCGACGGAATCTTCCCCCTGCAACCGCAGGCACCAAAAAGCTGCATTACCGGTCCCTTGGGTCTCCTCTCAGCACGACGAGCGAGGTCCCTCGAATCCAGCAACTCTGTCCAAGTGGCCCCCACAGTCCAGTGACTCTTCAGTCCAAGTTTGGTGGAGGTAAGTCCTTGCCTCACCTCGCTAGACTGCATTGCTGGGAACTGCGACTTTTGCAGCTACTCCGGCCTCCGTGCACTTCCGGCGGAAATCCTTTGTGCACAGTCCAGCCTGGGTCCACGGCACTCTAACCTGCATTGCACGACCTCCTAAGTTGTTCTCCGGCGACGTGGGATTTCTTTGTGCGACTTCGGGTGAGCACTGTTTCACCCATCCTTGTAGTGCCTGTTTCTGGCACTTCTTCGGGTGCTACCTGCTGCTGAGAGGGCCCCTTGTCTTGCTCGACGTCCCCTCTACCTCCTGGTCCAATTTGCGACCTCCTGGTCCCTCCTGGGCCACAGCAGCATCCAAAAACGCTAACGGCACGATTTGCAGCTAGCAAGGCTTGTTGGCGTTCTTTCGGCGGGAAATCACTTCTGCACGACTCTCCACGGCGAGAGTAATCCGTCCACCAAAGGGGAAGTCTCTAGCTCTTTTCGTTCCTGCAGAAACCTCAGCTTCTTCTGTCCATTAGAAGCTTTTTTGCACCCGCAGCTGGCATTTCCTGGGCATGTGCCCATCTCCGACTTGCTTGTGACTTTTGGACTTGGTCCCCTTGTTCCACAGGTACCCTAGATTGGAAATCCACAGTTGTTGCATTGTTGGTTTGTGTCTTTCCTGCATTATTCCTCTAACACGACTTCTTTGTCCTTAGGGGAACTTTAGTGCACTTTGCACTCACTTTTCAGGGTCTTGGGGAGGGTTATTTTTCTAACTCTCACTATTTTCTAATAGTCCCAGCGACCCTCTACAAGGTCACATAGGTTTGGGGTCCATTCGTGGTTCGCATTCCACTTTTGGAGTATATGGTTTGTGTTGCCCCTATCCCTATGTTTCCCCATTGCATCCTATTGTAACTATACATTGTTTGCACTGTTTTCTAAGACTATACTGCATATTTTTGCTATTGTGTATATATATCTTGTGTATATTTCCTATCCTCTCACTGAGGGTACACTCTAAGATACTTTGGCATATTGTCATAAAAATAAAGTACCTTTATTTTTAGTATAACTGTGTATTGTGTTTTCTTATGATATTGTGCAAGTGACACTTGTGGTACTGTAGTAGCTTCACACGTCTCCTAGTTCAGCCTAAGCTGCTCTGCTAAGCTACCATTATCTATCAGCCTAAGCTGCTAGACACCCTATACACTAATAAGGGATAACTGGGCCTGGTGCAAGGTGCAAGCACCCCTTGGTACTCACTACAAGCCAGTCCAGCCTCCTACAGCTTCTAGTGCAGAGAGGAGGCAGACTACCCCCACAGCATGCACCACCAGGAAAACAGTCGAGAAGGCGGCAGGATCAGCGTTACGAGAGTTGCAGTAGTCGTCTTTGCTACTTTGTTGCAGTTTTGCAGGCTTCCACCGCGGTCAGCAGTCGATTCCTTGGCAGAAGGTGAAGAGAGAGATGCAGAGGAACTCGGATGAGCTCTTGCATTCGTTATCTGAGGAATCCCCAGAGACAGAGACTCTAAATAGCCAGAAAAGAGGGTTTGGCTACCTAGGAGAGAGGATAGGCTAGCAACACCTGAAGGAGCCTATCAGAAGGAGTCTCTGACGTCACCTGCTGGCACTGGCCACTCAGAGCAGTCCAGTGTGCCAGCAGAACCTCTGTTTCCAAGATGGCAGAGGTCTGGAGCACACTGGAGGAGCTCTGGGCACCTCCCAGGGGAGGTGCAGGTCAGGGGAGTGGTCACTCCCCTTTCCTTTGTCCAGTTTTGCGCCAGAGCAGGGCTGAGGGGTCCCTGAACCGGTGTAGACTGGCTTATGGAGAAATGGGCAACATGTGTGCCCATGAAAGCATTTCCAGAGGCTGGGGGAGGCTACTCCTCCCCTGCCTTCACACCATTTTCCAAAGGGAGAGGGTGTAACACCCTCTCTCAGAGGAAGTCCTTTGTTCTGCCATCCTGGGCCAAGCCTGGCTGGACCCCAGGAGGGCAGAAACCTGTCTGAGGGGTTGGCAGCAGCAGCAGCTGCAGTGAAACCCTGGGAAAGGCAGTTTGGCAGTACCCAGGTCTGAGCTACAGACCTGTGGGATCATGGGATTGTGCCAACTATGCCAGGATGGCATAGAGGGGGCAATTCCATGATCATAGACATGTTACATGGCCATATTCGGAGTTACCATTGTGAAGCTACATATAGGTAGTGACCTATATGTAGTGCACGTGTGTAATGGTGTCCCCGCACTCCCAAAGTCCGGGGAATTGGCCCTGAACAATGTGGGGGCACCTTGGCTAGTGCCAGGGGGCCCACACACTAAGTAACTTAGCACCCAACCTTTACCAGGTAAAGGTTAGACATATAGGTGACTTATAAGTTACTTAAGTGCAGTGTAAAATGGCTGTGAAATAACGTGGACGTTATTTCACTCAGGCTGCAGTGGCAGGCCTGTGTAAGAATTGTCAGAGCTCCCTATGGGTGGCAAAAGAAATGCTGCAGCCCATAGGGATCTCCTGGAACCCCAATACCCTGGGTACCTCAGTACCATATACTAGGGAATTATAATGGTGTTCCAGTATGCCAATGTAAATTGGTAAAATTGGTCACTAGCCTGTTAGTGACAATTTATAAAGAGAGAGCATAACCACTGAGGTTATGGTTAGCAGAGCCTCAGTGAGACAGTTAGGCATCACACAGGGAACACATACCTATAGGTCACAAACTTATGAGCACTGGGATCCTGACTAGCAGGGTCCCAGTGACACATAACAAACATACTGAAAACATAGGGTTTTCACTATGAGCACTGGGCCCTGGCTAGCAGGATCCCAGTGAGACAGTGAAAACACCCTGACATACACTCACAAACAGGCCAAAAGTGGGGGTAACAAGGCTAGAAAGAGGCTACTTTCTCACAGTCCTCTCCTGTCGAAGGTCAGGTATCTAGTGATTCAACAGATAGAAAATGGTGGTGATGTCTGCGGCGGTGACGTCCGCGGCAGGGCGCATCATCACCACCAGCGCACCTTTTCATTGGCTCCTGGGACCCATAGGGTCCAATGTTAACCAATGCAGCATTGCGCCGCGCTCTACGACCGCCTACCTCGACGGTGTCCAACGCCAGCGCAGTTACCCCACAATTCCATTGTCCTAGTTTAGAGGTCAGGCAGCCGCCATTTCAGGGGCCCACATGGCTTCTTTTACTACAGCGTCACACATACCGAGGCCTACACTCAAAACATTTCCCGGATGGGTTAATTGTCTGTTGTAGTCTTGTGTGTGACTGTGGGTACATACCTGGATGAATGGTGACAGTTTCTTCGCTGTTGTCCTTCTTAGGCACCGTCAGTTGGGACATATTGGAAGATGGCGGAATCCGCCGGTGTACCGACCGCTGGTGGACCTGTTCACAATGGAAGAGAGACATTTGATCGTGACCTACCGGTTCGACCATGCCACAATCCAGGAACTATGTACCCAGTTGGAGCCAGACCTGATGTCACCAATCCGCCATCCGACTGGAATCCCCCCTGACGTGCAGGTGCTGTCAGTGCTCCATTTCCTTGCAAGTGGCTCTTTTCAGACAACAGTGGCCATGGCATCAGGGATGTCCCAGCCTATGTTTTCCAACGTGTTGTCCAGAGTGTTGTCTGCCCTGCTGAAACACGTAAGGAGATACATAATTTTCCCTCAGGTGGAGGATTTGCCTACAGTGAAAGGTGACTTCTATGCCCTTGGACATATCCCCAACGTCATAGGTGCCATTGATGGGACCCATGTAGCTCTGGCCCCCCCCCGCAGGAGTGAACAGGTGTACAGGAACAGGAAGAGTTATCATTCTATGAATGTCCAGATGGTCTGTTTGGCAGACCAGTGCATCTCGCAGGTAAATGCTATGTTCCCTGGCTCAGTGCATGACGCCTACATCCTGCGGAATAGCAGCATCCCTGATATGATGGGTCAACTCCAGAGGCACCGTGTATGGCTATTGGGGGACTCTGGTTACCCCAACCTTTCCTGGCTATTGACCCCAGTGAGGAATCCCAGGACCAGGGCAGAGGAACAATGAGGCCCATGGGCGGACTAGGAGGGTGATCGAACGCACCTTCGGCCTCCTGAAGTCCAGGTTCAGGTGCCTTCATATGACAGGTGGATCCCTATTCTACTCACCGAAGAAGGTGTGCGACATCATCATCGCCTGCTCCATGCTCCATAATTTGGCATTGCGACGCCAGGTGTCTTTTCTGCAGGAGGATGATCCAGATGACGGTGTTGTAGCAGCGGTGGAGCCTGTGGAGCCTGTGGACAGTGATGAGGATGAAGCTGATGAAGAAGAAAACGACAACAGGGAGTCAGTCATACAGCAATATTTTCAGTGAGACACAGGTGAGTACATTTTCATGTTTAACATAATATTAACTTACGCATGTCTACCTCTATCCTGTACCTACATTTCACTCACTATTTGTTTACTGAGTTGTCCCCTTCCATTTCAGTTTCACTAATGTGGTAACCTACGTGTCAACAGCTTGCACCCTTGAAAGGCTTGTGATGTGTGACATTGGTATGTTGGCCTTCCAATGGGTAACCATTTTTGACACTGTAATTGACAATACAAAGTTCAAAATCAATGACTGACTCAAGTTTTATTAGTGTTTCAAGGGTGTTTATTTAAGTGCATAACAATGAAGGGGGGTTGTGAAATGGGGATGGGTTATGGTGGAAGAATGTCCATGGCAGAGTCCAGTCTATTAGTCTCACAGGTACATTGCACATCTGGCCATTGGAAGTGGAGCTGGGGCAGTTCCGATTTGGACAGGGTAACAAAGTGGTACAGTGGGGGGACAATCAGGGTGGTCTTATTTCCTGGCGGGGGTCTTGCCATCTTGCTCTGTCCTGTTCCTGGATCTCAGGGACCGTTTTTGTGGTGGTTGTCCGTCTGCAGGGGGTGGGGTGCTGGTGTGTTGGTCCTGTGGCGGGGCGTCCTGTCCACTAGCGCCGGCGGAGGTGAGGGGCATTTCATCGTCCTGGCTAGTGTCGGGGGCCCCTTGGAGTGCCACGGTGTCCCTCAAGGTCTCTTGAATGTCCGTCAGCACCCCTACAATGGTGCCCAGGTGGAGCCGATGGTCCTGAGCTCCTCCCTTAACCCCAAATACTGCTCCTCCTGCAGACGCAGGGTCTCCTGCAACTTGCCCAGTACCGTTGCCATCGTCTCCTGGGAATGGTGGTATGCTCCCATGATGCAGGAGAGGGCCTCGTGGAGAGTAGGTTCCCTTGGCCTGTCCTCCCTCTGTCGCACAGCAGCCCTCCCAGTTCCCCTGTGTTCCTGTGCCTCCGTCCCATGGACCGTGTGCCCACTACCACTGCCCCCAGGTCCCTGTTGTTGTTGGGGTGTTGGGTTAGCCTGGGTGCCCTGTAGTGGTGGACACACCGCTGATTGACCTGTCCTGGGTAGGGAGGTTTGGGCCCGCTGGGTGGGTGCTGTGCTGGTGTTCCCAGAGGGTGGAAGGTCGTTGTTGGGCTGTGGCTGGGCAAGGGGAACCGACTGTCCTGAGGCCCACGATGGTCCGGGCTGGTCATCAGGATCCAGTAGGGCAGGGCTGCTGTCGTCACTGTGGGCCTCTTCTGGGGGTGGAGTGGTGTTGTCTGGACCCTCTGGCGTGGTGACGTTCCTTCAGGTTCCTGCGGGGGTATGAGTACATGATTATTGCATGTGTGTGTTTCATGGTGTGCAATGGTTGGGTGTGCGTGTACACCAGTGCAGGCATTCCTGTGTGGGGGCTTGTGTGCTGATGGTTGGGGGGTGTTGCGGGTCTGTGCAGTGGGCATGCTTTAGTGATGGGTATCCATACTTAGTTATGTCATGCAGGTCTTGGGGTTGGGATGGGTGGTTGGTGTCATGGGTAGATTAGTGAGGATTTGGGGTGATAGGGGAGGGTGTGAGGGTGGGGGTGTGTGATAGCATGCAGGTAGGGTGGGGGATATGATAGTTAAGATTTGACTTACCAGTGTCCGTTCCTCCAACGACTCCTGCGAGGCCCTCAGGATGCAAGATGGGCAAGACTTGCTCCTCACATGTTGTTAGTTGTGGGGGAGGAGGTGGGGGTCCGCCGCCAGTCTGCTGTACCGCGATGTGGTGCCTGGATACCGTGGAACGCACCTTCCCCCGTAGGTCGTTCCACCTCTTCCTGATGTCCTCCCTATTTCTTGGGTGCTGTCCCACAGCGTTGACCCTGTCGACTATCCTTTGCCATAGCTCCATCTTCCTGGCTATGGATGTGTGCTGTACCTGTGAGCCAAATAGCTGTGGCTCTACCAGAATGATTTCCTCCACCATGACCCTGAGCTCCTCCTCAGAGAAGCGGGGTGTCTTTGGCGTGACATGGGGTGGTGTGTGTGAGGTGTTGGGTGGTGTATGTGTTGATGAGTGTGGTGAGTGTAGTGGTATGTGGTGTTTTGTGCGTGGGTGATGGTGTAGTGTGCCTTTGTGTGATGGGGTTCTCCATTCTGTGCTGTCTCTCTCTGGCCTTCTCTCAGAAATTCTGGTCGTAGGGGTTTGTGTGTGATGTGGGTGTGTGTTTTATATTGTGTTGGGTGTGTGGGAGTGGTGTTTGTATGTGTATCAGGTGTGTTTATTTGGAAATGTCCAATGTGGCGGTGTTTTGTACATGTGTGTGTATTTTGAGCGCGGCGGTGTGTACCGCCAATGGAATACCGCGGTTGAAAGACCGCCGCGTGGATTCGTGGGTCGTAATGGCATGGGCGTGTTTCTGTTGGCGTGGAGGTGGAGGATTTGTTTCCGCATGTTTATCGCTGACCTTTGGTGTGGCGGTATTGTGTGGGTGTCTGAATTTCGGAGAATTCCGTGATGTGTGTCATAATAGCTGTGGCAGAATTCCGCGGCCGCGGCGGTGTGTTGGCGGTCTTCTGCACGGTGGTAAGCGCCTTATACCGCCAATGTTGTAATGACCCCCATAATATCTCAACTCGACAAATCCATCAAATTTTGGCCAATCTCCATTAGACCATTCCTGAGCAAATTCATTGAATAATTAGCATCTATGTAAATATCTGCCTTCAAAGAAAATTACCTCTTTTTTGGACCACTGAAGAGGACTGTGCATAAGAAGAGACATATATTTGCCTTGATAAACATTTGCTCTGATCTTATGACCACTGGTGATAAACAGACTGTCAGTGCTCCTGATGCCTGGCCTCACCTTTGATTTGAAACAATACAATACCAGTCCTAACTACAGAGACTATGCCACACTGGCATTCAACACACTCTGGATTTCTTCCTCCCTCATTGAAAGATCCAACATTGTCTCACTTATGCCTTTCTCCTTGCTGCCTTCTGAACTTTGTTACTGGGATTCCACACAGTACCACAATCTCTTTTGCAACACATATCTCAACAGTGTACTGTCCATTGTCAAATCCTTCAGTCTTACCTGCTAACCTATACTGACATCACCCACATCAACCTCTTAACTTGACTCCTTTTCTGAAGGTCAGTACCTGTAAGCAGAGGACCAGTGGATTCTACTAAACCACCCTAAGCTCAACTCATTAAATACATAGATTGTCATATTTCGAACCTAGACAGAGAGTCACACACCTCTAATAATTGATCAAAAGTGTCTTGTCAACCCTTGCACATTCCACCCTGCATCTTCCCACTTCTTGAGGTGGAAGCAGCTATAACATTGGACCTACTATGCCTATATTACATCAATGGATTTTATATCCTGAAACTCCTCTCTGCCTATAAAACAGACTTCCAGTTGTATCCAAAATACTGTGCTACCCAACGTGTGCATATCTATGACCATTTTCTGTGAACTCTCCAGTGGTTGCTTGTGACCAGATCCACGTCGCTGTTGGGAGGATTTCAATTGCTTTTGGCATGAAAGTAGGAGATGCTAACCTAAAAAAGGAGGCAAATAAGGTTGAGCCCATGATGATACACAAGGAAAGCTCCAAAGAGTGGGTGAGTGCTCATAGGGAGCCCAAACTGCAGAGCTCAAGTTCAGGGACACTTTTTGAATGAGTGAAACCACATGAAGATTAAATGGTTGTTGCAAGAGTTTATCCACAGAGTAGATACTATGAGGTTATGAGTGGTTAGAGAATGGAAATGCATAAAATGTGCATTTTTTGGGGGCTTCAGTTTCAGGTTGTTTTTTATGTCTGCCACACTGGTTATACAGGGGAGTTGTTGCTGGAATCCTTCAGTTTTTTTCTCCTGCATGGCCGAGATGGCACTGATGGGGAGCATTTGAACAGTCAAAATTCAATGACTTTATTTGTCAAATTGTTTTCTGTAATCAATGTAATATACTTTCCAGTACTTGTTGTGAGATATTTATTCCACAATGGAAACCCAGGATTAACAAAAGGGCTCTCACAGCTCAAATGTGGAAAACTGGTTCACTGGCATCCCGTCACACATATTTGCTCTGCTCATATTGAGGTTGTAAAGAATAATCTAATGCCGGTTCAATAAAAAACATGATAGAATCAATATGACTTACCACTTGCCCATTCATCCTATTCCTGGTGCCCCTGCCTGAAATGTTGTTGGGTTGCTCCTTAAATGAAAGTAAGGTTTAGTAGTACCAGTCTTAGTAAGAACAAGCATATGGAACCAAATGTGTTAGTTTAGTAACTCGTACCTGTCCACTCCAACCACCCCTTTATATTTACTCTTTATTCTACAAATAAGTTTATGTTCTTCCTACAGGTATTTATTTATTTTCTACCCCTTCATTCATCTCTCATCACTATAGCATGGAGAGTATCTGAAAATTCAAAAAATTTGGCCCTTCATTCACACCGATGCACAAATGTAAACAAGACTTCAAGGCATACAGGGCATATTTATAGGCCCCTAGCGCCACCTTACGCCACATTAACGTAATTCATTTTGATGTTAATATTGCCTAATGAGGCCAAAATCCCTGTACCGTATTTACAGGTGGGTGCAATGCATGCATTGCGCCACCCTGTTACCCTTTGCGCTACATTGCCCTGCACCAGGCATAATGTATGCAAAGGGGGCGTTACCCCATTAGGGGAGCTGGTAAAATGGTGCAAGGAAATCTATGGGATTTCCTTGCTCCTTTAATTAGGCACTTTTAACGCCTGCTCAAGAGCAAGCCTTGAAAGGAGGCTTCCATTCTTTAGAATGGGCCCCTATGTACTCTACAGGAGTAGTGCCAACAGTTTAGCGCTACTCCTGCAGAGTACATCAAAAGAGTTATTAAACATGACTCTATTGCCCCCTACCCTGCACCATGGTGCACCATATTTTAAATATGCAGGGAAAGTGGCACTGCCCTCGGTGCAGCACCACTTTCCATAAATCTGCTCCACAGTCCTTGACCCAACGTAGCAGCTCACAGTCCCACAAGAGGATATCAGGAGCTAGGGAACTGTTTTGCTGACTACCACTCTAGACTGCCATTGGCTAATCCCCCCTAAGTGGTAGGAAGACTAATTTGCCGAAAAGACTAGGCAACAAGTAGCATACGTCTTTCTCAGTGTACTACTCCATGCTCTCAACATTCTTCTGGCCAAAGGGTAAAAAGGATGCAGTATTCTCATCACTTGGTAGGCTCAACAGAGGGATAATGAGTTGCTGATGCTGAGCAGCATTGTTGCACCCCTGAATGGCACTGGCAACTTTCTGTTTCCTCTTTTCATGTTTTTTAAACTTGACACACAAACTTGACGATCTGCCACAGACTGTCATTATCTCAATTCCTACCTATTGTCAATTTGGAAACCTCCTCACTAATGCATACTTCTCCTACCCATGTCTCATGACATCTCCCTCATCCTTGGACTCCGAATGTACAACTAATGGCTCAGGATCTCTCATGGGGTCTGTGAACTGGACAATGTATTGCACTGGAAAATACACTTGCACATGTAAATAAATCTCCATATTCACATGTATCATGTCATCATTTACTGTGATCCACCAACTCATCTAAATGTATGCATTGTGTGAAGCTATGTCAATGAGAGCAGAATCTAATTATGTGTGTCGCTTACTGTCAGACACAAAGCCACATGCTAGGACTCTAACATGAAAAAGGTGACTGATGTTCTTGTGGGCTATAACCAGCTTACAGAGCCTTAAAAGTATGTATTGAACTGATATGCATGCAAGTTGACATATATCATGCATGGGTCTGAAGCAAGTGTCTGGAATTTTCCCTGATGAGAGCACCAGTACAACTAATATGTGTGGAGCAGAAGAGGCAAAATCAATCAGTGACGGGCAGCTGTCAGTGTGCCAGGATACATACCACAAATAGGGTTAAGTAATATGTGTTACACTTTACAAGATTATTTGTGACAGACCTCAGGGATGACAGCTGAAGTTCCATTCTTATCTGTCATGGATTTCGTACAGATACACAATGTGATTGTCAAGAACTGGGGATGACAAATGTTTTGAGTAGCTGATATAGTATTGCAGCCAATCTGACAGCTCCTTTGTCTTAGGGCATACACGTAGTCATACATGTAAATAAATACAGGAAGTATACTCTAAGTCATTCTTCTGACTTGGCCAGTGCACACATGAGAACACCCAGACACTCAATCAACATGGACACCTAATTGTCTACAACGAACAGAATATATTGGAACTGAAAAACAATACCTTATTAAAACCTAACCTAGATACCATCTCACACTAAACTAACCTATACTATCTTATCCAAACTTACCCCTACCTTTCCAAATCAAAACCTATCATACATTTAACGCCACACACTAAACATTGTACCTCTACTCCCATTAAGAAACAAAACACGAGTAACATTAACTAAAGCTGCACATATACTTACTCAACCTATAACCTAAACGAATATATAATTGTAGTAAATTTTTTATGGATTTCTTTTTTTTATCATAGAGCCTCATACATAATCCCCAACCCCCGAAAACAAAACAAAATGCTGAAACCCGCCCCCCCAACTATACTTACTCAGTCCTACAACTAACCTAATATATTTAACTAACCTATCATCACCCACCTAAAACCCACTAAAACTAATTACAATACACAACCGGACAAGGGAAGGAACTGGGAGGCTTTGCATTAACATTATTACAGCTTATTCAGATTTTGTTGCAATATTTCAACAACTTGAAATTGCGAGCATTGCCCTGCTCAAGTTTGCCCAACCTCGCCTTAATGGCTGTCATGTCCCTCCTCATGTCGGCCTCAAAGTTTGAGGATGTGGCTGCTGCAGGTGACTGCTGCAGTGGCTGTGTGGGCTTAGGTGCTGTTGATGCGGAGGGGTTTGGACGAGCTGAGGCACCCCTGATGTCCTGCCCGAGGTGCTCTGTTTCGGAGGTCCCCCATGTGGGAAGGCAAACCAAGCCCCCAAGATTTTTCCCTCTGATATCGCCTGACCATCTTTCGGTACTGAGCCTGCACCTCCATGTTTTAGCGGAAACGCTCTGTCCTCTTATCAAAAGCACACTTCTGTGTTGTGGTCATACTGGCACCTAAAACATGAGGAGAACATGGCTTCAAATACTGCATTGAGTAGAGGTAGAACAAACATGCAATGCACACAGCATCCTCAGAAGACACATGCTGTCCACCAGGAATTCCACAACAACGTCAATTACCAATTCAAGACTAAACTTCCTACGGCCATCTACGGTATCAGATACATGCCACTGAGTTAAAGGCTATCCATTGTTGACCATTGGGGCCCAGAGATAACTGGACTAGTGCCTCCTTGCACCACATTTGTGTCATCATACTTGTGAGGATCAAGTGGCCCAACAAGTCCCACATTCCTGTGCCATTGTCACAAAGTTGGGGAATGCATGCATTCTACCACTTTGACACCCCTTGTGCTATGTTAAGCCTTGGCCAGACATCATAGATTCAAGGTGGGTTTCACCCAGTAGGGGGGCAGTAGAAATGGCACCGGGAATTCTAAGGAATGCCAATGCAGCACTCATGTTTCCTTCACTTAGCATCTGCTCAGGACAGGTGTTACAAGGGGGCCCTATGTACAGTTCAGGGATAGACCCAATATCATTTGCCCTAAGCCTGAACAGTACATCTATATTGTCTATAGACTTTGACCCTATTGCTCCCTACCCTGTGGCATGGTGTGCAAAATTTCTTATGTTGAACATGCATGGTGGCTGTATGGGGGCCCTAAGGGGCACAAAAAGAGTGGCATTGTACTGGGTGCAGCAACAATATTTCTTCTTATTGAACTACCTGTGCACATGCATGTTTTACATCTCCTAAGTGCCAAGTATACACTCAGCATCCACATTCTATACACATGGGATGTGACCAAGTTCACTCACAATTATCATGATGGGTAGGTCATGTTGGTTAATCTGCACAAATCTAGTTTGCTACAATCCATAGACAAGTCCCACATCCATCTGCAGCCAAGTTGAAATCACATTGTGTACTCAATTGACTGTTGCCCATCATGTTAAGGCTCCTTGCACAGCCACTGCCTCACTTAGGTTCATATTGATGAAATGTTTGCGCCTTTGCATCATTTTTGTTTACGCAAAATCTGCGCTTACTTAACTCCATACTTATATTTTGACGCTAGACCACTTAAGGAAAAAAGCACAGAAGGAGTATTTGCAACCTCCAGGATAACATGGAAGTGTTATTGCTCCAGCTTGGCACACACCTCAGGAATGACACCAGGTCCTTCCACCACCACTGCAGCAAACCCAAACACCACCACAACAGCCATAAAGGCAACGCAGAAGGCGGGAGAGGATCTTTTGACAGCGTACAACCATTCTTGGGCTCAGGGAATATGATGTCATCAGGACTTACCATCCGAACCAGGAGTCATTTGTACGCCTGCTGCACAACATTGCACCAGATATCACTGCAAGGGGGGCAACTCCAACAAACATACCACCCATGACCAAGCTCCTCGCTGTCCTCTATATGTTGGGGTCTGGATCTTTTCAGACAATGGGCGCACAAGTGGGGGGTATCTCCCAGCCATCCTTCTCGATCTTCCTTCCAAAGGTTCTCGACTCAATCATATGCATCACACCCACCACATCTGCTTCCCAAACACCCAGCAACTGCAGCAGGAGACCAAGCAAGGCTTCTACCTAATTGCTGGGTTCCCACATGTGCTGGGTGCAATGGACTGTACCCATGTCTAACTGGTGCTACCTGCAGCAAACGAACACCTATACAGGAGCTGCATTCCATAAATGTGCAGGCTATTGTGGGCCATTGTGGGCTCTTCACAAACATCCTTGCAAAATACCCCGGCAGAGTATATGATGCCTACATATTCTGCCATTCCACTGTCCACAGGCGGTTCCAGGATGGCAATGGCCTGCTCATAGGTAAGCCACCATAACAAACAGTACACAGACAGCACACCTACCACTGCTAACTAGTGCTAAAGTGCAAGTGCTCCTATGTAAAATGTACATGTAATTAGCTATCCATGATTAGCATATTTTCCGTCTGGAAAATGATGCATCACTCTCTAACGAGGGAGAAAAATGACACATGGCCGACCCGACCAGAGAAGAAACAGTGCATGGCCTCCCTTGCGAGGAAGTAATTGATGCATCACTGCCTCTTCCGACACACGCACACCTGTGCTGCTTTTTTTTTACGCTAACCAGGTAAATCATTGCTTCCACTGTTTTCTATGGCGTAAGATGCTTATTCTTTTCAAAATTCACATTTTAACTTGTGTATGTTGGATTTTTGTTGTTTTGGTCTTGTTTGATTTAGATAAATATTGGCTATTTTTTTAAACTGGTGTGGTGTCCATTTTGTAGTTTTTCTCACTGCATTACTGTGTGTGTTGGTACAAATACTTTACACATTGCTTCTGAGTTAATCCTGCCTGCTCGTGCCAAGCTATCAAGGGGGTGAGTAGGGGTTAACCAAGTGTGTTTCTCCTTTGCCCTGACTAGAGTGAGGGTCCTTGTTTGGACAGGGGGTAACCTGACTGCCAACCAAAGGCCCCATTTCTAAAAAGTGCCACCTCACATGTGCCCCTTAGCACCCACTAACACCACCATGTGTGTGCCATATTCAAGAAACGGTCCACCATAGCACAGATTTTGTGCAATACTGTAAAGATCATGGATGCTGTTGTAGGACCCTTTAGGAGTATAGTGGGCATACCTGACCTTTCATGTACTGTGCACAGGTACCCATGTAAAAGAATGGTGTGCCCCCTCCCAACGCCTGCACTGTGAATGTGTTAAAAGTGTTTGTGATAACTCGTGTATAGGAATTTTGGAGATTTCTCTGTACAAACTTATGATTATCCTACAAATGTGTGATTCACACCCTAGAACACCCATCACCTGCATCAAATGCCACTATGTGTTGCACTGCATGCATAGTGCCAAATGGTAACATAGAGGACTGAGTTTGGCTTTGTAGGGCTACCATGGTGTTGCTACATACAACACCACTGTGGTGCAAGGAGTTGGAAGTATCCACCAATAATAGGACTCTGGTTCAATTATGGACAACACAACACATTTTTGCAAGGGCAGAACCATCTGTTTGGATAGAATATTATAATCCTCAGGTCCCTGAGCCACAACCCAAGATTGTCATATCCATCAACACAGACCTATTAAACCATTTCACAAAACAGGAACATAGACCATACCAGAAGCAAGTCTGAGTCACCACTCCACATAAAACTAACAACTGCCATGGTATATACCAAACCACTATCAAGCTTTACAAACATATCTTCTCTCATTCCTTTGCAGCCGACCAAGGCTACGACATATAGCCATGGGTCATGACTCCATTTGTCAATCCCAAAAAGGTGGAAAAGCGGGCACAGAAGAACACGCAATGTGGTGGAGAGGACATTTGGGCTTCTGAAGTCAAGGTCCAGGTGCCTGGCCCTGACAGGAGGAAGCCTGTTGTATGCTCCGCCACTAGCATGTAAGAGCATACTGATATGTGCAATCCTGCACAATATATGTATTCGGACCAATGTACCCAGTGATGAACAGGTAGATGCCCCCAATGAGGAGGAGGATGAAAATGGTGCAGCACATTTGAAGGAGGAACTACATAACACTGCTGCAAATATTCACAGGAGACTGCAAATTGTACAGAACGTTTACACGTAGTCACTGTACAATTATTATCACTTTGTAAATATCACCAATAAAACACTTTGAGCCTGAATCTCCTTGGTCTACTCATTCTCAACTACATATACCACTGGAATGTAACTCTAACCTCAGAGAGCAGGTAAGAAACACAGTAGTTAAATGTATGGTAGCAACAAAGTTTGTGATGTAAGAGGGTCTAGTGCCGCCATGTCACACATCAGCGTCATGTAACTCATGGGCATGTGACTCTTGAAGGCCTAGATCCATGTACCACAATATGTAATGTATTGTCAAGTGGGCAATTTGCTAATTCCTTGCCCTTTCCCCAAATCATCACCACACTTGGCCAGATTTATGCAAGGGGGGCATACATTATTTAGGGGCTGTTATCATGTACTGTTTATGTAATGGAGGAACATAACAGAATCACATCTCAGGTGGATTTCTGCTTCACCAGCATTGTACATGTGTGACAAGGGGGGGCATCATTGGTAACTATGGACCTTCCATAATTGCACAGGCTTTGTAACCAATGTTAAAGGCAGAGCCCGCACTGTGTATCCATGGGCTTTTGTCCTGACACTGCCATTAGGCACAACCCTAACACATGGTGAACTGTACCTCAGTTATGGCACACACATGAAGTGCTTTTACTCTTTGAATTACGGACTCGTTTCCATCATGGCTTCCAATGTGGCAGTTTTTAGTCCTTTTACAGTGTTGATGATGCAGCAACACTGGTTTGTGATCCTTCTTCTCTCTTTACTATACACGCCGGTGAAACGCTTCACTTCCGCGTTCCCCGGCTTTATAACGTCGCATCTGCCCGCAGCGTGAACTGTTACAGGAGGACACCCTGGGGCAGGTGACGGAGGAAGAGACTGCCACGGCAAACTGTAAGTACCTTGCAGTCCCTCTCTTTGCCAAGTTGGACTGAGTGTGCACTTGGCTTTGCCGCTGCAGCCAATCCCCTGTGCACTTTTTAGGCACCCTTGAGATCGCTGCTTAACTGACGCCTGGGCCCCCTACTCAGTTGGCTGTGAGCGCTTGTGTTGTTCCCATACCTCCGACGCTTACATTTGAAGCGCTGTTCTTGCTGTGGTTAGAGAGAGCTAATTACATTAACTCATTCATGTACTTTCAACATAATTTTTTTTTTAAATCGCTATATTTTGGGTACGATTTGGAATAATGCCTGAGCCTGTTCTATACTAATTATATGTATATTACAATGATTCTCTGTTACATGATGTTGACCTGACTAAGGTTGCTATTTAGTCTGATATGATCTTTTATATTGATTAAACTGACAGGAGTGTATGCATTTGTGGTATCTTTCCCTTTTTCCACTTAGTAGCGACAATCTTATGCGTGTACCTCCTATGGAGCCCTTCCTACAGTAGGGGATGGTAAGCTCTTTTTCTCAGTTTCACACTGTGCTTTGTGTTTTTCCACTCAGTGTGCGCACTAATCCAGCACTGGTCACATTTACATCACCATTACTTATGTTGTTTTTATCCTAATTTTTTTCCAGGGCGACCTTTATGTGTTTAGTTGACTGGACGGACAGTACGCTTTATTGTAAGTGACTGCGACGTTTTGCTTGGTTTATTTTATTTCGATAAACTACACTGAAATACGTTATTTGTTGTGATACAGGAGAAGTTTCTTTGTTTTTCATGGTCCTGAAGAAGCGTCAGTGGATCTGGTAGACCGTAAGATGCGAAACATATTGACCAATATTTAGGTGGCTTTGAGATAGTTTCTTGCCCCTATTATTCCAGAAAGTGTTTGAGCATTATCTTAATTTATCACTTTCAATTTGCTTTTAATCTTGGTCTTATCCCCTTGCTGCCCATTAAATGAGAGATTCCTATCGGGGTATAGAGCCAATTTTAACTCTCTCCTGTTTTGAACTACGACCTGCTTGTAGGTCTTAGTTCACCACGGCAGTTATTCTAAAAGATCTCCGGCAAAGAGCCCCCTCACGGGGAGCCCGTCAGACATTGCAGCGCCGGTCTGACGAGGAGCACCCCAATGATGAAGCATGACATCCGAATGGATGTGTGAGGGCTCTTGCTCCTAAGCCATTGGGTTTCCCTTCTTTTCTGCCAGGAACAGTGTATTCATTATTGGCTATAGCTCTATGATACGGGCCAGATGGGCCCTCAAACCACTAACCCCATGATAGGAGCCATGAGGAAAATCTGGCAACGGGTACATCGATCCCTTAAAATAGATCCTCATCTACATGACAGAGCCCCACTATGGGGCATCAAAGGGTTCCAGATTGGGAGGAAGACCATTGTCTGGAGGGACTGGCATCAACAAGGCATCATGCGAGTAGACCAACTCATATCGGGGGATACCTGGAAATCATTCAGGGATCTCCAGGTGGAATTCAGTCTCCCGGAATGTTACTCATGGCGCTACCTCCAACTCCAACATTGCCTGATACAAGGATTAGGTTCTCATCCCGACGACTCCCACTCTCTCCTGTATTAAATTACCTGGAAACTTGGGGGCAACCGAAGGGAGCGGTATCGGGACTTCAGGCATTGTTGAATCGACACCTTTTCTCACTCCCCCCCTGACTGCCCTAAAGAATAAATGGCAGACGTGCCTACGGACTGACTATGACCTAGAGGACTGGGCTGATTTGATCGAAGCCAGAGATCACGGAACACGTGAGGCCCGCCTAAAATTCTGTCTCTTTAAGACCCTACGTGACTGGTACCGGACTCCACAGAAACTACGCACAGCAAGACTCCTCCCCCACGCAAACTGCTGGAGATGCCCGCACTACACATCTTACACGATTGCCCGGCCGTACAACCTTTTTGGCGGTCAGTGGAAAATACCCTCCGGGAAGCTCTACCTCTTCCACCACTTCTCACTCCATCCCTCCTATTGCTACACAATACTGGAGAACTCTACAAGGTTTCACGAACCTGCAGGCAGCAGACTGCTGCACACTGCTAGCCACAGCAAAATTATGCGTCCTCAGACATTGGCGAGCTGCAACCGTTCCCTCCCATGATGAGTGGCTGGTAGCAATGTATCAAGCAGCCACACATGAACGTCTTATCTATAGTTTACAGGACAGAACAGAGGTGTTTTTACAGACCTGGTCACCCTTCCTCTCAGGACCCCAGGACTAGAACCTTTTCAAAGAAATCTACATCACACCACACAGCGGGAATGTGTCATTCCCGATACCATGCCTTACGCAGCCAACCCCTCCCGTGCCTATTGCGCCTTTCTTTCAGAACTCAGGCGAGCTCCCCGATAGGAAGCTATCACATAACTCATGGTAAACTAACTGGCCTCTCGCAATAACTTATATCTCTATCTCCACTCAGATCCTTAGTGACATATTTCCATCGCCCATCTCGCCCTCCCATATCCCTGCCCCCATGCCCCACAATGCTCCGTAATTTTGCTCTATCTTCCTCACGCTGCCACTGCCACTATAATCATTTTCTTTTTGATTATATTTGTCTCCCCCCCTCGGTCACTACTTTGGTTATTCTATTAGTTTTCTTCCTATTTATCTGTCGCCATTGATACTAACAAAACCCTTTTGTTTGTTTTTTCTTTTTTCTTCCCTTTTTTCTTTTCTCCCCTTTTCCACCTCTTATTGATTTATATTCTTGTCCACCCTCACCCCCCTCTTTCCATTCTTATTCTTATGCCCCTTCCTAACCATGATCATTCCTTAAATTTCTCAATAAGTCCGTGCCGCTATCTCCCCATCCTTGACCATTTCCCATTTTTATTACGCAACATTTCGACTTATATTCCCCGGCGACTAGCAGTACACTTTTGAGAGACTGCTGGACCTCTGAGTCTTACATCCATGTCACTATACCAAGGTCCTCAATAGGCCTAACTCCCATACATCGAAACTGAGGCGTCACCCCAACTTTTCTTATACCGTGTGGGATCACCATATATCACCCCTAACTTTAAGTCCACACACAGAAGTTATTTCAAATCAAACCCCCCCTGATTTGATACTCTTCCACAACATACATGTATCTCTACTACTACAATAAATACATTCTATTTATCGGGGAGGGCCACCTTTCACTAAGAAGGACACCCACACGCACGGTGCACCCCCAGAGACATGGGATAAGGCGATGAGAAGACTGTTAGATCATTTGACTAGTATTGAGTCCGACCGCTACTATACGGGACTATATAACGAGAACATCATGGAGTGAATGGGTTCTTGTTTTCATTTATTTTACAAGTCTGTTATAAAGAAACGCGGAATGAGTTCCTGTTTGTATTTGTATTGTTATACGAGAATTATTCCTGCTTTGGTAAATAATACTGATGAAGATAATTGAGATTTAGAAATGTAAATATCCGCAAGCACTGTTTAAAAAATACTGACATGTGTATGTATAATGAACTACAGAATTTGAATTTATACTTGTAACTGTCACCCACGCTAAGAGAAGATACAACCAGAAATAGGAAGGGTATAGAATACTTTCTGTAAACTGTGTAATGTGGTGAAAGTACTAAAAAAAGACAACACAAAAAAAAAATATGAAATGCAAAAACAGAGCTTAGAAGTCACTAGTGGTCAAAAGGTTACATGAGATCGCGAGGGACCGGTGCAAATCCAAAGTTCAGGCCAACCATGCTGGAGGCCAGGCCTGCTACAGAACCCAAGCATGATCCACTAAAACAGTACCTTAGATGGAGTAAACGCTGATGCAGTGGGCAATATGCATCAGTATTTTCCAAGCAGTCACTGTGTTGTTGGCGGGCTCCATTGAGTTGAAGACAAGGCGCCACTGTGGAGCTGCGCAGAGTGTCATCAGTGAGCTGCGCAGGCTGTGGATCTGCTGTAGTCATCAGAGATGAGATGCAGCAATTTGTCTGCCGCACTTGGGGCAAAGCATAGATTTTTCTGCTGCCCTCAGGCGATACCTCGATTTTTATGAAAACCAACTGCAGAACCCACTTCTGAGGCCCAGAACTTGGATGGGATACCTCAGTCAAGGGTGAGACTCACACTCACAGAGAACAGATTCTAGAGATGTCCCTGAGATGCAGGAGAACAGAGGGCAATCCAGCAAGCCCTTGGAGATCACTCTGATGAGAAGGCAGCGTCCTTCCAGCAGGGTCAGAGAGAAGCAGGCAGCAGGGCAACAAGCGGAAGAGCAGTCCCTTCAGAAAAGCTGTCCAGCTGAGTCCTTTGAGAAGCAAAGCAGTTCTTCTGATAGGTGTTCTGTTCCAGGTCCAGAAGTGTCTGATTTGATGGCATCATAGACCCAGTACTTATACCCCAATGTGCCTTTGAAGTAGGGGAAACTTCAAAGAGTGGTTTTGAAGTGCACCAGTGCCTTTCAGCCCAGTCTTGTTTGTAAGGCTATCGGTGGGGGGGTTATCGGTGTTTTGTATCAGGCCACTGCCCTTTGACAAGTAAGTTTGAGCCCCTCTTCCCTTCCTGCCCAGGAAGACTGACCAGTATGTAGATGAATGCAGATGCAGTGGAGTTTCCTGTGTTTATGGCTGTCTTCATGGAATGTACAAAAGGAGCTGTCACCAAGCACACACCAGACGTGGCTTGTAGACAGGCTGTAAGGCACATAGAGAAGTAAGTGCAAAGCAATGTCTACTTTCTAAAAGTGGCATTTCTACAATAGGATTGTTACAACCGACTTTACTAATAAAGATGATTTATCATTGCCATTTCAAAGATATGAAACATGAGGTAAACTTTCTGATCAGGAATTACAACTTAAAAGTATAGTAAGCAATTCCCACTGCTGATCTACGAGGGAAGCAGACTTCCCGGGTTTTTCACTACCAGGACATGTAAAGCTTAAAAGTACATGTCCTGTTTTTTAAATACACTGCACCCTACACTGTGGTGCACATAGGGCCTTCCTCAGGGGTGACTTATATGTGATAAAAGGTGAGTTTAAGGCTTGGTAAAGGGTTTTAGATGCCAAGTCGAGCTGGCATTAAAACTGCACACACAGGTCTAGCAATGGAAGGCCTGGGACATCATTAAGGGGCCTCCTATGGGGGTGGTACAATCAGTGCTGCTAGTCCACTAGTAGCATCTAATTTACAGGCCCAAGGCACATTACTAGGTACTTATAGGTAAATTAAATATTCCAACTGAGTAGGAGCCAATGTTACCTTGTTTAGTGGAGAGAGCACTTTAACACTGGTGAGCATTGGTAAAGTGCTCAGAGTCCTAAAACTAGCAAAAATGAGATCAGAAAAATGGAAGGAGGCAGGCAAAAAGGTGGGGCAAGACCACCCTAAGGTTGTCAGGTCTAACATTGGCCCATGTACATAAGCACATTATATAACCCTACTGCATTGTTGTTGCAGACTGTACCCAGTCATGATGCAAAATGATGTAGCCTCCTGTAAAATTGGTCAGTGGTTCAGTAAATATAGCACCACATTTGTGTAACTGTCAAATTGCCATGCATGTCGATCCACCAAAATGTTTGGCCTACACAAGTGGTATTCAAACTTTTTTAAACTGTGCCCCCCACTCCAGTAGAAAAAAAAATCATCCAGGGCCCCCTCCGAATTTTTCACAATTAATCTAGTAAATTGGCAATGTTTAAATATGCCTAGATATATTTAAACATTGCAGTTAAGTTATGTTACTGTTTTAAAAATGCAATCAAATACATCATACCAAACATGCTGTTATGGTCAGGAAAGCTTTACTAGTGTGTAGAAGTGTCCACAGTGTGATTATTAAGGATGTCTTTCTTTTTGGCGCACACTCCCAGCTTGGATATAAATGACAAGACATATTAGTAATGGCCCATTAAAAGTGATTTACTGCTGTTAATTCTTTCTGCTTAAACAAAGCCCTGTTATCAGTATGATGCTTATTTTGGCTAGAGCCTAAACAAAGCCCTGTTATCTGTATGACGCTTATTTTGGCCAGATCCTGATACCCCTCCTGGGATCATTTGAGGACCCCCTAGGGGGGCCTGCCCCCCAGTTTGAAGACCACTGGTCTACAATAAGAGAAGAAACATGCATGAGTTAACCCGTTGCCCCACTTTTATCTTTTCTGAAGCCTCCTATCTTCTGCTGAGGAAATAAGAGAAGGGCGTGGAACCGAAAATGAAAATGGGAAAGACAGCTCTTTGATCTTTACTTTTTGTTTTTGCTCCTGCCACTGCCCTCCCAATCCATGCAACCACAAGTAGTAAAAAGGCAGTCCAAATGGTACCAAAGAAAAGCCAGAGGTTCATGGGGTGTCACCTGTGTCATCAATAAATTGATCCCACTTAAGATCTCCTCACAAACGATGCTGGCATAGGACCAACTGGTCCTCCTCTGATGTAAAGAATGAGGAAGCAGAAAAGAGAACATTCACAAGACAATGGACAACCACAAATAATCCTAACAATAGGGCCAGACTTTTGTGGCACTCAAGTACAAACAAAGCCACTATCAAGAAGGAAAAAGACTCAGTTACAACAACTGCATCTTCAAAGAGTCCTACATAGCAAAGGAACAACACAAGATCAACACTGAATTCTGTAATCCAGAATGAACCCTCTCTTATCTCTCCCACCCGCATAACCTCTGTGATGCACTGGCATAATAATGCATCTCCAAATCCTTGAGTCTAAAAAAAGACTTCCTGGGTAAACCCCATGACAAATTCACACTTTGGACAGTATTACTCAAGAAATAGCACCCTGGCAAGCAGCCCGGGATTTTCCCATGTAAGACATCATTTACTAATGATTTTGAGGAAGGTATCAAGGTCAAGAGGCCCACCAGTTCACCACTACCCTCCTGCTCACCACATATTTCCAATATTAGCTTTAGAACCTCCTTTGCTGACTTTCCAGCCTGGATCATCAGCACAAGAAATCTTTACATACAGCAAGTTACCCGAAGATCTCAAGAGCTTCAGTTATAGCACTTCCTTAAGATATAATATCTCAACTCAACAGATCCATCAAATTTTGGCCAATCTCCCTTAGACCATTCCTGAGCAAATTCATTGAATAATTAGCATTTATGTAAATATCTGCCTTCAAAGAAAATTACCTCTTTTTGGACCACTGAAGAGGACTGTGCATAAGAAGAGACATATAATTGCCTTGATAAACATTTGCTGTGATCTTATGACCACTGGTGATAAACAGAGTGTCAGTGCTCCTGATGCCTGGCCTCACCTTTGATTTGAAACAATACAATACCAGTTCTAACTACAGAGACTATGCCACACTGGCATTCAAGACACTCTGGATTTCATCCTCCCTCATTGAATGATCCAACATTGTCTCACTTATGCCTTTCTCCTTGCTGCCTTCTGAACTTTGTTACTGGGATTCCACACAGTACCACAATCTGTTTTGCAACACATATCTCAACAGTGTACTGTCCATTGTCACATCCTTCAGTCTTACCTGCTAACCTATACTGACATCACCCACATCAACCTCATAACTTGACTCCTTTTCTGAAGGTCAGTACCTGTAAGCAGAGGACCGGTGGATTCTACTAAACTACCCTAAGCTCAACTCATTAAATACATAGATTGTCATATTTCGAACCTAGACAAAGAGTCACACACCTCTAACACCTCAATATGACATCAGGAATGTCGGCATTCACCAGTCACCACAAGTGAAAAATCTGTGAGTGATCTGGACTACAACCTTCCCTTGAACTGCAAGTAATTTGATTGATTAGAAGTGTCTTGTCAACCCTTGCACATTCCACCCTGCATCTCCCCACTTCTTGAGGTGGAAGCAGCTATAACTTTGGACCTATTATGCCTATATTACATCAATGGATTTTATATCCTGAAACTCCTCTCTGCCTATATAACAGACTTCCAGTTGTATCCAAAATACAGTGCTACCCAATGTTTGCATAGGTATGACCATTTTCTGTGAACTCTCCAGTGTTTGCTTGTGACCAGATCCACATTGCTGTTGGGAGGATTTCAATTGCTTTTGACATGAAAGTAGGAGATGCCAACCTAAAAAAGGAGGCACATAAGGTTGAGCCCATGATGATACACAAGTAAAGCTCCAAAGAGTGGGTGAGTGCTCATAGGGAGGCCAAACTGCAGGGCTCAAGTTCAGGGACACTTCTTGAATGAGTGAAACCACATGAAGATAAAATGGTTGTTGCAAGAGTTTATCCACAGAGGAGATACTATGAGGTTATGAGTGGTTAGAGAATGGAAATGCATAAGATGTGCTGTTTTGTGGGGGCTTCAGTTTCAGATTATTTTTGATGTCTGCCACACTGGTTATACAGGGGAGTTGTTGCTGGAATCCTTCAGTTTTTTTCTCCTGCATGGCCGAGATGGCACTGATGGGGAGCATTTGAACAGTCAAAATGCAATGACTTTATTTGTAAAATTGTTTTCTGTAATCAATGTGATATACTTTCCAGTACTCGTTGTGAGATATTTATTCCACAATGGAAACCCAGGATTAACAAAAGGGCTCTCACAGCTCAAATGTGGTTCACTGGCAGCCCATCACACATATGTGCTCTGCTCATATTGAGGTTGTAAAGAATAATCTAATACCAGTTCAATAAAAAACATGATAGAATCAATATGACTTACCACTTGCCCATTCATCCTATTCCTGGTGCCCCTGCCTGAAATGTTGCTGGGTTGCTCCTTGAATGAAAGTAAGGTTTAGTAGTACCAGTCTTAGTAAGAACAAGCATATGGAACCAAATGTGTTAGTTTAGTAACTCGTACCTGTCCACTCCAACCACCCTTTTATATTTACTCTTTATTCTACAAATAGGTTTATGTTCTTCCTACAGGTATTTATTTATTTTCTACCCATTCATTCATCTCTCATCACTATAGCATGGAGAGTATCTGAAAATTCAAAAAATGTGGTCGTTCATTCACACCGATGCACAAATGTAAACAAGGCTTCAAGGCATACGGGGCCTATTTATAGGCGCCTAGCGCCACCTTGCGCCACATTAACGTAATTCATTTTGATGTTAATATGGCCTAATGAGGCCAAAATCCCTGTACCGTATTTACAGGTGGGTGCAATGCATGCATTGCGCCACCCTGTAACCCTTTGCGCTACATTGCCCTGCACCAGGCATAATGTATGTAAAGGGGGCGTTCCCCCGTTAGGGGAGCTGGTAAAATGGTGCAAGGAAATCTATGGGATTTCCTTGCTCCATTAATTAGGCACTTTTAATGCCTGCTCAAGAGCAGGCCTTGAAAGGAGGCTTCCATTATTTAGAATGGGCCCCTATGTACTCTGCAGGAGTAGTGCCAACAGTTTGGCGCTACTCCTGCAGAGTACATCAAAAGAGTAATTAAAAATGACTCTATTGCCCCCTATCCTGCGCCATGGTGTACCATATTTTAAATATGCAGGGAAAGTGGCACTGCCCTCGGTGCAGCACCACTTTCAATAAATCTGCCCCACAGTCCTTGACCCAACGTAGCAGCTCACAGTCCCACAAGAGGATATCAGGAGCTAAGGAACTGTTTTGCTGACTACGTCTTTCTCAGTGTACTACTCCATGCTCTCAACATTCTTCTGGCCAAAGGGTAAAAAGGATGCAGTATTCTCATCACTTTGTAGGCTCAACACAGGGATAATGAGTTGCTGATGCTGAGCAGCATTGTTGCGCCCCTGAATGGCACTGGCAACTTTCTGTTTCCTCTTTTCATGTTTTTTAAACTTGACACACAAACTTGACGATCTGCCACAGACTGTCATTATCTCAATTCCCACCTATTGTCAATTTGGACAGACACCTCCTCGCTAATGCACACTTCTCCAACCAATGTCTCTTGACATCTCCCTCATCCTTGGACTCCGAATGTACAACAAATGGCTCAGGATCTCTCATGGGGTCTGTTAACTGGACAATGTATTGCACTGGAAAATACACTTGCACATGTAAATAAATCTCCATATTCACATGTATCATGTCATCATTTACTGTGATCCACCAACTCATCTAAATGTATGCATTGTGTGAAGCTATGTCAATGAGAGCAGAATCTAATTATGTGTGTCGCTTACTGTCAGACACAAAGCCACACGCTAGGACTCTAACATGAAAAAGGTGACTGATGTTCTTGTGGGCTACAACCAACTTACAGAGCCTTAAAAGCATGTATTGAACTGATATCCTTGCAAGTTGACATATGTCATGTATGGGTCTGAAGCAAGTGTCTGGAATTTTCCCTGATGAGAGCACCAGTACAACTAATATGTGTGGAGCAGAAGAGGCAAAATCAATCAGTGACGGGCAGCTGTCAGTGTGCCAGGATACATACCACAAATAGGGTTAAGTAATATGTGTTACACTTTACAAGATTATTTGTGACAGACCTCAGGGATGAAAGTTGAAGTTCCATTCTTATCTGTCATGGATTTCGTACAGATACACAATGTGATTGTCAGGAACTGGGGATGACAAATGTTTTGAGTAGCTGATATAGTATTGCAGCCAATCTGACAGCTCCTTTGTCTTAGGGCATACACGTAGTCATACATGTAAATCAATACCGGAAGCATACTCTAAGGCATTCCTCTGACTTGGCCAGTGCACACATGAGAACACCCAGACACTCAATCAACATGGACACATAATTGTCTACAACTAACAGAATATATTGGAACTGAAAAACAATACCTTATTAAAACCTAACCTAGATACCATCCCACACTAAACTAACCTATACTATCTTATCCAAACTTACCCCTACAGCTATCTTTCCAAATCAAAACCTATCATCCATTTAACGCCACACACTAAACATTGTACCTCTACTCCCATTAAGAAACAAAACACGAGTAGGACAACATTAACTAAAGCTGCACATATACTTACTCAACCTATAACCTAAACAAATATATAATTTTAGTACATTTTTTATGGATTTTTTTTTTTTTTTAACATAGAGCCTCATACATAATCTCCAACCCAAGAAAACAAAACAAAATGCTGAAACCCACCCCCCCAACTATACTTACTCAGTCCTACAACTAACCTAATATATTTAACTAACCTATCACCACCCACCTAAAACCCACTAAAACTAATTACAATACACAAGCGGACAAGGGAAGGAACTGGGAGGCTTTGCATTAACATGATTACAGCTTATTCAGATTTTGGTGCAATATTTCAACAACTTGAAATTGCGCGTATTGCCCTGCTCAAGTTTGTCCAACATCGCCTTAATGGCTGTCATGTCCCTCCTCATGTCGGCCTCAAAGTTTGAGGATGTAGCTGCTGCAGGTGACTGCTGCAGTGGCTGTGTAGGCTTAGGTGCTGTTGATGCGGAGGGGTTTGGATGAGCTGAGGCACCCCAGATGTCCTGCCCGAGGTGCTCTGTTTCAGAGGTCCCCCATGTGGGAAGGCAAGCCAAGCCCCCAAGACTTTTCCCTCTGATATTGCCTGACCATCTTTCGGTACTGAGCCTGCACCTCCATGTTTTAGCGGCAACGCTCTGTCCTCTTATCAAAAGCACACTTCTGTGCTGTGGTCATACTGGCACCTAAAACATGAGGAAAACATGGCATCAAATACTACATTGAGTAGAGGTAGAACAAACATGCAATGCACACAGCATCCTCAGAAGACACATGCTGTCCACCAGAAATTCCACAACAATGTCAATTACCAATTCAAGACTAAACTTCCTTCAGCCATCTACGGTATCAAATACATGTCACTGAGTTAACGGCTATCCATTGTTGACCATTGGGCCCTGAGATAACTGGACTACAGGGAGTGCAGAATTATTAGGCAAATGAGTATTTTGACCACATCATCCTCTTTATGCATGTTGTCTTACTCCAAGCTGTATAGGCTCGAAAGCCTACTACCAATTAAGCATATTAGGTGATGTGCATCTCTGTAATGAGAAGGGGTGTGGTCTAATGACATCAACACCCTATATCAGGTGTGCATAATTATTAGGCAACTTCCTTTCCTTTGGCAAAATGGGTCAAAAGAAGGACTTGACAGGCTCAGAAAAGTCAAAAATAGTGAGATATCTTGCAGAGGGATGCAGCACTCTTAAAATTGCAAAGCTTCTGAAGCGTGATCATCGAACAATCAAGCGTTTCATTCAAAATAGTCAACAGGGTCGCAAGAAGCGTGTGGAAAAACCAAGGCGCAAAATAACTGCCCATGAACTGAGAAAAGTCAAGCGTGCAGCTGCCACGATGCCACTTGCCACCAGTTTGGCCATATTTCAGAGCTGCAACATCACTGGAGTGCCCAAAAGCACAAGGTGTGCAATACTCAGAGACATGGCCAAGGTAAGAAAGGCTGAAAGACGACCACCACTGAACAAGACACACAAGCTGAAACGTCAAGACTGGGCCAAGAAATATCTCAAGACTGATTTTTCTAAGGTTTTATGGACTGATGAAATGAGAGTGAGTCTTGATGGGCCAGATGGATGGGCCCGTGGCTGGATTGGTAAAGGGTAGAGAGCTCCAGTCCGACTCAGACGCCAGCAAGGTGGAGGTGGAGTACTGGTTTGGGCTGGTATCATCAAAGATGAGCTTGTGGGGCCTTTTCGGGTTGAGGATGGAGTCAAACTCAACTCCCAGTCCTACTGCCAGTTCCTGGAAGACACCTTCTTCAAGCAGTGGTACAGGAAGAAGTCTGCATCCTTCAAGAAAAACATGATTTTCATGCAGGACAATGCTCCATCACACGCGTCCAAGTACTCCACAGCGTGGCTGGCAAGAAAGGGTATAAAAGAAGGAAATCTAATGACATGGCCTCCTTGTTCACCTGATCTGAACCCCATTGAGAACCTGTGGTCCATTATCAAATGTGAGATTTACAAGGAGGGAAAACAGTACACCTCTCTGAACAGTGTCTGGGAGGCTGTGGTTGCTGCTGCATGCAATGTTGATGGTGAACAGATCAAAACACTGACAGAATCCATGGATGGCAGGCTTTTGAGTGTCCTTGCAAAGAAAGGTGGCTATATTGGTCACTGATTTGTTTTTGTTTTGTTTTTGAATGTCAGAAATGTATATTTGTGAATGTTGAGATGTTATATTGGTTTCACTGGTAATGATAAATAATTGAACTGGGTATATATTTGTTTTTTGTTAAGTTGCCTAATAATTATGCACAGTAATAGTCACCTGCACACACAGATATCCCCCTAACATAGCTAAAACTAAAAACAAACTAAAAACTACTTCCAAAAATATTCAGCTTTGATATTAATGAGTTTTTTGGGTTCATTGAGAACATGGTTGTTGTTCAATAATAAAATTAATCCTCAAAAATACAACTTGCCTAATAATTCTGCACTCCCTGTAGTGCCTCCTTGCACCACATTTGTGTCATCATACTTGTGAGGATCAAGTGGCCCAACAAGTCCCACATCCCTGTGCCATTGTCACAAAGTTGGTGAATGCTTGCATTCTACCACTTTGACACCCCTTGTGCTATGTTAAGCCTTGGCCAGACATCATGGATGCAAGGTGGGGTTCACCCAGTAGGGGGCAGGAAAAATGGCACCGGGAATGGTAAGGAATGCCAATGCAGCATTCATGTTGCTTCAGTTAGCATCTGCTCTGGACAGGTGTTACAAGGGGGCCCTATGTACAGTTCAGGGATAGACCCAATATCGTTTGCCCTAAGCCTGAACAGTACATCTATATTGTCTATATATTTTGTACCTATTGCTCCCTACCCTGTGGCATGGTGTGCAAAATTTCTTATGTGGCGCATGCATGGTGGCTTTATGGGGGCCCTAAGGAGCACAAAAAGAGTGGCACTGCACTGGGTGCAGCAACAATATTCCTTCTTATTGAACTACCTGTGCACATGCATGTTTTACATCTCCTAAGTGCCAAGTATACACTCAGCATCCACAGTTTATACACATGGGATGTGACCAAGCTCACTCACAATTATTATGATGGGTAAGTCATGTTGGTTAATCTGCACACATCTAGTTTGCTACAATCCATAGACAAGTCCCACATCCATCTGGAGCCGAGTTGAAATCTCATTGTGTACTCAGTTGACTGTTGCCCAGCATGTTAAGGCTCCTTGCACAGCCACTGCCTCACTTAGGTTCATATTGATGAAAGGTTTGCGCCTTTACATCATTTTTCTTTACGCAAAATCTGCGCTAACTTATCTCCATACTTATATTTTGACGCTAGACCACTTAAGGAAAAAAGCATAGAAGGAGTATTTGCAACCTCCAGGATAACATGGAAGTGTTACTGCTCCAGCTTGGCACAAGCCTCAGATGTCAGGAATGACAGCAGGTCCCTCCACCACAACAGCAGCGAACCCAAACACCACCACAACAGCCATAAAGGCAACGCAGAAGGCGGGAGAGGATCTTTTGACAGCGTACAACCATTCTTGTGCTCAGGGAATATGATGTCATCAGGACTTACCATCCGAACCGGGAGTCATTTGTACGCCTGCTGCACAACATTGTACCAGATATCACTGCAAGGAGGGCAACTCCAACAAACATACCACCCATGACCAAACTCCTCGCTGTCCTCTATATGTTGGGGTCTGGATCTTTTCAGACAATGGGCGCACAAGTGGCGGGTATCTCCCAGCCATCCTTCTCGATCTTCCTTCCAAAGGTTCTTGACTCAATCATATGCCTCACACCCACCACATCTGCTTCCCAAACACCCAGCAACTGCAGCAGGAGACCAAGCAAGGCTTCTACCTAATTGCTGGGTTCCCACATGTGCTGGGTGCAATGGACTGTACCCATGTCCAACTGGTGCTACCTGCAGCAAACGAACACCTATACAGGAACTGCATTCCATAAATGTGCAGGCTATTGTGGACTATTGTGGGCTCTTCACAAACATCCTTGCAAAAGTCCCCGGCAGAGTACATGATGCCTACATATTCTGGCATTCCACTGTCCACAGGCAGTTCCAGGATGGCCAATATGGCAATGGCCTACCCATAGGTAAGCCACCATACCAAACAGTACACAGACAACACACCTACCATGTAGGACAAACAAGACATACACCACACCAAACACATGGGCAGGGGAACACAGATGTACGGACAACAACACATATGCCATTTGCCACACTACATCGCATTCCTTGCACATCACACACATATAAATTCACATGTACATAATACAGTCACAACCTGATAGCACACCACATGAGCACAGATGGAGCAATGTCCTCTTTGCATACAGAAGCTGGGCAGAAACCACAAAAAGTGTCCGCTGGTTGACAACTAAATACAAATACATACCACACACATTACACCTCACAATGTTTAGCTCAGCAATGTGAACTGAATAGGCCATGTCAATATAAAAAAAGTCACATATAGCCACAGTCCACATCAGTTTTGGGGAACAAACACCTGGCTGCACTAATATCAAATTCCAACCAAGTATTGATATGGACAACTAAATATCACCTACACATACCTGACATCCCTGTAGTGTGCACATTCACCTGTCTGCTGCATTGTGACGCACACATAGGAATACAATATTACCTCCCATTAAAGACCATGGGGCAGAATGATGAGAAGCTGTGCAGCACCTAGTCAACTTCTGTTAGACTTGGCATCCTTGGTGTGGTCTCCCCTAACTTTTTGACTCTGCTTCCCATGTTGTTGATATGTCCTGGACTCTGTTTTTGCTGTTTTGCGATGCTCAGGGCACTTCACCACTGCTAACCAGTGCTAAAGTGGAAGTGCTCCTATGTAAAATGTATATGTAATTAGCTATCCATGATTGGCATATTTGATTTACTAGTAAGTCCCTAGTAAAGTGCGCAAGAGGTGCCAGGCCTGTAAATCAAATGTTAGTAGTGGGTCTGCAGCACTGGTTGTGCCACCCGCATGAGTAGCCCTGTAAACATGGCTCAGACCTGCCACTGCAGTGTCTGAGTGTGCAGTTTTAACTGCCAATTCGACTTGGCAAGTGTACATACTTGCCAGGCCTAAACCTTCCATTTCCATACATGTAAGGTACTCCTAAGGTGGGCCTTAGGTAGACCCATGCGCAGGGTACAGTGTATGCTAAAGGTGGGACGTGTACTGATGTGTGGTACATGTCCTAACAGTGGAATACTGCTAAGTTCAGACTTCACTGTTGCAAGGCCCATTTCTCTCATAGGTTAACACGGGGCTGCCTTTAAATAACTTTAATGTGTAGATTCCCTTTGAGAGCAGATAGAAATTTGGAGTTTGGGGTCTCTGAACTCTCAATTTAAAAATACATCTTTTAGTGAAGTTGGTTTTTAGATTGTTAGTTTGAAAATACCACGTTTATAAAGTAGGCATTTTCTTGCTTAAACCATTCCTTGACTCTGCCTGTTTGTAGATTCCTATCTGGGTCAGTTTGACAGTCGGGCTGTTTGTGAATCCCCTCTAGACTGTGAGACAAAGGGAGCTGGGGTGTAGCCTGCATATCCTGATGAGCCATCTGTGCTAGAGTGGAGTGATGAGTGGTCACTTACATCTGAATGGAAAGTGCCTGCTCTCTCACAATGCAATGTAGGAGGCTGGACTGGCTTGTAGTGAGTACCTAGGGGTACTTGCACCTTGCACCAGGCCCACTTATCCCTTATTAGTGTATACGGTGTCTAGCAGCATAGGCTGATAGATAATGGTAGCTTAGCAGAGCAGCTTAGGCTCAACTAGGAGACGAGTGAAGCTCCTACAGTACCACTTAGTGTCATATGCACAATATCATAAGAAAACACAATACACAGTTATACTAAAAATAAAGGTACTTTATTTTTATGACAATATGCCAAAGTATCTCAGAGTGTACCCTCAGTATGAGGATAGCAAATATACACAAGATATATATACACAATACCAAAAATATACAGTATAGTCTTAGAAAACAGTGCAAACAATGTATAGTTACAATAGGATGCAATGGGGACACATAGGGATAGGGGCAACACAAACCATATACTCCAAAAGTGGAATGCGAACCACGAATGGACCCCAAACCTATGTGACCTTGTAGAGGGTCACTGGGACTATTAGAAAATAGTGAGGGTTAGAAAAATAGCCCACCCCAAGACCCTGAAAAGTCAGTGCAAAGTGCACTAAAGTTCCCCAAAGGACATAGAAGTCGTGATAGGGGAATTCTGCAGGAATGCTGCTGTGGCCCAGGAGGGACCAGGATGTCGCAAGTTGCGTCAGGAGACAGAGGGGACGTCGAGCAAGACAAGGAGCCCTCTCAGCAGCAGGTAGCACCCGGAGAAGTGCCAGAAACAGGCACTACAAGGATGCGTGAAACGGTGCTCACCCGAAGTTGCACAAAGGAGTCCCACGTCGCCGGAGACCAACTTAGAAAGTCGTGCAATGCAGGTTAGAGTGCCGTGGACCCAGGCTTGGCTGTGCACAAAGGATTTCCGCCGGAAGTGCACGGAGGCCAGAGTAGCTGCAAAAGTCGTGGTTTCCAACAATGCAGTCTGGCGTGGGGAGGCAAGGACTTACCTCCACCAAACTTGGACTGAAGAGTCACTGGACTGTGGGAGTCACTTGGACAGAGTTGCTGGATTCAAGGGACCTCGCTCGTCATGCTGAGAGGAGACCCAAGGTACCTGTGATGCAGTTCTTTGGTGCCTGCGGTTGCAGGGGGAAGATTCCGTCGACCCACGGGAGATTTCTTCAGAGCTTCTAGTGCAGAGAGGAGGCAGACTACCCCCACAGCATGCACCACCAGGAAAACAGTCGAGAAGGCGGCAGGATCAGCGTTACAGAGTTGCAGTAGTCGTCTTTGCTACTATGTTGCAGTTTTGCAGGCTTCCAGCGCGGTCAGCAGTCGATTCCTTGGCAGAAGGTGAAGAGAGAGATGCAGAGGAACTCGGATGAGCTCTTGCATTCGTTATCTACAGTTTCCCCAGAGACAGAGACCCTAAATAGCCAGGAAAGAGGGTTTGGCTACCTAGGAGAGAGGATAGGCTAGCAACACCTGAAGGAGCCTATCAGAAGGAGTCTCTGACGTCACCTGGTGGCACTGGCCACTCAGAGCAGTCCAGTGTGCCAGCAGCACCTCTGTTTCCAAGATGGCAGAGGTCTGGAGCACACTGGAGGAGCTCTGGACACCTCCCAGGGGAGGTGCAGGTCAGGGGAGGGGTCACTCCCCTTTCCTTTGTCCAGTTTCGCGCCAGAGCAGGGCTAAGGGGTCCCTGAACCGGTGTAGACTGGCTTATGCAGAAATGGGCACCAAATGAGCCCATGAAAGCATTTCCAGAAGCTGGGGGAGGCTACTCCTCCCCTGCCTTCACACCATTTTCCAAAGGGAGAGGGTGTAACACCCTCTCTCAGAGGAAGTCCTTTGTTCTGCCATCCTGGGCCAGGCCTGGCTGGACCCCAGGAGGGCAGATGCCTGTCTGAGGGGTTGGCAGCAGCAGCAGCTGCAGTGGAACCCCGGGAAAGGCAGTTTGGCAGTACCAGGGTCTGTGCTACACACCACTGGGATCATGGGATTGTGCCAACTATGCCAGGATGGCATAGAGGGGGCAATTCCATGATCATAGACATATTACATGGCCATATTCGGAGTTACCATTGTGAAGCTACATATAGGTAGTGACCTATATGTAGTGCACGCGTGTAATGGTGTCCCCGCACTCACAAAGTCCGGGGAATTGGCCCTGAACAATGTGGGGGCACCTTGGCTAGTGCCAGGGTGCCCACACACTAAGTAACTTAGCACCCAACCTTTACCAGGTAAAGGTTAGACTTATAGGTGGCTTATAAGTTACTTAAGTGCAGTGTAAAATGGCTGTGAAATAACGTGGACGTTATTTCACTCAGGCTGCAGTGGCAGGCCTGTGTAAGAATTGTCAGAGCTCCCTATGGGTGGCAAAAGAAATGCTGCAGCCCATAGGGATCTCCTGGAACCCCAATACCCTGGGTACCTCAGTACCATATACTAGGGAATTATAAGGGTGTTCCAGTAAGCCAATGTAAATTGGTAAAATTGGTCACTAGCCTGTTAGTGACAATTTGAAAGAAATGAGAGAGCATAACCACTGAGGTTCTGATTAGCAGAGCCTCAGTGAGACAGTTAGTCACTACACAGGTAACACATTCAGGCACACTTATAAGCACTGGGGCCCTGGGTGACAGGGTCCCAGTGACACATACAACTAAAACAACATATATACAGTGAAAAATGGGGGTAACATGCCAGGCAAGATGGTACTTTCCTACACAACCCCCCCCCCCAAACGAAGGACAATAAGACTAGCCATGACCTGATGAGTCTTCATTGTCTAAGTGGAAATATCTGGAGAGTCCATCTGCATTGGAGTGGCTACTCCCAGGTCTATGTTCCACTGTATAGTCCATTCCCTGTAGGGATATGGACCACCTCAATAATTTAGGATTTTCACCTTTCATTTGTTTTAGCCAAAGTAGAGGTTTGTGGTCTGTCTGAACAATGAAGTGAGTGCCAAACAGGTATGGCCTCAACTTCTTCAGAGCCCAGACCACAGCAAAGGCCTCCCTCTCTATGGCAGACCAACGCTTTTCTCTAGGGGTCAACCTCCTACTAATAAAAGCAACAGGTTGATCCTGGCCCTCAGAATTAAGTTGTGATAGGACTGCCCCTACTCCTAATTCAGATGCATCAGTTTGGACATAGAATTTTTTAGAGTAACAAGGGCTTTTCAGGACAGGTGCAGAGCACATGGCCTGCTTCAGCTCCTCAAAAGCTTTCTGACAGTTTGCTGTCCATAATACCTTTTTAGGCATTTTCTTGGATGTGAGGTCATTAAGAGGGGCTGCAATGGAGCCATAGTTCTTAATGAACCTCCTGTAATACCCAGTGAGGCCTAGGAAGGCTCTCACCTGAGTCTGAGTGTTAGGGGGAACCCAATCAATAATTGTTTGGATTTTCCCCTGAAGTGGTGCAATCTGTTCCCCACCAACAAGGTGTCCCAGATAAACCACCTTACCCTGCCCTATCTGGCACTTTGAAGCCTTGATAGTGAGGCCTGCCCTTTGCAGGGCCTCCAAAACTTTCCATAGGTGGACCAGGTGATCATCCCAGCTGGAGCTAAAGACAGCTATATCGTCCAAATATGCTGCACTGAAAGCTTCCAGCCCTTGCAGGACTGTGTTCACCAACCTCTGAAAAGTGGCAGGTGCATTTTTCAATCCAAAAGGCATTACAGTGAACTGGTAATGGCCTCCAATGGTTGAAAATGCAGTTTTAGGTTTAGCATCTTCTGATAATTTGATCTGCCAATACCCTGCAGTCAAATAAAAAGTGCTTAGATACTTGGCAGATGTCAGTGTATCTATGAGCTCATCTGCCCTGGTTATAGGGTGAGCATCAGTTTTGGTTACCTGGTTGAGACCTCTGTAGTCTACACAAAACTGCATTTCCTTCTTTCCATCTTTGGAATGGGGTTTTGGTACAAGTACCACAGGAGAAGCCCATGGACTTTCAGAGTGCTCAACCAATCCCAGTTCTAGCATTTTCTGCACCTCTTGCTTTATGCAGTCCCTGACATGGTCAGGCTGCCTATAGATCTTACTTATGACAGGTAAACTGTCTCCAGTATCTATAGTGTGCTCACACCAAGAAGTGGTACCTGGCACAGTAGAGAAGAGTTCAGAAAACTGACCCAGGAGATTTATGCAATGGTCTTTCTGCTCAGCAGTAAGACAATCAGCCAAAACTACACCTTCCACAAGAGCATCTTGTTCTGTGGAAGAGAAGAGATCAGGTAGAGGATCACTGTCTTCTTCCTGTCCCTCATCAGTTGCCATGAGCAGGGTGAGATGAACCCTGTCATAGTAGGGTTTCAGGCGGTTGACATGGAGCACCCTAAGGGGACTCCTGGCAGTGCCTAAGGCAACTAAATAGGTGACTTCACCCTTTTTCTCAACAATTGTGTGAGGTCCACTCCATTTATCTTGGAGTGCTCTTGGGGCCACAGGCTCCAAGACCCACACTTTCTGCCCTGGTTTGTACTGAACCAAAACAGCCTTCTTATCATGCATTTGCTTCTGGAGCTCTTGGCTGGCCTGAAGGTTTTTACTGGCCTTTTTCATATACTCAGCCATCCTTGATCTGAGGCCAAGTACATAATCCACAATATCTTGTTTTGGAGCTTTTAAATGTTGTTCCCAACCCTCCTTGACAAGTGTTAGTGGACCCCTAACAGGGTGTCCAAAGAGGAGTTCAAAGGGGCTGAAGCCCACTCCTTTCTGGGGTACCTTCCTGTAGGCAAAAAGGAGGCATGGTAAGAGGATATCCCATCTCCTGCGGAGTTTTTCAGGGAGACCCATAATCATGCCTTTGAGAGTTTTGTTAAATCTCTCCACCAGTCCATTTGTTTGTGGATGATAGGGTGTAGTGAACTTGTAAGTCACACCACACTCCTTCCACATGGCCTTTAAGTATGCAGACATGAAATTGCTTCCCCTGTCTGATACTACTTCCTTTGGGAAGCCCACCCTGGAAAATATTCCCAGGAGGGCCTTTGCCACTACAGGTGCTGTAGTGGTCCTTAAAGGAATTGCTTCAGGATATCTTGTGGCATGGTCTACTACCAACAAGATAAACCTATTGCCTGAAGCAGTAGGAGGGTCAAGGGGGCCAACTATGTCAACCCCTACCCTTTCAAAGGGAACCCCAACCACAGGCAGTGGAATAAGGGGTGCCTTTGGAGTGCCACCTGTTTTGCCACTGGCTTGACAGGTTTCACAGGACTTACACAATTCCTTTGTGTCCTCAGACATCCTAGGCCAATGAAACAAGGGGACAAGTCTGTCCCAAGTTTTCATTTGTCCCAGGTGTCCAGCTAGGGGAATGTCGTGGGCTGAAGTTAGGAGGAACTTTCTGTACTCCTGAGGAATCACTAACCTCCTGGCAGTTCCACGTTTAGGATCCCTTGCTTCAGTGTACAAGAGGTTGTCCTCCCAGTAAACTCTGTGAGAGTCACTGACATCCCCATTAGCCTGTTTGACAGCTTGCTGTCTTAGACCCTCTAGTGTGGGACAGGTTTGCTGTGCCACACTCAGCTCCTCCCTGGCAGGCCCCCCTTCACCCAAAAGCTCAGCAGTGTCTGCTTCCAGCTCCTCTGGTGTAGGTTCTGCACAGGGTGGAAATTCTTCTTCCTCAGAAGTAGAATCCACTGTAGAGGGAGGGATAGTAGGAAGTGCTTTACTTCTACTAGCCCTAGCTTTAGGGAGCACTTGGTCCATTGTTCCAGGATCCAAGCTTCCCTGTCCTTTTTGCTTTTTGGCCTGAGCCCTGGTTAAAGCACAAATATGCCCTGGGATGCCCAGCATTGCTGCATGGGCCTCCAACTCCACATCTGACCAAGCTGATGTCTCCAAATCATTTCCTAGTAGACAGTCTACAGGTAAATATGTGGCTACCACAGCTTTCTTTGGACCAGTAACCCCCCCCAGTTGAGATTTACAACAGCCATGGGGTGGCTAAGTGTGTTGTTGTGAGCATCGGTTACTTGGTACTGGTGACCAAGTAGGTGTTGTTCAGGGTGGACCAGTTTCTCTATGACCATAGTCACACTGGCTCCAGTGTCCCTGTAGGCCTGAACCTCAACACCATTTATTAGGGGTAGCTGCTTGTACTTATCCATATTAAGGGGACAAGCAACTAAGGTGGCTAAATCAATAGCCCCCTCAGAGAATAATATAGCCTCTGTGGTCTCCCTAACAAGACCAACCCCAACTAAGTTACCAATAGTGAGCCCAGCTACTCCCTTGGATTGGCTATTAGTAGGTTTGCTCCCACCACCACTGCTATTAGTAGGGACACTAGGTGTAGCAGTAGGGGTTGTAGTGGTAGGAGGCTTGGTGCTTTTCTTTGGACAACTGGGATCTGTTGTCCAATGGCCTTTTATTTTACATAAATAGCACCATGGTTTCTTTTCCTTGTTTTGATTAGAAGAGGATTTGGACCCACCACCCCCACCAGAGTGTTTTTGTGGGCCTGATGAAGACTCATTTTTAGATTTGTCCCCACCCTTGTCAGAAGACTTACCATCCTTCTTCTTGTTGCCATCTTTGTCACCCCCTGTATGAACTTTTCTGTTCACCCTTGTTCTGACCCATTTGTCTGCCTTCTTTCCCAATTCTTGGGGAGAGGTCAGATCAGAGTCCACCAAGTACTGGTGCAACAAATCAGACACACAATTATTAAGACTATGCTCTCTCAGGATCAAGTTATACAGGCTGTCATAATCAGTAACTTTACTGCCATGTAACCACCCCTCCAAGGCCTTCACTGAATGGTCAATGAAATCAACCCAATCAACTCCTTTTTGGTCTCTCTGAACTTTATCCTGTATTGTTCAGTGGTTAAGCCATAACCATCCAGGAGTGCATTCTTAAGAACTTTGTAATCATTAGCTTCATTTTCTTTTACAGTAAGGAGCCTATCCCTACCTTTTCCACTAAATGATAGCCATAGGATAGCCATAGGATAGCCATAGGATAGCAGCCCACTGTGTACAACACAGGCCCTCTCAAGTGCAGCAAACCACTTGTTAATGTCACCCCCCTCCTTATAAGGGGGAACTATCTTGTGCAGATTCCTGGAATCATGCTCTTTTGCAGGATGACTATGGGGAATACTGCTGCTGCCACCATGGGTTTCTAAACCCAACTTCTGTCTTTCCTTCTCTAGCTCAAAAGACTGTCTATCCAAATCCAGCTGTTGCTTCTTAAGCTTCAGTCTGGTTTGTTCCACCCTCAACTTATTGAGTTCCCTCTCTAACATTCTGTCATCAGGGTTGGTGGGAGGGACATTCCTAGATACAGAGGTATGATGGGGATGAACAGAAGGAGACCTGTCCCTTACAGAAGCCACCCTAACAGCTTGGCTAACAGAAACATTACTACCAGTATGGTGAGAATAAATACTTTTGCTGTGATGTGAGACAACACTATTTGTATGGTGTGGCTCATCATCATTACCAACTATGCTAGACTGTCTAGTAATGGGCAGGCTAGGAAGTTTCTTTCCTGAATCTTTTCCTGGGGGAGTCCCTGAATCAGATTGGGAACTATTAGGTACTTTTTCAACAGATGGGGCACCTATAGCCTTATCTTGTTCTCTAAGCATGTTAAGTAACAGTTCCAAGGAAGGATTCTTCCCTACACTCAAACCTCTCTCTATGCAGAGACTCCTTGCTCCTTTCCAGCTAAGGTGATCATATGCAAGTTTGGACAGATCAACATTTTGGCCTGTGCCAGACATTTTTAGAGAGAGTTAAAGTGATAGAAAAAGAGAAAAAAGTTTTCAGAACTTTTTAGAAAGACAGAAAAAAAACTTTTTAAACTTTTAAGAACTTTTTGAAAGTTTAGAAGTACTTTTCAGCACTTAGAAAAGAGTGAAAAGAGGAAATGCAAAACATTTTGGCTATGTGTATATACACTGACCTTGTTTTGTATATTTTTCTCTTATGAAAAGTACAATGACAAGAGTGGTAAATAGTCTCAAAGCACTTATCCCACCGCTGCACAACCAATGTAGGAGGCTGGACTGGCTTGTAGTGAGTACCAAGGGGTACTTGCACCTTGCACCAGGCCCAGTTATCCCTTGTTAGTGTATAGGGTGTCTAGCAGCTTAGGCTGATAGATAATGGTAGCTTAGCAGAGCAGCTCAGGCTGAACTAGGAGACGTGTGAAGCTACTACAGTACCACTTAGTGTCATATGCACAATATCATAAGAAAACACAATACACAATTATACTAAAAATAAAGGTACTTTATTTTTATGACAATATGCCAAAGTATCTCAGAGTGTACCCTCAGTGAGAGGATAGGAAATATACACAAGATATATATACACAATAGCAAAAATATGCAGTATAGTCTTAGAAAACAGTGCAAACAATGTATAGTTACAATAGGATGCAATGGGGAAACATAGGGATAGGGGCAACACAAACCATATACTCCAAAAGTGGAATGCGAACCACGAATGGACCCCAAACCTATGTGACCTTGTAGAGGGTCGCTGGGACTATTAGAAAATAGTGAGAGTTAGAAAAATAACCCTCCCCAAGACCCTGAAAAGTGAGTGCAAAGTGCACTAAAGTTCCCCTAAGGACAAAGAAGTCGTGTTAGAGGAATAATGCAGGAAAGACACAAACCAACAATGCAACAACTGTGGATTTCCAATCTAGGGTACCTGTGGAACAAGGGGACCAAGTCCAAAAGTCACAAGCAAGTCGGAGATGGGCAGATGCCCAGGAAATGCCAGCTGCGGGTGCAAAGAAGCTTCTACTGGACAGAAGAAGCTGAGGTTTCTGCAGGAACGAAAAGGGCTAGAGACTTCCCCTTTGGTGGACGGATCCCACTCGCCGTGGAGAGTTGTGCAGAAGTGTTTTCCCGCCGAAAGAATGCCAACAAGCCTTGCTAGCTGCAAATCGTGCGGTTAGCATTTTTGGACGCTGCTGTGGCCCTGGAGGGACCAGGAGGTCGCAAATTGGACCAGGAGAGAGGGGGGATGTCGAGCAAGACAAGTAGCCCTCTCAGCAGCAGGTAGCACCCTGAGAAGTGCCAGAAACAGGCACTACGAGGATGTGTGAAACGGTGCTCACCCGAAGTCGCACAAAGAAGTCCCACGTCGCCGGAGAACAACTTAGGAGGTCGTGCAATGCAGGTTAGAGTGCCGTGGACCTAGGCTGGACTGTGCACAATGGATTTCAGCCGGAAGTGCACGGAGGCCGGAGTAGCTGCAGAAGTCGCGGTTCCCAGCAATGCAGTCTAGCGAGGTGAGGCAAGGACTCACCAAACTTGGACTGAAGAGTCACTGGACTGTGGGAGTCACTTGGACAGAGTTGCTGGATTCAAGGGACCTCGCTCGTCGTGCTGAGAGGAGACCCAAGGTACCGGTGATGCAGTTCTTTGGTGCCTGCGGTTGCAGGGGGAAGATTCCGTCGACCCACGGGAGATTTCTTCGGAGCTTCTAGTGCAGAGAGGAGGCAGACTACCCCCACAGCATGCACCACCAGGAAAACAGTCGAGAATGCGGCAGGATCAGCGTTACAGAGTTGCAGTAGTCGTCTTTGCTACTATGTTGCAGTTTTGCAGCCTTCCAGCGCGGTCAGCAGTCGATTCCTTGGCAGAAGGTGAAGAGAGAGATGCAGAGGAACTCGGATGAGCTCTTGCATTCGTTATCTACAGTTTCCCCAGAGACAGAGACCCTAAATAGCCAGGAAAGAGGGTTTGGCTACCTAGGAGAGAGGATAGGCTAGCAACACCTGAAGGAGCCTATCAGAAGGAGTCTCTGACGTCCCCTGGTGGCACTGGCCACTCAGAGCAGTCCAGTGTGCCAGCAGCACCTCTGTTTCCAAGATGGCAGAGTTCTGGAGCACACTGGAGGAGCTCTGGACACCTCCCAGGGGAGGTGCAGGTCAGGGGAGTGGTCACTCCCCTTTCCTTTGTCAGTTTCGCGCCAGAGCAGGGCTAAGGGGTCCCAGAACCGGTGTAGACTGGCTTATGCAGAAATGGGCACCAAATGTGCCCATGAAAGCATTTCCAGAGGCTGAGGGAGGCTACTCCTCCCCTGCCTTCACACCATTTTCCAAAGGGAGAGGGTGTAACACCCTCTCTCAGAGGAAGTCCTTTGTTCTGCCATCCTGGGCCAGGCCTGGCTGGACCCCAGGAGGGCAGATGCCTGTCTGAGGGGTTGGCAGCAGCAGCAGCTGCAGTGGAACCCCGGGAAAGGCAGTTTGGCAGTACCAGGGTCTGTGCTAGAGACTCAGGGGATCATGGAATTGTCTCCCCAATGCCAGAATGGCATTGGGGTGACAATTCCATGAACTTAGACATGTTACATGGTCATGTTCGGAGTTACCATTGTGACGCTATACATAGGTAGTGACCTATGTATAGGGCACGCGTGAAATGGTGTCCCCGCACTCACAAAGTTCGGGGAATTTGCCCTGAGCGATGTGGGGGCACCTCGGCTAGTGCCAGGGTGCCCACACACTAAGTAACTTAGCACCCAACCTTCACCAGGTGAAGGTTAGACATATAGGTGACTTATAAGTTACTTAAGTGCAGTGTAAAATGGCTGTGAAATAATGTGGGCATTATTTCACTCAGGCTGCAGTGGCGGGCCTGTGTAAGAATTGTCAGAGCTCCCTATGGGTGGCAAAAGACCTGCTGCTGCGGGGACCTCCGCAACAGCCATAAAAAAAGCAGGGCACATCGGGGAAAACATTAGGGGTCCAGGGGACCTGCGGGGTTCCGACCTCCTCCACATCAGCTGCACTTGTCACAAGCCAAGCACCCTTGCAGCCCCCTGCTGCAGTCTTTAGCCCAAACTTTGAAAGTGATATGAGACTGGACATGTCCGCCATAATGGCCAGATTGGACAGGTTGGAGCAGGAAAGTGCCAATAATCACAAGTTACTTCAGTACTGCAAAAGAAAATTGAAGAAATTGTGATGTGTCAGTGCCACAACTCCCAGTTCCTTCTCTCTCCCTAATATTGTTGTTAATTTTTTTAGATTGGATTTTGTGTTAGGTTGGTAAAATAGTGTAGGGTAGGCATAGGTTAGAGTAAGTATAGTTGGGGGGTGGGTTTTAGTAAATTTTTTAATTGGGGGGGTTGTGTGGGAGTTTATGTTGGGGTATATATGTAAAAACAAAATAACAAAATAAAAGATACCAAAATATATATATTTGTTTATGCCATAGGTTAAATAAGTACATGTGCAGTCATAGTTTATGTTGTCCTACTTGTATCCTAGCTCTTAAGGGGTCTTGGGGGACAATGTTTAGAGTGTGGCGTTGTAAAATTAGTTTTGAATGGGTTAGATAGGTGTAGTTGTAAGTTAAGTAAGATTGTTTAGGTTAGTTTAGTGTAGGGTAGTTTTTAGGATAGGTTTAGGTATGTAGTTTTACATATTTTTAAATAAATCGTGTTTGTATAAGACTATTTTTTTGCCATGTTGATTGAGTGTCTGGGTGTTCTCATGTGTGCACTGGCCCCGTTGGAGGAATCGCCTAGGGTATGCTTACTGTCTTGATTTCCATGGATTACAATATGCATCTCCTATGACCAATGAGCTGTCAGATTGGTTGCTAAATATCATTAACTAGTCCATACATTTGCCATCCACTGTTCCAGCCATTCACATTGTGTATGTATACGCTATCTTGGACAGATAAGTATGGAACTTCAACTTCCATTGGTGGGGTCTTGCAGTTTCAATGTTGGCAAGTGTGGCACATATGACAACAGGCAAATGTGTAACTGTTTCCTGCAACACTGACAGGTTCCCATCACTGATAAGGTTAGCCTTTTCTGTACCACACATATTAGATGTACTGGTACACCCACCTCAGTAAATTACTATTGACTTGGTTCTGAGCCATACATGCCGTATGTCAAATTCCAAGGATTTCTGTTCAATATATGTATTGAATACTGTGTAAGTTGGTTGTAGCCGACAACATAATCATTCACATTTTTTGATGTTTGGATCCTAGTGTGTGGCTTTGTGTCTGACAGTAATGCACTCATATAATGATGGTCTGTACTCATTGACATGGATTCACACAATGCAATCAGTTAGCTGAGAAGACGGATCACGTTAAACGTAGAAATGTTACATGAAAACAAGGTGCTCTATTTACAGGTGCAAGTGTAATTTGAAGTGCTATACAATGTCAAGTTCACAGACCCCATGAGAGAACCTTAGCTATTTGTTGTACAATCAGAGTCCAGTGGTGAGGGACATGTTATGAGACATGGTTATGAGAAGTGTGCACTAGTGAGGAGGTTTAAAATTGACAATAGATAAGAATGGAGACAATGTCAGTACATAGCAGACAATTCAAAAGTGGTTGAGTGAAGACAGCACATTTCCTGCTGTCACAACACTGGCATGATCTAAAGCCCAGAACTAAGGAGATTCTGTCCATATGGCACAAGCTGGTGCTACCGGATGGTTTTCCTTGTGAATGTTGTTCCTTCCGCATCTCCATCCTCTGATCTGTGTGGTGCCTCCGGTGCCATGGATTGTGCTGTTGTTGAGTTCGAGGGGATAGAGATGGGGAGTCAAAGGTCCTGGCAGCTGCCATTTGTGGGAACACATAAGGCATCACTGCAGCAAGGAGGAACTGAAGTACTGGGTTTTTCAGAACCCAGTGGTGCCAGGGAACACACCCTAAGACTTCGAGTCCTTCCTGTTTCAGACTACAGAAACACAGAGTCTTCTTGGTGAAGTCAAAGATCTTGTTTATTGGCTGCAGCCAGCAACAGGTATCCTAGAAGTACAACACGGTGTATATTCTCAGGAGACTGCTCTCTTTGCAAAGCTAACCTTCTCTTTTATACAAAATATTATGCTTTAGGCAAACATTCCTAATTTTACAGTTGACCATTCACATATTTTCACTACAAAGAAATAGCAGGTTTATGATGACAAGCCCATATTTCAGTTTGTCCAGCCCTCAATCAATTACCCGGCAAGGCTTAGTACTTTCGTCCGATATCGACGGACCCCCAATATAAACGGACACCTCCTCCTTGTAAAGCAAGTCATAAAGAAAGAAACAGAGACAGGTGTGTGTAAGATTAGGCATGGTTTGTGTGTGATGAAAGGTTTATGGTGTGTTGTGCCTTGATACTAATCTCATTCGGCCACTGGGAAAGAAACTGGCCGAACAGGTTTGGCTTCAGGCAGTGGAGTCAGCTTGCCCAGGTCACAGAGGAGTCAGCAAAGATGTACATGTCCTTCAGACTCATTTTCAGCATTAGTCATTGGCCTATGTGAGGGCAATCACAAAATGGCTGTCGTTTAAATGGAACACGAGGGTTCAAGACGGAAACTCTGATATTCGGGTGATTTCGTTACCCGAATATGAATACAATGCTTGTGCATACTATTCTAATCATTCCCGGTCTGCTGATACCAAAATCGTTGTGATACGACGATGTTTATAACACGGGTCCAGAATTTTCAGTACCACAGACCCTCCTTTTGCCCTTACATAGGCAATAACCTATACTCACGCTAATCTGAGTCCAGGTCTATATTCATAAAGTCGTTGAGATGTTGCTGTAGCATCATCCTATTACTTAGCTCGTCCCTTGATACAGGTTTCCTTACACACGATGTAGCACAGAGGCCACATATTGCAGGAGCACACTGTACACACAGGCAGGACAGGAAAAGAATGGCTAAGATCATCCCAATGACTACCAGAGTCTTCCATCCCCAGGTGGATATCAGCTCCCAGAACCATCCCATCAATGACCAATCTCCTTTATCCACGTGAATAGACTCGGAGATCTTATGCAGTTTGGAAATGGCCTGGTAGACTGTCGGAGCGTTATCTGGGATGAAAACACAGCAACTTGATTGGATCACTTTACATACCCCACCTCGGTCTGCAAGTATGACGTCTAATGCGACCCTGTTCCGAAGAGTCATAAGGCGATCCGACTGGAGCTCAGCAGTCAAATTACCAAGGGCACCGGCGGTTTCAACTACCGTGGATTCAACCACCTTTGTCAATTGCCTTATGTTCCTGCTGTTAATCATAGGGCCCCAAAACGGCAGAAAACCCTTTGCGAAATCTCAAAATTCTTGTCCTGTAGTGTCTTCTTTACTTATGACACCTCAAACCATCCTTGTCTTATGGTAATCTGCCGCGGCCGTGTAGGTGGGAGGTAACAGGAACAAAACAAAACATGTGCCTGAGAAGTCAGGAGGCAACCATGTATAGGCTCTATTATGGCAGATGAAATAGGTACCCTCAGCTGCTAAGAACGAAGGAGAAGTCTGAGACGCAAAAACATATGTTTCAGTGCAGATACTTTTCCCTAACTGAGCTCTGGGATTCTTGCCATTACCTTGCAGACATAGGTAACCCTGATGGGGTACAATCCAAATCGGGGAGGATCACTTTGCTCGCTGGTTCCCACTCAGAGTAACTCCATATCCTGTTATGTTCCATCCAATATATGCTAGTGTCTCATCTCTCGGGATAGTCTCATAGGAAATATCTTCCCTAATCATATCTACTATACCCTTAGCTAGAGCACTATTCTTAGGATTATCTTTCACAGAACGTAGGGGGTTGGCTTCATACGCGTATATGAACACCGTTCTATATGCCCATACAGAACCATTATGGCTGAAAGGCAGGACCAGATAAGGGATACCTTTATCAGTAGTATGGGGCATAAGACCACACACCCAACAGTTAGTTGTGTTCACTACTAATTGGTGTTGGTGTAGAAGCTGAATGAATGAATTGTTGGCAAACTCTAATCTTCTGGCAGACTCGTGTTCAGGCAGGGGGTGAAAAGAATGCGAGGAAACAGTAGAAGGAGGTATGGGCTGAGTAATGGGTGCAAATGTCACTTGAAAAGAGAATAAAACATATCCTATTAAAAACGTCATTACACTAAGCAACATGAAAATACATAATATCAAAAATCGTTTCTTTGTCATTATTATACCCATTCTGGCTTTAAAGTCCATCTGTCTGGCAGGTCTCTCATTCTTGAAAAACTCCATCCTCTCTAATTGCTGCTCGTGGTGGTAGGGTGTTCTATGCTAGGGAATGCTTCTGTCAGTCCAGGGCAACTCCCTTAGACCGACCAGAACTGTCGACCTAACGTCTTCAGCTGCACTCCAAAGACTTGGGCAACCACGACCCTACAGCTGAACCCGGATGGCGGTTCGAAAAGAAAAAAACAAAAATAAGAAAGTTTCTCAGATGAGAGAGCTGCACTTTAAAAAAAAAAAACAAAGGAACGGGAAAAAAATTATTTGTCCTTAGTTGTTGGTCTCAAATTATAACGGCTTTTTCCAGGAACTGTCTGGTTCTGGAACAAGAGTTCAGGCTCTGTAGTGTTCAATCGAATTGACGGTGGCACAGCTTCTTGCAAATTATTGTCACTTTCTCGTTCAGAAATTGTTCCTTTTACACGTGCATCGCTAAATGGCAAAAAACGAGGCACAGTCTCAGTCTCAGAGTCAGCGATCCCCTCCTGGACCCACCGGTCGTACGGTAGAGGAAAAGGGACTCTCTTGCAGTGTACGCCGTGGATCCAGTTCTTTTTCCCTTCCACTCGAACAGCTAATCTTGTTGAGAGAAGGACGAGGTAAGGGCCGGTCCAACGGGGCTGGTCATTCTTTGTCCGCCGGAAGTTCTTGACAAGTACCCATGATCCAGGATCGATAAGATATCCTGGAGCTTCAGAGACCTGAGGCAGAGTATCGTGAACCTGTTGGTGTAGAACACGCAATTTAGCCTTCAATTCATACAAATAATCAAGCAGTACAGGGTATTCGATCTCACTGAATTTTGTTGGTCTTGGCACTCCCCATATGTTGGCCGGGCGGCCAAACACAATTTCATATGGACTAAGTCCCACTCGCGAATGCACAGTCATTCTTGTTGATAGGAGTGCCAAAGGCAGAGCGTCAGGCCATTTAAGACCAGAGCTCGCTTGTATCTTTGCCAACTTCAGTTTTAGCGTGCCATTATAGCACTCTACTAGTCCAGCTGATTGGGGGTGATTTGCAGCGTGGAATTTTTGCTGGATACCTAGCCCTTCACATACTTTTTTCATCACTCAACCCACAAATTCACTCCCATTATCACTCCAGACCATTCACGGCATTCCAAACCTAGGGAAGAATTCTTTGACAAGGGCTTTAGCTGTGGATAAGGCAGTGTTGTCTTTTAAGGGATATGCTTCTACCCATCTTGAAAAAGCACAAACAACAACGAGTATGTATTTCAGATTGTTGCACCTTTCCATGTGGATGAAATCTAGCTGCAAAACCTCAAACGGATACGTTGGAGGCGCAAAATGACCAGCTGGAGTTGGGGTTCCCCTACCAGGATTGTATTTCAGACACACCATGCAATTTTTGACCACATTCTCTGCACATTTAGGAATTCCAGCATTTTGCCATACTGGAGCCAACAACTTACAAATCCCTTTCACACTGATATGGGCCATTCCATGAGCCATTGTCACCACTGCAAGCACATACGCATCGGGTAACAACCATCGCTGATGTTCTGACAAGTCAACCCAACAACCATTTTCATCCAATTTACCCGTACTTTCTTTCCACACACTCAACTCTTTCTCTGAAGCTTCAGCTTGAATAGACTTCACACCCTCTATCGTATCTTCACATATTCCAACGTCACCAACCCATCTTACGGGGCCTGCAACATTCATTCGATTCATCACATCTTTTGCTGTTTCTTTTGCGATTTCGTCAGCAAATGCATTGCCACGACCGACATCATCAGTAACCTTCTTGTGTGCACTGCATTTCGCAATCGCAACTTGTAATGGCAAGGTCAGTGACTCAAGAAGCTCATTCACCAACTGACCATGCTGAATTTTAGTTCCATGCGAAGTCAGGAACCCACGTTCTTTCCACAATCGTCCAAAACTATGGGCCACACCAAACGCATACTGGCTGTCGGTATATATGGTCACTTTCATTCCTTTCGATAACGCACACGCTCTCGTAAGTGCAATCAGCTCTGCTGCTTGAGCTGAATTATGTGGTATACGTGCAGCTTCAACAATCGTATGCAAAGTTGTGACAGCATATGCTGCAGTCGTATCACCATTCGGAAGCTTGAAGCATGAACCATCCACCCATAAGGTACCATCACACTTTTGCAAGAGGAGTATCTTTAAGATCTACTCTCCCTTTCGTTTCTTCTTCTGTCCTAAGAAAACAATCATGTTGTTCAACATCATCTGTTTCTACTGAAATCGGCAATAACGTGGATGGATTCAACATATTGCACCTCTTTATGTGCACATGACTCGCTAACAGTGTCAACTCGTAACCTGACAATCGAGCACTAGTTAAATGCTGTGTCTTGGTCCTGTTTAACAACGTGTCCACTGCATGTGGAACCATCACAAACAACGTATTATTCATCACTAACCCAGCAGACTGTCGAATAGAAACAGCTGCTGCCGCTGTGGCTCTCAAGCAACTCGGCAATGCTTTAGCTACCGGATCCAAAGTTGACGAAAAATATGCATATGTCTCCAAAAGACTGTATCAGCACTGACAATGCACAACCCTCTTTCTCATGGACATACAGTGTAAAGGGCTTACTGTAGTCGGGGGTACCCAACACAGGAGCCGAACACAATGCATTACGCAATTCGGAAAAACTTTTCTGACAATCTTCAGACCACGGAACGGGGTTTGGTGTATCTTTATAGGTCAATGCTACCAAAGGTTTGGCCAGCAAAGAAAAATTCGGTATCCATTGTCTGCAGTATGATGTAATGCCCAAGAAAGCACGTACTTCTCTCTGTGTCTTTGGCACACTCAATTTTGCAATTGCCTGAATTCTTTCTGAGGTCAGTTTCCTTCCCTCCTTCGATAAGAGATGACCTAAGTAGGTCACTTCTTGTCGACAATATTGCAGTTTTGAAAGGGACACTTTGTGATGTAAATCAGACAAATGATGCAACAACAACAAGGTGGCTTCTTTACAAATCTCTTCAGTATCTGTAGCGATTAGCAAATCATCAATGTACTGAATAAGGGTAGCGCCATCAGGTAAAACAATTGCATCAAGCTGTGTTTTTAAAGCCTGACTATATATTGATGGAATTTCACAGTAGCCTTGTGGAGCGCGTTTGAAGCGGAAATTTCGGCCTCCTAAACTGAAGCCAAAAATATCCCTGCTCTCCTCTGCAATCGGAATGCTGAAGAAAGCATTCTTTAAGTCGATCACCGAAAACCAGGTGGCGGAAGCTGGAATCATAGTCAATATGGCAGTGATATCAGGAACAACTGGAAACTGTGGCACAACTATTTTATTTACCTCTCTAAGATCAATCACGAGCCTGTAAACAGGTGGCTTAGAGGGGTCAGTACGTTTCAAAACAGGCAGAACAGGACTATTACAAACATTGCCTCTTGTCTCTTCAATTACATCTTTTTCAATTAAATCATAAATGATCGCTAGCAACGCCTTTTCACCTTCACTAGAGATCTTGTATTGTTGAATGCATGGTAATTTAACATTGGCTTTCAATGTCACAAAATAAGGCGGTATTTCCAACAGACCCACGTCATTAGGACCAGTAGCCCAAATGGTATCAGGAAGAAACGACAATTCGGTCGGAAGTTTATCCTTCGACAAATACATTGGAGAGACCACTTTCCTACCCAGTGTAAGTTGTACTCTCGAAGGAGATCAATATAATGTCGCATACAATCTTTTCAAAAAATCCAATCCTAACAAGTTTTTACCACAACCTGTCGTCAGAATAAGGGGTGCTTCCAATTCACAAGGTCCAACACAAAGGGACATAGGACTAGAAATCGGGTTCCTAACCGGGGCGCCAGAAAAACCTACTGAAACATTCATCTCGCCAGACAAAGGTGCGCCAGGGAGTTTTGAGTGCATAATAGAACTCTTTGTAGCACCAGTATCCAACAGAAAAGGCTCCGACACACCTGAGGTAATCACCTTAACATAAGGTCCATTCTGATCCACTGGAACTAAAAAAACTTCCTCTCTTCGTCTATGGCTGTCCTAGCAATTATTACCTTCCAAGTTCTCATCTTCTCCATAGTAGTCATCAGCATAGTACTGAGCCGTCCTACCAGACGCGTTATGTTGCTGGTCAAAACTATTCATTGAGTTTTGAGACAGAAAGGAGCGCGTGTTCTGGGGAAAACTTCCACGTCCTCTACCTCTAGGAGCTTGTTGAACACCTCGACCTCTTGCGCCAGAGGCACCATTCGTACGCTGTAACAAAATAGGACAACTATACTTGAAATGACCCTCTTCTTTACAATATGAACACTGATTGGGACCTACAGGAACACGTGGTTGAGAAAACTCGAACCTTTGCGAGTTTCTCTGGAACTGTTGAGGTTGCTGATAGTTACTCTGACCACCACGTGGCCTGTTGTAAAAGAACCTTCGTCTTTAATTCTTTAGTTTTCTTGTCTGCTCTATCCTTCTCATCTTTATCCCTATTTTCGTAGTACTGTGCAGTAGCCAATATTTGTGCTGAAGAGGAAACGGCCCAAGAACTCTCTGAATCCTTCAATTTCTTACACAGCTCTGCAAGCAAATTGTGCACAAACTTGTCGACGAACAACCGTTGACCACCTTCTGTACTCATATCTTGACCACTGTGGTCGATAAACGTTTCCTCAAACCTGGTGAAGAAATCAGACACTGTTTCATCTTTCTTCTGCTTACACGCAGACAATTTATCCCAATTCACACGCATCGCAGGCATTAAAGTCTTCATGTAAGTAATGATCCTAGCAGGCAGTTCTGCTACCAAAGGCTCAGGCTTGGCACCACCAACTTGTCTATCATTTGCAGCACTAATATTAGCCCATGAGTCACCTAACTCTTGTGCATGATCTGTATGGCGAATCAATCCCCACAAAGGCTGTGGAACAACATTCCCAAATAACATGTCTGTGATAATTCCTTATAATACCCTGCAGGGTTTTTACGGGGATCAGGCAAAGTCTGCTTAAGGGCTAAAACTTCAGCTCGCTTCCACGGAACATGTACCCAAACACGCTGAAAATGAGCTGGGACAGCATCAATGTGATTAGCATCATCAGCCTCAACAGCGTCCTTCCATACCGGAGGGACTTCTCTCATTGGGTACTGTCGCACCTTTTTTTTAACAGAGGAGTCATGTTGGAACAATGACTGAGAAGGATCCTTATTCCTAAAGGACAACAACGTAGCAACTGCTGTCTCAACATCCAAACCCACAATCGTGCTCTTTGCAAACTCAAACCGTACACGGCACAAATCAGGCGGATTTGTTTCCAAATCATTATCTTCCAATTCCTCACAAAGGAAAACACACATTTTCTCAAAAACGTATCTTTGTTTCGGTGCTTCCCATTGACGGAAGACATCCATAACAGACTCTACATCGTATCTTAAAGGGTAAACAACCCATTTACGTGCCATACGGTCAAACATTTCTCTCTCTTGAGAATTAGGCAGTTGACTACGCGACTGCTTACGCTCCGAATCTGGGGTCACACCAGACGACCCAAAGAGAGGAAATATAAGGCTGGCAACAGTATCTGTCACTCTCTGTCGGACAGAAGGAGAAGTTGATGAAAGAACAGGAGTAAAAACAGAGGGAGGCAAGGCAGACGCAGAAGCAGACGCAGAGGCAGTATCAGGAAGAACACCAGAAGAGGCAGTCGATGTAGTACATAAAGTCGTAGGAGGTACAGATGGAGCAGGTAGCGAAGTCGGCGGCCCTTGAAGGGGCTGCGCCATAGTAGTAGGAGCCAACTGAAAAGGAGCTGGCGGCTGTGGAAGAACCTGAGGCACAATAACCGGAGGTTGCACAGCTAAAGGTTGCGGAGGTGCTGTAGCATTCTGCGCATAAGGGGGTGGCGAACTCAACAAGTGTGACATTAAAGGATCTTTCTCAAGTTCTTTTGCTGCATCTTGCTGAAGAAGCGGAAAAACTGGATAACATTTATCGGTCTCCATTTTACGTTGCCTGTGCAACTGCTCATTCATCTGTTCTTCTTCATCATCTTTAAACTGCATGGCAGCTTGCATTATCAAGATACCCTCTTCCCTCTTATTTCTCTTTGCTAATTTAATTTCCTTCTGTTTGGCTTCCTTACGCCATAGGCGGAAAGAGTCAAACATCGCCGGCCGGGCTTTCTTCTTAAAAAGTTTAACCTCCAGATTATTCAGAATCTCTGTGTCAAAACTACCATATTGGGGCCATTTTAAAACACCATCTTTCCTGGTGTATCGGATCCATACTTCATTATATGTGAGGGGGCCTATGCCATGTTTCACATATACTGTAGTTCATAGGTTGGAGTTCCAATCGGAGGAACCGGACACGAGTCCTCCAATCGGGAATCCCTATTATAACCAAGACAAAACAAATTTCCATATCTGCTAAGACCAGGCATCTTCGCTCTCTAGTCTAGCTTCAAACTTCAAAGGATTATCGAATACGATAGTCTCGTGAATACACGAATCCCTCGGCTTTGGTACTTGCAAGTTCCAAATCAAAGATCCCAAGGGGATACCAAACTAAGAACCAAACTAAGGACTGGGAGACGCTCCACTTATACTTAACTGAGGTATCGATGACGTCACCAGAAGACTCGTTTATCGTTTCGCTCTACCAAATCATCAAGGGTCCAAAACAGGGCGATAGTCAGGGCAGCAGTCCTTCGTAGCCGTCGGGAAGCGGGGAACCTCGCAGCAAAGACTTTCGGACCACGTCGACATACAGGGGTCGATGAAGTGGTGACCTTCCTCCAGAATTTTCACACAAAGCTCCTCACGAACCTCTGGCTTGGACCGGTACCGCTGAAATCGCCCCACGTTGGGCGCTAACTGAAGTACTGGGTTTTTCAGAACCCAGTGGTGCCAGGGAACACACCCTAAGACTTCGAGTCCTTCCTGTTCAGACTACAGAAACACAGAGTCTTCTTGGTGAAGTCAAAGATCTTGTTTATTGGCTGCAGCCAGCAACAGGTATCCTAGAAGTACAACACAGTGTATATTCTCAGGAGACTGCTCTCTTTGCAAAGCTAACCTTCTCTTTTATACAAAATATTATGCTTTAGGCAAACATTCCTTATTTTACAGTTGACCATTCACATATTTTCACTACAAAGAAATAGCAGGTTTATGATGACAAGCCCATATTTCAGTTTGTCCAGCCCTCAATCAATTACCCGGCAAGGCTTAGTACTTTCATCAGATATCGACGGACCCCCAATATAAACGGGCACCTCCTCCTTGTAAAGCAAGTCATAAAGAAAGAAACAGAGACAGGTGTGTGTAAGATTAGGCATGGTTTGTGTATGATGAAAGGTTTATGATGTGTTGTGCCTTGATACTAATCTCATTCGGCCACTGGGAAAGAAACTGGCCGAACAGGTTTGGCTTCAGGCAGTGGAGTCAGCTTGCCCAGGTCACAGAGGAGTCAGCAAAGATGTACGTGTCCTTCAGACTCATTTTCAGCATTAGTCATTGGCCTATGTGAGGGCAATCACAAAATGGCTGTCGTTTAAATGGAACACGAGGGTTCAAGACGGAAACTCTGATATTCGGGTGATTTCGTTACCCGAATATGAATACAATGCTTGTGCATACTATTCTAATCATTCCCGGTCTGCTGATACCAAAATCGTTGTGATACGACGATGTTTATAACACGGGTCCAGAATTTTCAGTACCACAGAACTTCTGATTTTTCAGCACCGCAGCAACATCACAGTGGTCGGCAGCCATGTTTTCCCTGAGGGAGGACATGTCCCGCTGTATGGACTCCAGGGTATTCTGTATAGCTCCCAGCCTGCTGTTTATCATGCTGCTGCCACTTTGAGAGGGCAGTTGTTGAAGCCTCTGCCTCATGATTGCAGCTAGGTCGGCCAGGGACTGCTGGGGTCCACGTGGCGGAGAGTAAGTGACTCTGATGCAGCTGTGTTGTTCTTAACTGGACTGAGGCACCTCTGCACTCCCTCTAGGCTGCCTGCCATGGTCTCCATACCCACCCACACCTGGTTGGCCAGCTCCCACTGGTCCCCTACCATTGTCCTCTGAACGGTGATCTCTGGGTACTAGGAATCCAGGGCTGTGTCAGTACTGGCTTTTGGTGTGTGTTGGAATCTGGGTGGTTCATGTGGAGACTCGCAACACTGTGTGTCCTCCCTGCAACTGGAGGTGGTGTCTGGAGGGATCCTAGGACATCCTGGAGAGTCTCTACATTGATGGTCGACAGATGGTCATCCATGTCATCTGCAAAATCCAGGGCAGGCAGGTCGGCAGGAGGTAAGCCATCATCCTCTGCAATGAAATAATGAAAAGACAATCTTAGATTGTTGTGGCTGTTGAAATGGCACATCATTTGCTTATTACTGGAGGCTCAGTGACATGTTATAGACCCAAGGTTGCAGTTGTATATTATGTGTAGCATTGTGCATCACACCTGGGTCAAGCTCACAAGGTATTTTGGGGCATATTTAGGTGCCCCTAGTACCACATGAGCATTTCTTTTCATGACGCTTGGGTGGCGCAATGCTCTCTGACAGTTTTACAATGTGGTGTTAAGTGACTTATTGTGTCTTAAGGCCATCTTGTAAGAAGGACCCCTTCAAACACAGCACTTTGGGACATATTTATACTCTGTTTGCACCGGATTTGCATCACATTTTGTAACGCAAATCCGGTGCCAACTTAACTCCATATTTATATTTTGACGCTAGACCCGTCTAGCATCAAAATATTGGAGTTAACATCACTTTTTTACTGTCAAAACCTACCTTGCGTCAATGAGATGCAAGGTAGGCAATCCTGGACAAAAAAATTACTCTAAGGCCATAGCGCCTTATTTATCCTCCCGTGCAATAATCACGCACGGGAGGAGGAGGGCCTTAAATAATGGCGCTAAGCTTGCTTAACGCCATTATTTAACGCCTGGGTCAGGGCAGATGTTAGGGGACCTGTGGGCTCATTTCCATGTCAGAGACCATGGAAGCAGCCCACAGATGCCCTTCCCTGCCCCCCCGGACACCCTCCACACCCACCTCTACCCACACCTGGAGGACACCTAAGGATTGGGGGACCCAACCCAGGTATTTTTTTTTTTTTTTAAGTGCCAGAGGGGGGCCCAACTTGGGCCCGCCTAAATTGCACTGTGCCCAATGGCCATGCCCAGGGGACATAAGTCCCCCGGGCATGGCCATTGGGTAGGGGGGCATGACTCCTGTCTTTACTAAGACAGGAATCATGTCCTTGGGGGGTGTGCCTAAATGTCACTGTGCCCAATGGTCATGCCCAGGAGACATAAGTCCCCTGGGCATGGCCATTGGGTAGGGGGGCATGACTCCTGTCTTTACTAAGACAGGAGTCATGTCCTTAGGGGGGGGTGCGTCAAAAATGACACTAGTCTGGTTAGAGTCATTTTTCTGACTCTAACCTGACTAGTGCCATTCTTTGACGCACAACCTCCTTTTTCCCCTACACCTCCCCCACAAGGTTAGCGTCATTTATTTTGATGCTAACCAGGCCTTACCGTTTGCTAGTGTCATTCCTTAAATATGGCACCCAGCTGGCGTCCAGGAATGGCGCTAGCTGGCTGTAAACCTTTTGATGCAGGTTTGCGTCAAAAAGTATAAATCAGGGACTTTGTGTGGTAGGGGCGTGCAATGGGTGTTGCTGTGGGCATGCCACAGCAACACTCATTGTTTTTTGACATTACATCAGGTTGAAAAGTTTTTGTAAACCTGAGTCCTTGCCAAAATATCACGCCACCCCAGGGATGCCATTGGAATGGTTCAATGATGTTAAATGCCATATACTCTCCTTATTTTGAACTTGTCCCATGTGTGCTGCATTAACTAGACGAAGGGCCAGATTAAAGAGGACCAGGCACCACCAGAGGGTCACTTTCCCTGAAGCTCCTGTGGTACTTTTCCCTGCACCATATGAACAAGGATCTTTTTATGGAGATTTTTGTAGCCTAACGTCTCCATGTACATATGGGGCAGCATGACACAGAACCTGTGTCAGAGGGGCATGCAATGGTTGTTGCAGTGGCCGTCCCATTGTAACACCCATTGCTTTTGACGCTTCCCCAGATTTTCAAGACTTCTTACTTGTTGCCAGCACCAAAAGACTGACCACATTCCAGGGGTGGTGTAAGCATGGCAAAGAGTTGAGGAATGCATTGATACTTCTTTCTTTCTTGCTTCTTATATGTGTGCGCCATTTGAAGGTACACACAGTAGAGGTAAAATGCTATGAATTTTGGCTCATGCGCACATAGGTGTCCCTTCCTGCACATTTACAAAATAACATAACAGATGTCTTGGCACTACTATGTGGGCTTCCTTCAGCAGCACACATAGAAGTGGCATATCACCATTGTAGTGTTTATGTCCAGGAAGAGATACCTACCTGCAAATAGACACTCCCATCAACCCAGACACACTTGGCTGTGGTCCAAGTCTGCCTCCGTTGGCGCAGGCTGCTGAGTTATGTGCCAGCACAGGCACAGATGCAGGCCTGCCCCATACTCTTGGCCTGTTTTCCAAATTCAGCACAGTGCAGTGCTGCTGATGTTGGCATTATATATATATATATATATATATATATATATATATATATATATATATATATATATATATATATGTATGTATATATATATATAACAATATAGGGGGACTGGATACTGGCCATTGGCTAAAGCATTATTCTTGTAGTTGATCTATGTGAAGAAGCAGGCAAACACTTAGGGGGTCATTCTGACCTCGGCGGTAAAAGGCGCTTACCGCCGGTCAGAAGGCCGCCGCAACACCGCCGTGGTCGCGGTAAACTGCCATGGTCATTCTGACCCTCAAGAGACAAACCGCCAAAAACCCGACATCAACAAAAGTCCGCCACACCTACGGCCAGCGTTAAATTGGCGAAGACCAAACCTCCACCGTCACGCCAACAGAAATACGCCCATGCCATTACGACCCACGAATCCACGCGGCGGTCTTTCAACCGCGGTATTCCATTGGCGGTACACACCGCCGCGCTCAAAATACACACACAGCTCCAAAACACAGCCACATTGGACAATTTGAAATATACACACCTGAGACACATACACACAACACTCCCACACACCCAATTAACTATAAAACACACACCCACATCACCCACAAACCCCTACGACCACAAATCAGAGAAGAAGGCCAGAGAGACACAGCACAGAATAGAGAACACCATCACACAGAGGCACACTACACCATCACCCACACAACAACCACGCACAAAACACCACACACCACTACACTCACCACACTCATCACCGCAAACACCACCCCACACCTCATCCACACCACCCCATGGCACCCCAAAGACACCCCAGGTTCTCAGACGCAGAACTCAGGGTCATGGTGGAGGAAATAGTTCGGGTAGAGCCCCAGCTCTTCGGGACACAGGTGCAGCACACCACCATTGCCAGGAAGATGGAGCTATGGCAAAGAATAGTGGACAGGGTCAATGCTGTGGGACAGCATCCACGAAATCGGGACGACATCAGGAAGCGGTGGAACGACCTACGGGGGAAGGTGCGTTCCATGGTATCCAGACACAACATCACGGTGCAGAAGACTGGCGGCGGACCCCCACCTCAACCCCCAGAATTTACAACATGGGAGGAACAGGTCTTGGCGATCCTGCATCCTGAGGGCCTCGCAGGAGTAGGCGGAGGAATGGACTCTGGTAAGTCTAATCTCAACTACTTCATCCCCCCCACCCACCGGCATGCCAAATCATACCCCCACCCTCCCCCCCACCCCCATCACACATCCTCCTTGCTAATGTCTCACCGTCACAACCCACCCATCCCAACACCAAGCCCTTCATGCGACCACAAACCATGGACACCCATCACCTAAGCATGCCCACTGCACATACCCTCCCCCCCCAAACCATAGTCACAACAGCCCCCATAAGGGAATGCCAGCACTGGGGTACACGGGCACCCACCCATTGCACGCTATGGCACACACAGAAGCAATAACCATACTCTTATACCCCTGCAGGACCCGAACGCCACAACACTGCCCAGGAGGGTCCAGAAATGTCCATTCCACCCCCAGAAGAGGCCCACAGTGATGACAGCAGCTCTGTCTCCCTGGACCCAGATGACCAGCCCGGCCCATCGGGGACCTCAGGACAGTCGGTTCCCCTCAGACAGGCACAGGCCACAGCAGACCTAACCCCCTCTGGGAACACCAGCACAGCACCCACCCAGCGGGCCCATGCCTCTGTCTCCAGGACACGTCAATCAGCGGTGTGTCCACCACTACAGGGCACCCAGGTTAACCCACCACCCCAACAACAACAGGGACCTGGGGGCAGTGGTAGTGGGCACACGGTCCAGGGGGCAGAGGCCCAGGGAAACTGGGGAACTGGGAGGGCTGCTGTGCGACAGGGGGGGGACAGGCCCAGGGAACCCACTCTCCACGAGGCCCTCACCTCCATCATGGGAGCATACCACCACTCCCAGGAGACGATGGCGACGGTCCTGGCCAGGTTCCAGGAGATCCAGGTACTGCAGGAGGAACAGTTTATGGGGTTCAGGGAGGAACTGAGAAACATTAGTTCCGCAATGGGCACCATCGTTGTGGCTCTCAACCAGATTGTCACCACATTGCGGGACCATGTGTCACCACAAAGGGCCCCTGTCACTAGCATGGACCAGGAACAGGCTACCACCTCCGCCGGCGCTAGTGGACAGGAGGCCCTGACACAGGAACAACTGGCCACCAGAACCCCACCTCCCGCAGAAGAAGAACCACCCCGCAAGCGGTGCCTGAGATCTAGGAAGAAGACAGAGTAGGATGCCGAGACCCCCGCCAGGAAAGGATACCCCCTGATGTCATCCCACTGTCCCACATTGTCACCCTGTCCAACCTTAAACTGCCCCTGCTCCACCTTCCACAGGCATATGGACAATGCACCTGTGAGACTGAGAATCTGGACTCTGCCATGGACATTCCTCCACCATCACCCATCACCGATTTTCAACCATGTCCCAAAATTGAGCACTTTAATAAACACACTTTTTGCACACAAATAATCTGGAGTCTGCCTGTATTTTTGAAAATATGTATTAGACATAAACGTGCCAAAATGACCAGTTACATTGTGATGACAACATACCACTGTCACACAGCTGTAGTCCATGGGCAAACAAAGCAGAGGTCACGCAGTGGGGCCCACATCTCTGAAATTGGAAGGGAAAGTCACAACTCTGTTAGCATACACTGGGTGAAAAGGACAGACAGTAGAGAGACAGGAGACTGTAAGTAAATGTAAAATGCCGGTGTTGATTCTTACCTGTGTGTTATTGAAAATACTGCTGTATCACAGTGTCCCTGTTGTCTGTGTCGTCCTCTTCGTCTTCCTCCTCTTCACTCTCCGCAGGCTCCACAGCTGCTACAACACCACCATCTGGACCATCCTCCTGCAGAAAAGGCACCTGGCGTCGCAATGCCAGGTTGTGAAGCATACAGCAGGCCACGATGATCTGGCACACCTTCTTTGGTGAGTACATTAGGGATCCACCTGTCATATGCAGGCACCTAAACCTGGACTTCAGGAGGCCGAAGGTTCTTTCTATAATCCTCCTAGTTCGCCCATGGGCCTCATTGTAGCGTTCCTCTGCCCTTGTCCTGGGATTCCTCACTGGGGTCAGTAACCACGACAGGTTGGGGTAACCTGAGTCACCAATTAGCCACACACGGTGTCTCTGTAGTTGTTCCATCACATAAGGGATGCTGCTATTTCGCATGATGTACGCGTCATGCACTGACCCAGGGAACTTGGCATTTACATGGGAGATGTACTGGTCAGCCAAACAGACCACCTGGACATTCATGGAATGATAACTTTTTCTGTTCCTGTACACCTGTTCACTTTCACTGGGGGGTACCAAAGCCACATGTGTCCCATCAATGGCACCAATGATGTTGGGAATATGTCCAAGGGCATAGAAATCACCCTTCACTGTAGGCAAATCCCCCACCTCAGGGAAAACGATGTATCTCCGCATGTGTTTGAGCAGGGCAGACAACACTCTGGACAACACCTTGGAAAACATAGGCTGAGACATCCCTGATGAAATGGCCACTGTTGTTTGAAATGACCCACTTGCTAAGAAATGGAGTACTGACAGCACCTGCACTAGAGGGGGGGATCCCTGTGGGTTGGCGGATGGGTGACATCAGGTCTGCCTCCAGCTGGGCACACAGTTCATGTATAGTGGCTCGGTCAAACCTGTATGTCAGAATGACATGTCGTTCCTCCATTGTCGACAGGTCCACCAGCGGTCTGTACACGGGAACATTCCTCCATCTCCTCGCAAGTCCCAGCGGATGGTGCCTAGGAAGGACAACAGCGAGCACAGAGTCAATCAACCCACAGGTAAGTTCCCACAGCTTGCACAGTACACGATTCTCTATGCATTGAATGGCTTGTATGAGTGTCGATGCATGTGTGACGCAGTAGAAATTAAGCCATGTGGGCCCTTGAAATGGCGGCTGCCTGACCTGTGAAGTGCGACAATGGGATGTGAGGTCAATGCGCTGGCGTGGCACACCGTGGCGGTAGGCGGTCGAAGACCGCGACGCAAAGCCGCATTGGTTAACATTGAACCCTATGCGTTTCAGGAGCCAATGACGAAGTGCGCCGGCGGTCGCGGGACGCACCGCCGCGGTACGCACCGCCGCGGACGTGACCGCCATTTTCTATCTGCTTAATCACTCGAGACCTGATCATCCACAGGAGAGGACCTATACTGCAAGTGCTGCTGTGACCTCGGTCTGGAAGGGACAATGGCTGCTGCGACTGGGGAAAGGGCCCCTGCCTTCACTTCTGAAGAATTGGAGAAACTCGTGGATGGGGTCCTCCCCCAGTATGCGCTACTCTACGGTCCTCCAGAACAACAGGTAAGTACACTGGGAGCATGCTTTGGGGGCAATGCCTGTGTTGAGTCGGGTGGATGAAAGATGGTGGGGAGGGGAGCGATTGAGGCATGCATCAAACGACGGATGAGAGCATGTGCCACATGGCAAGGGTGGGGATGGGGGGCCACTCACATCGAGCATGCAGAAAATTATAATAATGTTATTTCTCCCCCTGTACATGTCACATAGGTCAGCGCCCATCAGAAAATCGACATTTGGCGTGCCATCGCCAAGGACGTCCGGACCCTGGGGGTCCACAACAGACGGAGGTGTGTCACTCGTCAATTGACCCCCCTGATGTCTTGGATCCTGGCGGTGGCCTACCCAGATTTGGATGGGCATGTGAGGACATCACAGCAGACACAAGGGGGTGAGTACCAGCACATTCTGCTATCTTAGCGCGCGGTGGAGGTGTCTGGGTGGGGGAGGAGGGCTGTGGGTATCCCTAGGCCAGGGCGATTTCTGTAGGCTAGGCCCCTCCGTAAGGCATGGCCCTGTGCCCCCGCCCCCCACCTCTGTAGGGTGCCAAGTACAGCTATCCATGGCCCTGTGTCACCTATGTGTGCAGTTGTCGTCCATAGGCTTGTAGGCCAAGTCCCAATGATTGAGTAGTGTACCCCAAGTGCGCGGCGTAGTGCAGGGGGCTTCTGTGTCTGTCCTCTCCGCCAACTGTGTTGCCAATGGATGCACTCAACATGTCTTCATTTCCCCCCCTTTTTTGCTGCTCTTCCTGTTCATGTGTGCATTAGCATCATCAGGCGGAGGAGAAGTGGCATCGGAGCACGAGGGAGCTGCATCTCACATGGCCCTGGAGGGCCATGCAACCGACTCGGAGTTCACCAGTGAGACGGAGGGCGAGGGGAGCTCCACAACGGGGACACGTGGAGACATCAGCGACACAGACACGTCCTCGGAAGGGAGCTCCCTTGTGGTGGCGGCAACATCTGTGCCCACCGGAACCACAGGTACAGCCGCCACCCAGCGCACCAGCTCCGCCCTCCCAGTAGCCCCTCTGCGATCGCCCCGTGCCCGCTCGCACACAAAGGCGGGCATCTCCTTCGCCCCAGGCACCTCAGGTCCTGCCCCAGTTACCCCTGCTGCCCTCAGTGAGGAGGTCATTGACCTCCTCAGGACGCTCATTGTTGGGCAGTCTACCCTTTTGAATGCCATCCAGGGGGTAGAAAGGTAGGTGCACCGGAGCAATGCATACCTGGAGGGCATTCATTCGGGTCAGGCTGCCCATCAGCGATCGTTCAACGCTCTGGCCTCAGCACTGACGGCAGCCATTGTCCCTGTCTCCTGCCTCCCTCCTCCAACTTCCTCCACCCAGTCCCACTCCCCTGTTCGTCTGCCTATCCCAGACACACCTACAGACCAGCCTGCACACACCTCAACACCCAAGGGCAGCTCATCCAGACATAAGCACCACACATCACACAAGCATTCACACAAGAAACAGCCACATGCAGACATACCAACAGCCACTGCCGCCTCTGTGTCCCCCTCCTCCTCGTCTCCCTCCTCCCTCCCTGTGACGTCTCCACTCACACTTGCATGCACAACATCATCAGCCACTACGTCCATCACCAGCACACCCACCAGAACACTCCGCACACGTTCAGTCACCACCCCCACTGCCATTTACACGCCCCCTGTGTCCTCTCCCAGTGTGTCTGTCACCCCCTCTTCCAAACCACACAAACGCAGGCAGCCACCCACCCAACAGCCATCCACCTCACGACAGCCTCCGTCACAAGCACCTGCACCCAAAGACACCACACTTGACTCTCCTACAACCACATCCTCTTCCTCCACTCCCATACCCACTGCACCTACCCTTCCCACTGCTCCTAAAAAGTTTTTCCTGTCCAAAATGAACCTCTTTCCATCACCTGACCCACCCCCGCCATCTCGTAAGAGTCCAATCAGCACCTCAGCCACCACAACCCCTGGACCTACAAGGTCCATAGTACAGGGATATTGGAGTCCACCACCTTCAAGGGCAGCAACATCGGCCAGCAGTAAAGGGACAGCCAGCCCACCCCCTGGGAAGAAAACCAAGAAAGGCAAGGCCCGGCGCGAGAGGCCAGAGACGGCAGCCTCCAAAGGCACTACCCTGGCACCGTCAGGAAGTGGGGTGCCACCTGGCACATCTACAAAGGGAGGCAAGGGCCACAGAGAATCACGGAAAGATGGCAAGGGCAGCACGGCTGACAAGTCCGGCAGCAGGCGAGCTGCCCAGGAGGGCTCCACCAGCCCCATTCCGGGTGTGAAGGAGGACACCCACGGGCCCGGGACTCCAGCACAGGAGGGCCCCGGAAGCGAGAAGTCGGATGGCGAGTGAACTCCATATATTGGCCGGATATGGTGCCCTGGAGACACATGTCAAGAACCGCTGAACAGGGCACCGCCGTCTCAAGAACCGCTGAACAGGGCCCTTCAAGACAAGCACCGCTGAACAGGGCACCGCCGTCTCAAGAACCGCTGAACAGGGCCCTTCAAGACAAGCACCGCTGAACAGGGCACCGCCGTCTCAAGAACCGCTGAACAGGACCCTTCAAGACAAGCACCGCTGAACAGGCCACCGCCGTCTCAAGCACCGCTGAACAGGGCCCTTCAAGACAAGCACCGCTGAACAGGGCACCGCCGTCTCAAGAACCGCTGAACAGGGCCCTTCAAGACAAGTACCGCTGAACAGGGCACCGCCGTCTCAAGAACCGCTGAACAGGGCCCTTCAAGACAAGCACCGCTGAACAGGCCACCGCCGTCTCAAGCACCGCTGAACAGGGCCCTTCAAGCCAAGCACCGCTGAACAGGGCACCGCCGTCTCAAGAACCGCTGAACAGGGCCCTTCAAGACAAGCACCGCTGAACAGGGCCCTTCATCTCAAGCACCGCTCCGCTGGGCCCTTCATCTCAAGCACCGCTCCGCTGGGCACCGCCGTCTCAAGCACCGCTGCGCTGGGCCCTTCATCTCAAGCACCGCTGGCCCATTGGCAGAAGGGGCAGGCCCGGATCTGTGTCGGGCAGGGCTGCACGATGCACTCTGGGCACCATGCCTCCTCCAGTACCAGTGGAGTCTGTAATCCACTTGAGAGACTGTGGCTTTGCACTCCCCAGGATGTAACAGTGGGCAAGCCACCCACTGTAGAGACTTGTGAGACTGTGGCTTTGCACTCCCCAGGATGGCACAGTGGGCAAGCCACCCACTGTAGAGACTTGTGAGACTGTGGCTTTGCACTTCCCAGGATGGCACAGTGGGCAAGCCACCCACTGTAGAGACTTGTGAGACTGTGGCTTTGCACTCCCCAGGATGGCACAGTGGGCAAGCCACCCACTGCAGAGACTTGTGAGACTGTGGCTTTGCACTCCCCAGGATGGGACAGTGGGCAAGCCACCCACTGTAGAGACTTGTGAGACTGTGGCTTTGCACTCCCCAGGATGGGACAGTGGGCATGGAGGCCCCTCGTGGATCTGGCGTCGTGGACTCATGTGGCTGAGGTGCCTCCCCTTCCCTTCCCCCTGAGGTGCCTGTAGTTTTTCTATCTGATGCCCCTGCAGTGTTCTCTCCAATGGCTTTGGGTCTCCTGTGTGGGCTTTGCCCATGTGTTGAGGCCCATCGGCCCACGTACAATGACTGAAACCCAATTTGGACAGGACACTTTACATATGTGTATATAGTTATAGATGTTTGAAAAAAAATATTACGTAGCCTTACAATATATTTGAATTTCATGATCATTTTATTTTGTCTTTGCATTCTTCCGGGGAGTTTGGGGGGTGTCACTCTGAGTTGTTGCTCTGCATTGATGTGTAGGTAGTTGTGGGTGAGGGTGGGTGTGTCGCATATGTGTGTGCCCGTAAACTTTTCTCCTCCCCCCTCCCCTGTGTCGTAGGTGCAGTACTCACTCTTGTCTTCTGCGCCGGCGTTCATGCTCCTGGTAGAGGAGCAGGTAGACAATAGCTGGTAGGATGTGTAGTTCTGGTTCCATGCTGTCCAGATTCCTCGTGGAGTGTGTAGAGGTGAGCGTTTTCCCGTTTGTAGTCTGTTTCCGCCGTGTTTTTATCGGCGGGGCTCCCGCCCCGGAAAAGGATTGGTGAGTTGTGATAGGGTGGGCGGTACATTGTCTCCCGCCTAGCTGTTGGCGATGACCGCCGCGCTGTTTGTTTGTCCCACCGTGGCGGTCGGAGTGTTAAAGTGGCGGTCTGTGTTGGCGGTTTCCGCCAGGGTCAGAATTCAATTTTTTTGACCGCCTGCCTGTTGGCGGGTTGGCTGCCGCTTTAACACCGACCGCCAGGGTTGGAATGACCCCCTTAGATACTTGCCTGTTTTCAATCACATAGCACCAAATATACCTCCATCATGTGCATACCATATGTAACATATGGCACACCATGGTGTATGTCAGGATACTGATGTTGTGAAACCTGTCAGTATGGTTGCACATGGCATGTCTGGCACCATTCATGAATATGCTGCACTGTGCAAAGTGCAAATTGGCTTCTTGATGACAAGGGAACAGTCATGTAATCAATCAGCCTTAGGCAGAAATATAAGCTGACTCAAATAAAAGAACGGTGTAACCAAGTTGATGTTGAGGCTATATTTTTTGGGTGCCACCTCCTGCAGGAATACACAGCTTGCTTTCCTCAGGCCTGGTTCTGTAGTCATGTGAAGCCAGCCTTTCACACTGCCACAATGCTTGCACTTGTCACATTTTCGACATATGGTTAGGTAGTAGTTGCCTCCATTGGCAACATTACCTGCCAAAATATTAGACACAGATGTAGCATGATGAGGCAATCACTCCTGCTTACATTTGTGTAACTGTCATGTCACTCTGCACATACATGCGTCTTGGCAAACACACACACACCTGTTTCATGTTTCCCGTCACTTCAACTTTTCTTACCCCATTTACACAGTTGTAATGGCCATGATAGACATGCACTATTGTGCATAGGAAACATATACCCTTGCACCATTACACATATGTGTCTGATATTTGGGGGTCATTTTGACCTCGGCAGTCTTTTGGCAAGACCGCCGAGGGACCCCCGTGCTGAAGACCGCCAGTGGTGGCGGTTTTCCACTCGGCGTATTATGACTGTTGGCAGCTCTCCGTCCTTTTTCGGACGGAGAGCCGCCAACAGCCATACTGGCGGTCGGCGGGGAAGTGGAGGTTGCTCCACCGCCACGTCAACAGAACACCGCCCACCGAATCACGTCCTGTGATTCGGCGTGGCGGTGTTCTGTTGACGGTGTGGTGTCGGCGGAGCAGCCCCCATGGATCCCGTCCCCTCCCGGAGGATCGACGGACCAGGTAAGTCAATCGTCCGTTAGGGGAGGGGGATGGGGGAGTATTGTTTGTTGTGTGGGTGCATGGGGGTGTGCGTGTGTGTATGTAGTGGGGGTGTGTGAGTGCGTGTATGCTTGCGGGGGTGTTGTGAGTTTGGGAATTAGTGCGTGTATGTCTTTAGGTATGTCTGTATGGTTGTGTGCGTGTATGTTTGAATGTGGGTGTGCGTGTCTGACTGTGTGTGTGGATGTTGGCATGTATGTTGGTGTGTGTGTGTGTGTATGTGTGTTGGTGGTGCCTGCGTGCGTGTCGTGTGTGAATGAGTGATGTGATGTTGGGGGTCCGGTTGGGGAGGGGGGTCCTGCCACCTTTGGGGGGTGGCAGGGGTGGTGGGGGGTGTAGGGGACGGTGTCGGGGTGTGGGTGGGGGATGGGGAGACCCCTATCAGTGCCAGGGAAGGAATTCCCTGGCACTGATAGTGCTTACCGCCATGGATTTCATGGCGGTTCCAAACCGCATGAAATCCATGGCGGTCAGCCGGGTCAAAATACCACCGGCGGTATAGTGACGACCACCGGGTTGGAGACCCAGGTCTCCAGCCCAGCGGGCGGAACGGAGAAGCGGCGGATGACCATGGCGGTAACCGCCATGGTCATAATTGCAAAAATTTGACCGCCAGCCTGTTGGCGGTCTTACCGCCGCTTCTCCGCCGTCCGCCAGGGTCGTAATGACCCCCTTTATGTGGTATATGTGATACACAATGTAAACAACGAGAAAGTGCAGTTTGTCTACACTCGGTGCATAGCTAAGCTCTCTCAAATGCCATTTGCTTTAGACACACAACTTCCTTCCTGTTCTGACCCTTAGCAGAACAAGCTGCAGTCAACCTTATGTCCTCCTTTCATGCACATGCAAATGAGGATGTTGCAGTGCAAAAGGGGTGCTTACCAAGTAGTCCACCAATCGGAATCACCAGGTGATACAGTCCATCTTGCTCTCATGCTATGAGGTCTGCTCAACGGTGCTTTATTTGTTGGTCAGTGTGCACAACTCTATATATCCGGTGTAGGTGGTAGAGCACCTTGTTCCGCAGCAGCTTCCGTGCCTCTGTTGGGTAGCCCTGGATGACCCGGCCACCGAATCTCAAAATCATGGGGAGGTAGTGTTTTACCAGCCAGATGACGACTCCCAATCCATCTCCACTCATCCTTGGTGCGCTCCCTTTCCCCAACAAATTGCAGTTTCTCTCCACTACAATTACAATAGCCCCAAAAATAATAACACACTAACCCACCTAATCCCAAATACCCCAACAGACTACGCTACCCCAAGACAAAAACCTGACAATACAATTACAATGACAGGACAAAAACAATACACAAGACACAGCAAAATTACAAAACGCAAAGGACAGCAAGAGGACGCAGCACAAAATTCACAAAAAAAGCCACTCCTCGACCAACTCCACACACCCTCTCACAATCATAGACAAAATGACTGTAAAGTAAAAGTGAAAGTTAAATCACTGTGCCATGTATGCAGCAAGAAAGTCCTGTTCATCACTTCCAGGGCATGTGCATCACATTTTCCGATATGCTCACTTTTTGTTGACACATGACGGTCATGAGTGTTTTTTTCCAATTAAAGCTGACAAGGCCTGTTGACTTGCCATTGACATGTAGTGGCCAGGCGTTATTTTGTTGAATAGCTGTAGGAGGCTGGCCTGGTTTGTAGTGGTACCAAGGGATACTTACACTCTGCACCAGATCCAGTTATCCCTTATTAGTGTAGAAGAGGTGTCTAGCAGTTTAGGCTGATAGAAAAGGGTAGCTTAGCAGAGCAGCTTAGGCTGAACTAGGAGACATGCAAAGCTCCCACTATACCACTAGTGTCATATGCACAATATCATAAGAAAACACAATACACAGATATAATAAAAATAAAGGTACTTTATTTTTATGACAATATGCCAAAAGTATCTCAGTCAGTACCCTCAGTATGAGGATAGCAAATATACACAAGATATATGTACACAATACCAAAATTATGCAGTAATAGCAATAGAAAGCAATGCAAGCAATGTACAGTCACAATAGATTGCAATGAGAGCACATAGGTATAGGGGCAACACAAACCATATACTCTAGAAGTGGAATGCGAACCACAAATGGACCCCAAACCTATGTGACATTGTAGAGGGTCGCTGGGACTGTAAGAAAACAGTGAGGGTTATAAAAATAGCCCACCCCAAGACCCTGAAAAGTGGGTGCAAAGTGCACCTAAGTTCCCCAGAGAGCACAGAAGTCGTGATAGGGGAATTCTGCAAGGAAGACCAACACTGCAATGCAACAACGATGGATTTCCAGACGAGTGTACCTGTGGAACAAGGGGACCAAGTCCAAGAGTCACACTCAAGTCGGGAGTGGGCAGATGCCCAGGAAATGCCAGCTGTGGATGCAAAGAAGCTGCCACCGGATGGTAGAAGCTGTGGATTCTGCAAGAACGAAGAGGACTAGGAACTTCTCCTTTGGAGGTTGGATGTCCCACGTTATGAAGAAGCTTGCAGAGGTGTTTCCATGCAGAAAGACTGCAAACAAGCCTTGCTATCTGCAAGGGTCACGGTTAGGGTTTTTGGATGCTGCTGTGGCCCAGGAGGGACCAGGATGTCACCAATTGCGTGAGGAGACAGAGGGGGTGTCCAGCAAGACAAGGAGCCCACTCAGAAGCAAGCAGCACCCGCAGAAGTGCTGGAAGAGGCACTACGAAGAAGAGTGAACCAGAGCTCACCTGAAGTCACAAAAGAAGGTCCCACGACGCCGGAGGACCACTCAGGAGGTCATGCACTGCAGGTTAGAGTGTCGGGGACCCAGGCTTTGCTGTGCGCAAAGGAAATCCTGGAAGAGTGCACAGGAGCCGGAGCAGCTGCAAATCACACGGTACCCAGCAATGCAGTCTAGCGTGGGGAGGCAAAGACTTACCTCCATGAAACTTGGACTGAAGAGTCACTGGACTGTGGGAGTCACTTGGACAGAGTTGCTGAGTTCCAGGGACCACGCTCATCATGCTGAGAGGAGACCCAGAGGACCGGTGATGCAGTCTTTTGGTGCCTGCGGTTGCAGGGGGAAGATTCCGTCGATCCACGGGAGATTTCTTCGGAGCTTCTAGTGCAGAGAGGAGGCAGACTACCCCTACAGCATGCACCACCAGGAAAACTGTTGAGACGGCAGCCGGATCAGCAATACAAGGTTGCAGTAGTCGTCTTTGTTGCAGTTTTGCAGGCGTCCAGAGCAGTCAGCGGTCGATTCCTTGGCAGAAGGTGAAGATAGAGATGCAGAGGAACTCTGATGAGCTCTTGCATTCGTTATCTAAAGAATTCCCCAAAGCAGAGACCCTAAATAGCCAGAAAAGGAGGTTTGGCTACCTAGGAAGGAGGATAGGCTAGCAACACAGGTAAGAGCCTATCAGAAGGAGTCTCTGACGTCACCTGCTGGCACTGGCCACTCAGAGCAGTCCAGTGTGCCAGCAGCACCTCTGTTTCCAAGATGGCAGAGGTCTGGAGCACACTGGAGGGGCTCTGGGCACCTCCCAGGGGAGATGCAGGTCAGGGGAGTGGTCACTCCCCTTTCCTTTGTCCAGTTTCGCGCCAGAGCAGGGCTGGGGGATTCCTGAACCGGTGTAGACTGGCTTATGCAGAAATGGGCACCAACTGTGCCCATGAAAGCATTTCCAGAGGCTGGGGGAGGCTACTCCTCCCCAGCCCTGACACCTTTTTCCAAAGGGAGAGGGTGTAACACCCTCTCTCTGAGGAAGTCCTTTGTTCTGCCTTCCTGGGCCAAGCCTGGCTGGACCCAAGGAGGGCAGAAACCTGTCTGAGGGGTTGGCAGCTGCAGTGAAACCCCGGGAAAGGCAGTTTGGCAGTACCCGGGTCTGTGCTAGAGACTCGGGGGATCATGGAATTGTTTCCCCAATGCCAGAATGGCATTGGGGTGACAATTCCATGATCTTAGACATGTTACATGGCCATGTTCGGAGTTACCATGTTGACGCTATACCTATGTAGTGACATATGTATAGTGCACGTGTGTAATGGTGTCCCCGCACTCACAAAGTCCGGGGAATTTGCCCTGAACAATGTGGGGGCACCTTGGCTAGTGCCGGGTGCCCACACACTAAGTAACTTAGCATCCAACCTTTACCAGGTAAAAGTTAGACATATAGGTGACTTTTAAGTTACTTAAGTGCAGTGGTAAATGGCTGTGAAATAACGTGAATGTTATTTCACTCAGGCTGCAATGGCAGGCCTGTGTAAGAATTGTCAGAGCTCCCTATGGGTGGCAAAAGAAATGCTGCAGCCCATAGGTATCTCCTGGAACCCCAATACCCTGGGTACCTCAGTACCATATACTAGGGAATTGTAAGGGTGTTCCAGTATGCCAATGTAAATTGGTGAAATTGGTCACTAGCCTGTTAGTGACAATTTGGAAAGAAATGAGAGAGCATAACCACTGAGGTTCTGGTTAGCAGAGCCTCAGTGAGACAGTTAGTCATCACACAGGTAACACATACAGGGCACACTTATGAGCATTGGGGCCCCTACCTGGCAGGGTCCCAGTGACACATACAACTAAAACAACATATATACAGTGAAATATGGGGGTAACATGCCAGGCAAGATGTTACTTTCCTACAATAGCTAAGTATGGAGTACTGGTGTTTGCGTTAGAAATGTTGACCCTTAACTGGAATGCATAGATTTTGTTGGCAAGGCTGACAGTGCACCCAGATTCACATACCTTGTTATATGGGCTATGCACATATGTAGTCAGTATGATATGGCTACTTGTGTGTGCATGTGCATTCATATTGTAACTGTTAGACTTTTCATCCTTGGCATGGTCTCCCTTAACTTTTTGCCTCTGTTCCCCAGGTTGTTGATGTGTGCTGGACTTTGATTTTACTGTTTTTGTTACTCTGGGCACTTTACCACTGCTAACCGGTGCTAAAGTGCAAGTGCTCCTTTACAAAATGTGTACGTAATTGGCTTATCCATGATTGGTATATTTGATTTATTAGTAAAAACCCTAGTACAGGGCACTAGAGGTGCCAGGGCCTGTAAATCAAATGCCACTAGTGGACCTGCAGCACTGGTTGTGCCCCCCACATAAGTAGCTCTGTAATTATGTCTGAGACCTGCCATTGCAGTGTCTGTGTGTGCAGTTTTAACTGTAAATTCGACTTGCCAAGTGTACCCACTTGCCAGGCCGACCCTTCCCTTTTTTTACATGTCAGACACCCCTAAGGTAGGCCCTAGGTAGCCCCAAGGGCAGGGTGCAGTGTATGGTTAAAGTAGGACATATAGTAATGTGTTTTATATGTCCTGACCGTGAAATATTGCTAAATTCGTTTTTCACTGTTGCAAGGCCTGTCCCTCTCACAGGTTAACATGGGGGCTACCTTTAAATATGATAAAAGTGTAGATTCCCTTTGGGAGCGGATGGACATGTGGAGTTTGGGGTCTCTGAGCTCACAATTTAAAACTACATCTTTTAGTAAAGTTGATTTTAAGATTGTGTGTTTGAAAATGCTCCTTTTAGAAAGTGAGCATTTTCTTGCTTATACCATTTCTGTGACTCTGCCTGTTTGTGGATTCCCTGTCTGGGTCAGTTTGACAGTTGGGCTGGTTGCACCTCACACTAGACAGTGACACAAAGGGAGCTGGGGTGTAGCCTGCATATCCCGATGAGCCATCTGTGCTAGGAGGGAGGGGAGGAGTGCTCACTCACACCTGAAAGGGCTGTGCCTGCCCTCACACAATACAGCCTCCAACCCACTGGTGAGTGTCTGGGGCCCGGCCTGGGCAAGGCAGTATTTCACATTAAAAAGAGACTTTACTTTGAAGCAGGCCTACTTTAAAGGAGGAATTGGGTATAACAAGGGCACCCAAAACCACAGACTTTGGAAACACTTCTGGAAACAAGAGGAACCTCTGCCTGGAGAAGAATTGAAGAGCTGCCTGTGACTGTGCTTTGTGGGGCTATCCTGCAGTTGCTGCTTCTGCCAGAGTAACAGGGCAAAGACTGGACTTTGTGTGCTTTCCATCTTGAGAAGAAATCTCCAAGGGCTTGATTTAGAGCTTGCCTCCTGTTGCTTGAAGTCTCAGGGACAGCAAAGACTTTTCTCAGCCAGTACCTGGAGTCTCTGGAGAGACTCCTACTCTGCCCTGTGGTGCCCATCCAGTTCCTGTGACCCTGAAAGGAGAAGGTGGCAGCCTAAGACAAGGAAATCCACACACAGAATGCCAGGCAGGGAAAAGATCGACGCAACTCCGATCTGCGGCTAAAGAAACAATGGGCCGCTGGCTCCGCAGCTGAAAATCGACACTCGCTGGAAATGCGACCGAAGAATCGACGCACGGAGCAGGAGAAACAACGCGCAGCATCGCTGACGGAGGCTGGCAGATCACAACCCGTGCTGCGGGGTTTTCAGATCATCGTGCGGCTGGATTTCTGACTCAAGTACCACTGGGCGTGTAAAAACAATGCAAGGCCTGCCCGGATCAGAGAGTGCAGACCGGATCGACGCATCGCTCTCCTGCAGAGAGAAAAAACGATGCGCCCGACCTGGTGAAAGGAGAAATGACGCACGGTCCCACTCGTGAGTGGAATCAACTCATCGCAAGCCCTTTTTGATGCGCACTCGCCCGTGCAGAGTTATTTTTGACGCACCCAAGGTACATTTTCACACTAACAGTGTTAGTGTGTGTTTGAAACTACTTAAAGACTCTTTTTGATTTTTAATTGATAACTTAACTTGTGTATTTTGGATTTTTGTCATATTGGTCTTGTTTTGTATAGATACATATTTCCTATTTTCCTGAACTGGTGTTGTGTCATTTTGTAGTGTTTTCATTAAGTTACTGTGTGTGTTGGTACAAATACTTTACCCCTAGCACTCTGAAGTTAAGCCTACTGCTCTGCCAAGTTGCCAAGGGGGTAAGCAGGGGTTAGCTGAGGGTGATTCTTACACCCTGACTAGAGTGAGGGTCCTTGCTTGAACAACCAAAGCTTGCAACTTGCTTGAACAACTGTCAACCAAAGACCCCATTTCTAACAGTAACGGTAACAATGGAATGTGTTACCACATGTGTGTATGTGTGTGGGATGCATGCAATGACTGATACCATTTGCCTATGTGCATGTGTTGGTAGACTTTTTCCACATAAATGTTGCCACATGTGTACTGGGAGTGTACATATGTGTGATGTAACAAATAATTGTGGGTTTACCACATTGTCATGTCTGATTTCCAAATGCACGTTAGGCAGCACCACTTTAGATATGGCGAGCTAAATCCAATAAAGTTTAATGCATGTGATACCCTTGACAAATTGTACTCAGAGGATGCCGTGGACTACTGCTGGGTTGGGTTCATATAACCTATGGTAATGTGAGTACATGTGTGTCCACACTGTGGTGTGTTGTATGGTTCAGGGTTCATGATGCTATGCTACCCATGTAAAAATGGTTCCTCATGCATCTGTGATGCAGGAGATGGTGTCCTCACATGTGTCAATGAAGGTGACGTGTGTGTAGAATGACATGTGTAGTTTAATATGTGTAATGATTGCAGAAGCAGTGTGTGATTGTGATTTGAAGCCACACAAATCTATCTTCCAGCGTGGACATATGTTGGCCATAGTTTCATGGCTGTGTAGTCATATCAGTGCCCCTGTATGGGAACATATCAGAAGGTCTATTTATTATCGTGTGATACAAATACATGTTCATTAGTGGAAAGTAGACTTTTGTGCATATTCCAATTTACAATACCAGGCTTTTCCCATTGAAGTGGTACATGTGTGCTGAGAATTCAAACATATGTGTGGAAGCCACAAACTTGGTAGATACAATTGATCACAACATGTTTGTTATGACTGTTTCATACAATGGCATACAACTGTGTAGCAGGGTTGCAGTCAGGCAATGATGGCACCCCAGTCATCATTGCTCTTGTGAGACTTTGTTTGCCCACACAGACCCATGTTTGCATGTTTTGACGCATGTTGATGATGCTCCACTCAGCTCAGTCCACTGTGCACATGCAATTAGGACCCTGACTGTGTCATAAATCAGTGCAGTCTCAGCATGTGAGTGAGTGGTGTTGGACAGGGATCTACCTTCATCATGATAGCTCTTCAGCAGCGCAATGCACAGTCCCCTGCAGTCAGACAACTGCACAAATGTGACTTGTGTAATTTGAAGATGTACACATTGTAGGAGGCTAGAATGGTTTGTAGTGGGTACCAAAGGTACTTACACCTTATACAAGGTCCGGTGATCCTTTATTAGTGAAATGTAGTCAGTGTCTAGGGATTGTGTGGATGAGCAGCCAAGGCCTAACTAGGAGAACTGCAAAGTTTATGTAATTCCACTGTAGTCACACAGTACTCACACACATGAAAGAACATACTCAGGTACTTTATTTTGGTGACACAATTGCCAGAAATACATTAGAGACTATACTCCCTTAGGAGGTAAGTAATATACACAGTATATACACTAGAATGCAATAAAAGCTGTAAAAACAGTGCGAAAACAGTGCAAACAGTGAAAATCACAATAGTTAGAAATGGGCCTAGGGGGAACACAAACCATATACTAAAATAGTGGAATGCGAAAGTCAGTTTACCACCTAGGCAAGTGTAGTGTGTAGAGGGTCGCTGGGATTGTAAGAAAACAACAAAGGTAAGTAATAGAACCCACCCCAGAGCCCAGGAAAGCAGGAGTACATCACAGTAACTTTCCTAGAACACTCATGAACACGTGATAACAGATTATGCAAGAACCAGAAAAGACTGCAAGACACCAATGATGCACTCCTGAACCTGAGGACCTGTGAAAGAAGGAGAAAAAGTCCAAGAAGCACTGAAGAGTCCAGGGTGGACAGGAGCCCCTGCTAACCCGGATGAAGGTGCAAAAGAAGAAGTACTGGTGAAGAAGAATAGTCAATACTTCACCCAAGAAGATGGATGTGGGCTCCTGGTTGGTGCAGATGATGTCCCACACCGGATGGATGATTGCAGTCTGGTTTGCGTCACTGGATTGTGCCAACAAGCCTTGGCACATTCAAAGCTCATGCACAGTGGAAAATGGTGCTGCCTGGGACCAGGAGGGACCTGGTGGCCCACGCAGCACTACACAAAGTTATCCCACTCCGCTGGAGAACAACGCCGGAGGCTGTGTGTTGCAGGAAGAACTGCTGGGGGCGGAGCTGTCTGGTGAATGAAGAACTTCATGGAAGGATGGCAACAAGTCTAGGCAACTGCAAAAAATGCAGTGCGTGGGGGTACTGTCTTGTGTGGGGAGGCAAGCTCTTACCTCGACCAAAGTTGGAAAGTAGGATGTCAGGACTGTTGAAACCACTTCAGTCTACCACCCGTGATGCTGGATCCTTGTACTTCATCAGGAGAGGGGACCCAAGCCACCGGTCCTCACTGTAAAGAGGAGCCTGCTGAAGCAGGGAAGTGACTCCTTCACTTTAAGAGAGATTCCTTCGTTCTTCTGGTGCAGGTTGAAGGCAGGCAGTCATCGGAGGATGCACGACCTGGAAACTTGCTGGCAGGAGCTGAAGAATTAATGGTGCAGAAGTCGTCTTTGCTTCTTTGTTTTAGTTTGTAGAGTTCCTGGAGAGTCCAGATGCAGTTTTGTCAGTAGAAGGTGAAGTAAAGGATGCAGAGAATTCCTGCTGAAGTCTTTCATCCGAATCTGAGGGAACATCAAGAGGAGAGACCCTAAATAGCCCTGAAAGGGGGATTGGTCAGCTACACAGGTAAGCACTTATCAGGGGAGGGCTCTGACATCACCTGCTGGCACTGGCCACTCCGATGCTCCCAGAGTGCCCCACAAGCTTGGAATCCAAAATGGCAAAACCCAGGAACACTCTGGAGGAGCTCTGGACACCACCCCTGGGGTGGTGATGGTCAGGGGAGTGGTCACTGCCCTTTCCTTTGTCCAGTTGCTCACCACAGCAGGGACTGGGGGTCCCTGACCAGTGTAGACGTGATTATGCAAGGAGGGCACCATGTGTGCCCTTCAAAGCTTTTCCAGAGGCTCTGGTAGGCTATCCCCCCTGCCATTTACACCTATTTCCAAAGGGAGAGGGTGCAACACCCCTCTCCCAAAGGAAATGCTTTGCTCTGCCTTCCTGGGCTCAAGCTGCTTGAGCAAAAGGAGGGCAGAAACCTGTGTGCGAGGTGGCAGCAGCTGGGGCTGCCTGGAAAATCTCAGAAGGCTAGTATGGCACTACTGGGGGTCCACGAGGAGCCCCCAGATTGCATGGAATTATACAACCAATGCTAGAATCAGCACTGGGTACAATTCCCAGATGTTAGACACCTTATATGGCCATATTCGGAGTTACCATTGTGAAGCTGGACATATGTAATGACCTATGTCCAGTGCACGGTAGAATTGCGTTCCTGCACTCACGAAGTCTGGGAAAATGGTCCTGGATGATGTGGGGATACCTCTGCTAGTGCAGGGGTGCCCTCACACACAGGTACTCTGCACTCAGCCTTCAGGGTTGGAAGGCCTGGTATATGGGTGACCTATAAGTGACCTGGTGCAGTGTAAATGGCTGTGAAATGGTACATGCACCATTTCACACAGGCTGCTATGGCAATCCTGTAGAAGCCTTTGCATGGGCCCTCTATGGGTGGTAAAAGTAATGGTGCAGCCCATAGGGATCCCCTGGAACCCCAATGCCCCGGATACCTAAGTACCATATACTAGGGATTTATAAGGGGTGACCAGTATGCCAATTCGGAATGAAATACTGGGTTACCACTATGCAGTGACACAATTTAGAGGAGAGATAGCATAAGCACTGGAGTCCTGCTAATCAGGATCCCAGTGACAAAGTCAAAAGCACTGACATCAGGCAGAAATTGGGGGTAATATGCCAACAAAAGGGTACTTCCCTATACAATCTCCCCCAAATGAGGTACAATAAGGCCAACCTTGCCCAGATGAGTGTTCATTGGCTAAGTGGAAATATCTGGAGAGTCCATCTGCATTGGAGTGGATACTTCCAGCCAGGTCTATGTTCCACTGTAATGTCCATCCCTTGTACGGAAATGGACCACCTCAACAATTTAGAATTTTCACCTTTCATTTGTTTTAAACATAAGAGAGGTTTGTGGTCTTTCTGAACTATGAAGTGAGTAGTAAAAAGGTATGGTCTCAGCTTCTTCAGGGCCCAGACCACAGCAAAGGCCTTCCTCTCTATGGCTGACCAATGCTTTTCTCTAGGGGTTAACCTTCTACTAATAAAAACAACAGGTTGATCATGACCCTCTAAATTGGGTTGTGAAAGAACAGCTCCAACCCCTACCTCTGAAGCATCTGTCTGGACAATAAACCTCTTTGAATAGTTTGGGCTTTTTAGGACAGGTGCAGTCTGCATAGCTTGCTTAAGCTCCTTAAAAGCTTTCTAACAGCTAGCTGTCCACAATATCTTTTTATGCATTTTCTTGGATGTGGGGACATTAAGAGGGGCAACAATGAAGCCTAATTCTTAATGAACCGCCTGTAATACCCAGTGAGACCAAGAAAAGCTCTGACCTGGGTCTGTGTTGTAGGGGAAGACCGGTCTAAAATAGTCTGGATCTTACCCTGCAGTGGTTCAGTCTGTTCTCCACCAACTAGATTTCCCAGATAAACCTTCCCCTGCCCTATCTGGCACTTTGAAGACTTGATAGCGAGGCCTGCCTGTTGCAGGGCCTCCAAAGCTTTCCAGAGGTAGGCCATCCCAGGTGGAGCTGAATACAGCAATATCGTCAAGATATGCTGCACCGAAAGCTTCCAGACCTTGAAGGACTGTGTTCACCAGCCTCTGAAAAGTGGTGTTGTATTTTAATAGCGATTAGATTAAGCATTAGCAGAAGACATCTTGTATTTAGCAACTATTGTGAACATTTGGTGGAATCCATTTTGTATTCATGGCAGCCATTTTCTCTGCCATGTGCTCGCCATGTGCTCTGTCCTACCTTTCTGTTAACTACTCTTGAAAATCTGTTAAGTGACAGGTTATATTTAGCATCTCCCACTTTCACTCATGCCCAGTAAGATCTGCAGCTGTTAGTAATCAGTAACAGACAGTAATTTGTCAACTAGTCCTTGAACCTGTTAGCCCCTCCTACCTGTCGACTGTGCATTTCCATATGACCTTACATGTATGTTAGTCTTGCTTCTATAATTGTACCGCCTTCTTTTAGCCCCTGCGTGGGTATAAAAGGACCATGCTCTCTTAGTTCAGTGTGCTACTTCAAACATTACCAAAGGGTGCTGTTTGAACTGTAGTACCACCTCATGAGGTTTAATAAACTTTGGGGGTCATTCCAACCCTGGCAGTCGGTGTTAAAGCGGCGGCCAACCCGCCAACAGGCAGGCGGTAAAAAAAATGGAATTCTGACCCTGGCGGAAACCGCCAACAGAGACCGCCACTTTAACACTCCGACCGCCACGGCGGGACAAACAAACAGCGCGGCGGTGACCGCCAACAGACAGGCGGGAGACAATGTACCGCCCACCCTATCACAACCCACCAATTCGCCACCTTTTCCGGGGCGGTAGCCCCGCCGATAAAAAACACGGCGGAAACAGACATTATGAACGGAAAACGCTCACCTCTACACACTCCACGAGGAATCTGGACAACATGGAACCCAAACTACACATCCTACCAGCTATTGTCTTCCTGCTCCTCTACCAGGAGCACGAACGCCGGCGCAGAAGACCACGGTGAGTACTGCACCTACGACGCAGGGGAGGGGGGAGGAAAAAAGATTACGGGGACACACATACGCGACACACCCACCCTCACCCACAACTACATACACATCAATGCAGAGCAACAACTCAGAGTGACACCCCCAAACCCCCCGGAAGAATGCAAAGACAAAAAAAAATGATCATGAAATTTGAAGTATTTTGTACGGCTAAGTAAACAAATATATCAAACATCTATAACTATATATACATATGTAAATGGTCCAGTCCAAATTGGGTATCAGCCATTGTTCGTGGGCCAATGGGCCTAAACACATGGGCAAAGCCCACACAGGATACCCGGCTCCAATGGAGAGAACACTGCAGGGGCATCAGATAGCAAAACTACAGGCACCTCAGGGAGAAGGGAAGGGGGGGCACCTCAGCCAGATGAGTCCACGACGCCAGATCCACGAGGGGCCTCCATGGCCACTGTTCTATCCTGGGGAGTGCAAAGCCACAGTCTCTCAAGTCTCTACAGTGGGTGGATTGCCCACTGTGCCATCCTGGGGAGTGCAAAGCCACAGTCTCACAAGTCTCTACAGTGGGTGGGTTGCCCACTGTGCCATCCTGGGGAGTGCAAAGCCACAGTCTCACAAGTCTCTACAGTGGGTGGATTGCCCACTGTGCCATCCTGGGGAGTGCAAAGCCACAGTCTCACAAGTCTCTACAGTGGGAGGGTTGCCCACTGTGCCATCCTGGGTAGTGCAAAGCCACAGTCTCACAAGTGGATTACTGATGCGGGCCTGCCCCTTCTGCCAATGGGCCAGCAGTGCCCAGCGGAGCGGTGCTTGAGACGGCGGTGCCCAGCGGAGCGGTGCTTGAGATGAAGGGCCCAGCGGAGCGGTGCTTGAGATGATGGGCCCAGCGGAGCGGTGCTTGAGATGAAGGGCCCAGCGGAGCAGTGCTTGAGATGAAGGGCCCAGCGGAGCGGTGCAGAGACGGTGGGGCCCAGCGGAGCGGTGCTTGAGATGAAGGGCCTAGCGGAGCGGTGCTTGAGATGAAGGGCCCAGCGGAGCGGTACTTGACTTGAAGGGCCCTGTTCAGCGGTTCTTGAGATGGCGGTGCCCTGTTCAGCGGTTCTTGAGATGGCGGTGCCCTGTTCAGCGGTTCTTGACTTGAAGGGCCCTGTTCAGTGGTGCTTGCCTTGGCAGTCCTTGCCATGTTCAGCGTTGCTGGAGTTGGCGTTCCTTCATTGCCCAGCTGGGCTGTGGCTGGCGCTCCTTCATTGCCCAGCTGGGCTGTGGCTGGCGCTCCTTCATTGCCCAGCTGGGCTGTGGCTGGCGGG